>NC_048230.1:9139519-9439519 GCF_002007445.2 Ailuropoda melanoleuca
AGCCGGTATTTCCAGGCTTTTGTTCTCTGGTGGCTTTCCCTGGCGGTCTGCTGTGCCTCTTCTGAGAGTCAAAGCAGTAGCGGCTGAAATTCAGCCTCTGTCACAGAACGGAGGGATTGCGGCCCATTCTCCACTGATGTTCTGGCCACTTTAACTCTGTTTCTGTTGGTGCTGCTCAACTCTGCAGCATCCCGGGCTGTGTGCCCCACACCCGGCGTCCCAGCCCTCACTTCCAGGGCCGGCGCGTCTCTGTCCTTTGTGTTTCTAACCCCGCCAGCCGCCAATCGCCAGCCACCCCGCGCGNGCCAATCGCCAGCCACCCCGCGCGCTCTCCCAGAGCTCCCGGTCTCAGTCTGGATCCAGTGAGCCCACCGGAGTTCCGGAGCTCCGTGAGAAGTCTGGTAGCGCGCGCCCCCGGCTCACGGTCTCAGTCTGCTGTCTCGAGGGTGCGGGTCACAGGCAGTTTGTACTTGTTTTCCTTATAGTCCCTTTAGCACAAGATAAATTGTTGCCTCTGATTCCATTTCTCCCTCCCTCACCCCCACCCTACGGGGTTTCCTAAAACAATAAGAAAACACATTTCTCATCACTGCATTTAATCCTTCAGGCAGGGAACAGGAGCTGCGCATCCAGTTCCGGGCTTGAAATGAAGAGGGGTGGAGAAGCCCAGGGAGGGGCGGTCGGAGGGCCAGTGGAGTCCAGGAAGAGACTCAGAGGGGAAGATGGTTGGAAACAAGATTCTTGGGGAAACGGGGCATTGCTTGCTCTACTACACACTTAGCCTGTGAATCAAGCTTTCACTCAACTAGCATCCATTGAGGCAGGCCCCGTTTTATGCTGGACACACAGAAAAAGAGAAAGATACCCCAGGATTTACGGTGTAGTGGGGGAACACTAACCAATAAGCCACCAGCTATGGAGATTACAGCATTCCACAAACTCTAATACGGGGACGTTTGGGCTTTCAGGGAGCAAGGACAAGGGAAGGCTTCACTCTGGCTTCAGAAGATGCTGCAGTGGATGAAGCGTTTGCACTGCTCCTCAGAAAGGCACATGACATGGGGAGGAAAAAAAATGTCAATTTCATAATGGCATTCTAATACTGCGATGGTCCTTACAGTGAACACGTGTACAGGGCTTTACAGTTTGCAAAGTTCCCATCATCTTAGTTCATCTCATGCCATCCCTGTGAAGCAGGGCTTATTCGATAACCCTTACTCTGTGGATGAGGAAACAGAGGCCTGGGGGATGGAGTGGCTTGCCTGGGTCTCCAGCCAGTCAATAGCAGAACTGGAATTCAAGCTCAGGTTTGTCCGACTCCATAAACCTGTGCTCTTTCTATGACCCTAGGGATGCCAATTTGTCCCCAGGAGGAGCGTGCTGCAGGAGAGGCAGCGGGAGTGAAGGGGGCCCAAGGTGGGGTTAGGGAGGGCTGTGAAGAAATGGCCATGGCTCCCTGAAACAGGTCAGCTGCCACCTCCAGACCCAGGCTAATCTGCCCACATTGCAAAATTTGAGCTGAGTGAGCCCCTGCCCTTGGGGAGACATTCTCACTCAGCCAGACAGCCATAGTGGACAGTGGCCATGGTTAGTGTTTTGAAGACAACGCCGTCTGGTCTGTCAGCTTAGATTTGCTCTTGCCTATAATTATGGAGACATATGGAATCAGCTGCTATTTTGAAAACGGACTGAAGAAAAAGGAACAAGGACGTAACTTTTTGTACCACTTACAATGTACCAGGTACTATGCTGTATTATTCATTCTCACTGGCTCCTCCTGATTACCCTACCAAGGGAAATACCACAGTCCCCATCTCACACAAGAGGAAACTGAGGCTCAGAGAGGTGAAGCTGCTCCCCGGGGTCTCTGGCAGACCCTGAGCTCATCCTCCTTCCTTTGTACCATAAACGTCTAGAGGAAGAGTGACCACAAGTGCCCAGGTCCCGAGGAGCTGGGGGCCACGGTGTGGCATTCTCCTGAATATCCCAGGGGTCTGCACAGAGACCCCCTCACCTTCCTTTTAAGATGATCAGTGTCGATAATCCTAATTTAGTGCTAACATTGACTTATCAGAGCACAACCCTGGGAGCTGCAACCACAAAGGTAAATCAAATCACAAAAGAGAACCAGAATTCCCAAAGGATGCCATTGTCATATCTAAGGAGGTGTGAACCTAAGAAATAGGAAGAATATAAACAGAACAGCATCTCCTCAAGGTCAAAGGGTATCAAAGCCTGGGGAAAGAGGATATTTCAGTACCTCAAGAGGCCAATAGATGCAAAGCCTGACCACATGTTGTGGTGGCTTAGGAGGGGTCTCACATTTCCGTAGTGGACTGAAGAACTGCATAATAAAGGCCCCCAATCCTGGGGCGCAGATTGCGTACCCACCTCCTTCTTTACTTTATGGAGTCCCTGGCAGAGCATCTCAACATGCAGCTAAGCAGGTTCCATCAAGGCCACTGATAAGAATCCAGCCAGTGTCGTGGCCGATAACTCTGTTTATTATGCAACCTCAACTGTCTGAGAAGGTGACCCCCAAAACCACTTAGGAAGGTATAATTATCTCCTTAGTGGGTAAAAATCTTCCATCCTCAAATATAGAAATGTTTAGATGTATCCTCAAGGATAGAAATTCAAGCCCACTCGGGGCGCCTGGGTGGCACAGCGGTTAAGTGCCTGCCTTCGGCTCAGGGCGTGATCCCGGCGTTATGGGATCGAGCCCCACGTCAGGCTCCTCTGCTATGAGCCTGCTTCTTCCTCTCCCACTCCCCCTGCTTGTGTTCCCTCTCTCGCTGGCTGTCTCTGTCGAATAAATAAATAAATAAAATCTTTAAAAAAAAAAAAAAGAAAGAAATTCAAGCCCACGGGATGAATATTTTTAGATGTTAAAGGGTCCGTGCATATTGGCACCTTAAGTATTTGCAACGTTTTGAGAATTTGGCCCTATTTAAATAGCAAGTTGGCCTTTAGTTCCAATCTAAAATGTAATTTAATAATTGAGTTAGATCTGTGATTTTAAGGTTAAAAAATCATCTTAAAATTCATATGTGTTAAGTGTTGGAACATTTAAGATAACTTAAAATTCCCTTGCATTTGTAAGAATTACTTAATTACTTGGGAAGATTTGTCAGTTAGGTAATAAATTGTAGTACTTAAGAATAAAATGAAATATGTTAAATTTATCAAATGATATTTTGAGTATTTGAGGATGCTTGGCTAACTTTGTAAGTAGAACAAATATCATCCAAAGGCCCCTTTAGCTGACTGCTAAATTTTGGTAGACTTAGAAAAAGAAAAATTATAAGCTAAATCTTAAAATATAAGAACTAGATTTTTATAAAACGTATAACTTTAATGAATTAGATATTCTTTTCAAAAACATAGGTATTCTCTGAATATCCTTTCTAGGCAAACTGTCTTGAGGCTTAAAAGAAATCTCGCAGTGACATGGAGCACTTTCTATATGCTCAGAACTAATACTTTAAATGAATGATCTCATTTAGCCCTTGTAACAACTCCATAAAGTAGGTACAATTACTATCTCCATCTTCTGGGCACTGAACGCTGGAGCTAGGATTCTGAACTGGAGCAGCTAGGGTTTCAGAGCTACCTGTCTTGAGCCCTGTGCCACGGTTCCCACATAAGAAAGAACCCCCCACATAAGAAAGAACCCCCTTTCAGTGCTGGCTTGGAAACACCAATGAAACAAACTGGTGGCTGGCCTCTTCCTGTGTTCATGAGTGTCTGAGCTATAGCTCCTGTCATCATCTCTGGATTTTATCTCTACGGCACTGCTATTCACTATGTGTTCCAAGAACCAGCAGCGCAAGCATCACGCGGAAGCTTGTTGGAAATGCAGAGTCTTAGGCCCCACCCCAAACTTTGTGGAGGAGAACCCGCATTCACAGGATGCCCCGGTGGTGTGGCTTCCCACCAGAGTCTGAGAAGCCCTGCTCTACGGTATTTCCTTGGATCAACCTCACTCTACCTAGCCAAACAAGTTGCTGCTACTTGTCCCTGTCCCCAGAAGATGCCAGCCTCCTAGGTATAAGCACAGTGTTAATAAGAGAGGTGAAAAGCCACCTGGCCCAGCCCTTAGTGAGTGTGGGGTTCTCCCACCACTCAAAGTTCCTCTATCAGCAGTTGCTGAGAAAGGTAAATTTTGTTGAACTGCCCAAGGCCACACTAATCTTTAATTATGCCATTAATGTTGGTCTCCCCCCAGGCAGCTGTTATGCCGGCAGTTACTGTGCTGCCCTGGCTTTAAACAGCTTGCAGATTTCCTGACAGTATTAATGGAAGTTTTGCAAATTGATTTTGGGACATTAGACGGAGAGAGGCTGGCATGACTTGATGTGAAGCCCATTCTAAGCAGCTCAGATCCTCCTGCCCTTGATCTCCACCCAGGGCAAGAGGGGAAAGAGAAAAAGTAAGGAGATCTGCGTTCCAGGCCTGGCCCTCCAAAAGTGGGCTTGTGAGCCCAGGCCTGTCACTTCCTGTCTGGGCCTCTTCTTTAAAATGAGCAGGCTGGGTTAGTCCAGATTCACCAGTGATTTCTTCTGGCTTGCATCACTCTAATTTCTAAGTTTCAGAGGCTGCCAGAATGGCTTGCCTTAGAGCAAACAAGCTTCCTTCCTTCCTTCCTTCTTTCCCTCATCCATTCATTTACTCACCTCTGCACTCAGTACACATGACTGAGGACCTACAGGAGGCTCTGCAGTAGGCCCTGGGGACACAGGTATAAATCAGCTGCTTCTGGCTGCCATACAGTCACCCTCACCATGGACTGAGCTCTCCATCAGGTTAAGGGTATGCTGCCTGCCTCCATCATCCCCTCTGCTCCAAGACCCACAGGGGGAGGACCAGAAGAGACAGTGAGATGGGGCAGAAAGAGAATTGGCTTTGTGCCAGGCCTGGGTTCTGGCGCCAGCTCTGGCTCTAACAGCCGTGTTAATGACTCGGGCAAGTCACTTTCTACGCCTAGCCACCAGTCTCCTTCTCTGGAAAATGGGGAAATGGGGATGGTAATTGCTGTTCTATCTTGCTGGGGGGAGGGGAGGGTGCCAGGGAGAGCAGTTGAAAAGAATGTCATCAGTGAACCAGAGGGCCTTCTGTATGTGGTGGGGAAGAAGGACTGCCATCTATTCAATTGCCAGGGAAATCCAGAGAAAATCCAAGAAACCCAGGCATGGGGCAGAGTATCCAGGGGATCAAGCCTTGGCTGAAATCTCCATTACCCATTGCCCTCACCTCATAAGTGACTGTGACCTCAAAGCCTTTAAAATGTTCCCAGGGAAACAGGCAGGGCAGGGGCAATGGGAAGAGAGACTGAGGGTGGAAGGAAGCAGTCAGAGGCAGGATAAAAGCCAGGGTCTGCCCCCACTCCCTGAGGAGGCCCTCATCCCTAAACCATCCCATTGCACAAAGCCAAGGACCCATCCCAACTCTAGTATCCCAGGAAGGGGAAGTAGCTGACTTGGGGAAGTGGCCTGGCCACACACAGAGCAGTTAGGAGATGCTTTGGGCCCCCTGGCTCCTCTCATGTCCAAGGTGTATTCCTCTAAATTGGGCCACCCCTTCATCTCTGGCTTTGTTCCTCTAGCCACTGACTTCTGGGTCTTAGCTCCTCTCTCCAGGCTCCCCGATAAGTTGGCTAACTCAACTCCTAAATTTTGCCCAGCACCACCGCCCCGGGAGCCCAGAGCCTCTGCTACCTAGGGGCTCACCTGGCCCACCCCCTCCACCATCACTGCCACCAGCAGTAAGAAGGGATTATGGGCCTGGGTTTTCATCTAAAATTAAGTTTTCAATTAAAGTTGAGAGGTATGAGAAAATGCAGCCTCAGGCAGGCAGCCCCTCTCTGAGGCTTCCTCTCAAACAGATGGTTTGTAGCATTTTTAATTAATGAGAGATGTGCAGATGGGGGCCCTTAATAGCCTGCAGCAAAATGTCGAGGCTGGGGAGGGGTGGAGCAGGTTGGCCCTGAGCAGGCCCTGGGCCACGGGATGATGCCCATGTTGGAGAAGGAGCCCTGCCCTTCGCCCCTGTCTCTCTGTGGCCAGCCCGGCCCGCAGCCCTGGGCCTGCCCTGAGGATGAGGAAGTCTTGCACTTGGATTTTCTGCGCTGCAGCAGCATGCCATAAAGGAAAGACGGTGGGAGGGCAGGCAGCTCACACAGTGACCAGCTGTACCCGAGGTCAACTGTTTGATCCTTGTGAATATTAAGACAGAGACAATGCATACGAAGTTTCTTTGTAAACTGACTGTAACTAACTTTAACTACAGAAGCAGAGGGGACACCTGGGGGGCTCAGTAGGTTGAACAACCCACTCTTGATTTCCGCTCAGGTCATGATCTCAGGATCATGAGATGGAGCCCCACATAGGGTTCCATGCCGAGCATGGAGCTTCCTTAAGATTCTTTCCCTCTGCTCCTCCCCAGCTTGAGCTCACTCACACTCTCTCTTCTCTCTCTAAAACTAAATAAATAAGTAATAGAAGCAGAGGATCTGGAGCCAGGAGAGAAAACTGGGGTCCCAGAACATCACCCCAAGCCTTGATGTTAAAGCCTATCAGGTGACAATCAGCCTCCCCCACCGGATCTCACCCCAGAGTTCACCCCCAATCTTAGGCTCAAAAAGGAAAAAATGATCAGAGAAAGGTCAGCATTAACCAGCATTCCACCCCAACAACAAAAGCTCCTGGAGCCCCTACTATGTGCCAGGTACTATTCTAGGGACTGAGGACGCAGACAGAGACAGAAAGCATCTTCCATTCTGGTGCAGGGGAGATAAACAATTAACAATTAGCATTTTATTGAAGTCTCAAGTAGTGATGCCTGGTCTGAGGAAAAATAAAGCAGACAATACAGAACATGGCAGAAGGCAGAGTAATTAAAAATAAATAAATAAATTAATAAATAAATAAATAAATAAATAAATAAATAAATAAATGAAGGAGTAAGGCATGCAAGGTCCTGGGGGAAGGGTGTTCTAGGCTGAGAGAAAAGCAAAGTCCCCCAGACAGAAACAAGCCTGAAGGGGCGCCTGGGTGGCACAGCGGTTAAGCATCTGCCTTCAGCTCAGGGCGTGATCCCGGAGTTATGGGATCAAGCCCCACATCAGGCTCCTCCGCTAGGGGCCTGCTTCTTCCTCTCCCACTCCCCCTGCTTGTGTTCCCTCTCTCGCTGGCTGTCTCTATCTCTGTTAAATAAATAAATAAAATCTTTAAAAAAAAAAAAAAAAAAACCAAGCCTGAAGGGAAGAACAGCAGGGAGAACGATGTGGCTAAAGAGAAGTGATGGGGGTGGGCAAGAGATGAGGCTGCAGAGGTGGGTGGGGTGGTGCAAGGTAGGGCCTGTTAGGCCACAGTCATGGGTGGGGGCTGGAGATAGAGGAGAGCCCTCCTGACAGGAGCCTTCCTCCCATTCCGGCCGTAGCAACACCCCCACTCCCAAGCTTACGCTCTGCTGCTGCTTCAAGTTCTAGCAGGAAGAGGCGACAAACTCTGTCATCCACTGAGGCGTCGCCAAAGAGAAGTAGGGTGGTGAGGGAGGGCTGCCTAGGTGGCCGCAGGCACCAGAGAAGAAGTGTGTTCATTATTCACGAGAGACAAGAGGATGTGAATTTCGGTAGAGAAGGGAAAAGAGCATCAGATGGAGAAAAGGTGCCAGGCAGGGGAAGGAGAATGCCAAATAAAAGTAGCAGCTAACGCCATGAACAGGGAACTGTTCTTAAAGCTTTGTATCAAGTCCCCTCATCTTCCCAACAACCCTGTGAGGTCTGTGTATTTTATAGATGAGGAAACTGAGGCATAGAGCAGTTAAGTACCAGCCAGTTAAGGGACAGAGTAGAGAGCCAACCTCTGCTGGCTGGCTTTATGGTCCACGCTCATGGCTATGTAGGGACAGCAACCTGGGCAAAGATGGCTTGAAGAGAAGCAGGCTGAGCAAGGGGAGGGGGGCTCAGGGGAAGAATTTTGCCTCCCATACTGTTTTCCTCCCCGTAAAATTCCATGATGATGCTCTCCATTCAGTGCTTAGGAATTTCACAAAACACTTTCCTGTTTGATCCTTTCACAGGCTGTGAAGTAACTACTGTCATCATCCCCAATTTATAGATGAGGACACTGACACTAAAGAGGTTAAGTAACCTAATCAGGGAGTGGCAAAGACAAGATTCAAGTACGAGGTTTGCCTGACTCCAAATCCCACGCTCTCCCATTCATCCAAAAGCGCTTATGGGCATCTATGAAGTGGCAGGCACTGAACCAAGTAGTCAAACGTGGGGAAAGGCACTGCCCTTAGAAGGAGTCCTTGGTTAGTGCCCTGTCACCTACATCCTCTACTCAGCCCCCTAAGAAACACTCACCTTATTCCTGGATACAGGTAGTGAGAGCCAAGGGGTGGCGTAGTGAAGAACACTCATGAGCTCCTGCCCTGTGCTTGGTTTTTCTGTGCATGACATCACGGAGCCCTTCCATAGCTAGCTCAGCAAGGTAGATGTGGCTGGGACTGCTTTGCCCATACTGTGCCACGCTTCCCTACTTCTGCAGCATGAGAACTCTGGTTTTACCGAGAATGTCAAAGAGCCTAACTAAAGACCACATTTTAAAGTCTCTATTGCAATTAGGTATAGCCATAAGACTAAACTGTAGCCAACAAAATGTCAAAGAAATCATTGTGTGGGACTTCTGGAAAAGATCCTTAAATCGAAGAGACTCCTGAGGTGGGCCCTTTCTCCTGCTTCCTGCCTGGAACACAGTTATGATGGCTGAAGTTCCAACGGACATCATGGATCATAAAGGCAACTCTGAGGATAGAAATCTTATGTTCAGAATCATGGAACAAAAAAATTAGGGTCCTGGGTCCCAGCTGATACTGAGGAACCACTATACAAGCCTGATGTCCCTGCCTCTGAACATGAGTGAGAAATAAACTTCTTTATTGCTTAAATTACTGTTATCCCTCATCTCAGTTGCTGGCAGTCAAATGCATGTCTTAACAGATACAGTAGTTACTACCATCATCCCCATTTGGAAACTGAGGCTGATGCATGGTCCCAAATCCCACAGCTAAGTAAGAGAGAAGTAGGATTCAAAGATGAAACTGTCTGGTTCCAAAAGTCATGCCCCTCCCGTCCCTTTGGTAAGAGCCCTGTTCATTCTCAGTAATTCATGAGAAGGCACAGACAGGCATTACAGCAGAATTTTAAACAGCCAACAACCCCTACATTCCCTGCTTTTGTCTTAGCGATACATATCAGAGAAGACTGTCTTCCTAGTTACCTATGTACTCTAGTAGATAAACTAACCACATACCAGGCAGCGGACAGACTGTGAATTTCCCATTCAACACCTCCTCCATCTCCAAGTCTCCAAGTCCCGTGTTGCCAGGCTCTTTCAGGACTCTAAGAAGAAAGTCCCCTATACTCATTCTCGTGCAAACTTGACAATGTGCTCTTCTCTAAGGACAACTTGTGTTTATTAATTCCTTAGAGTTTCTAGAGACCAGATAATGTTGTCTATGAACACAGTTCTTCCTCTAACACTATTAAATCAAAGAGGTGTGAGTGGACAGCTTTGTTTTATTCCTGATCTTAGGTGGAAAGCATTCAGGCTTTCACCATTAAGTAACATCTTTTCATAGATGCCCTTTATCAAGTTAATGAAGTTTCCTTCTATTCTAAGTTCACAGCGTTGTATCATTAAATTTGTAAATGATTTTTCTTGTGTATGTTTATTGAGATAATTGTATGGGTTCTGTCCTTTATTCTATTAATATGATATATTATATTAATGGATTTTTTTAATGTAAAAACAACTTTTCATTCCTGGGATAAATTACACTTGGTCAGAGTGTATCATTTTTTTATACAATATTGGATTCAGGTTGCTAATATTTTATTGAGAATTTTTGCTCAGATATTGTTCTGTAGTTTTCTTATGATATCAGGAATATTGTTGTGTTGGGGGACCCAAAGATCACCCCCAAGTTCAATGATTCACTAGGAAGACTCAAAGGACTCAGTATATAGTCATACTTTTGGCTATAAATTATTACAGAAAAAAAGAAAGCAAAGCAATATCAGCAAAAGAAGCCAAGTGCAAGTTTTTAAAGGCCCTCTCTCAGTGGAGTCACACAGGATGCTCTGAATTCCCCCACCGAGAAACTGTAACATGTGAAATGCTACCAACCTAGGAAGGAAATTAGAGACTCGGCACCCAGGGTTTTTCTTGGAGGCTGGTCACATCAGCACCCCATGCCTGAGATAAACCCAAGTTCCAGACTACCAGAAAGAAAGCAAATGTTCAACACAAACCATACTGTTGACAGCTTAGCTGAAGCACAGTGAGCCACTCTTATCAGGGTAGTAAGAACACTCCCAAAATCCAAGTGACAGATCCCAACCAGGAACCAACCTTAGAAGGAGGCCTTTCAAAGGACAGGAGTCGGGCCTGCTATGTTAACTCTTTTCTACATACGTGCATTTCAAACAAAAACCCAGAAAGCACATAATGCTTAATACAAAAAAATTGAGTGCTAATATTGGAATTTTATCCACAGGAGGTAGGAAGGTTTGAGTGTCGGAACATTCTTGGTGCCCTAAAACCACACTCTTTCAGCTTACCCACCCACATGTATGTGTAAGGTCAAGCCTGCATCTCTAGAAAGTTTAATTTGGAGTGACAGAAAAGAACTCTCAGCTCATGTCACACAGTGCTTAGGCAGAAATATTTTCCCTACATTGTAGGGAAAATGGTTTTAAAGGCCTTATGGTCTTTCAGGAACATTACCCCCCTCCCCCCTACAAAAACTACACAAGTTTCACCAGTCATAGTCTGAGGTAGAGACTAACAGTGTGCCCAATGGGGAAACAGGAAAGAAAACATTCATTTGACACACCTCTGGCATACTCTCAAGCATCCAACCTGCCTCCAGGCAGCATGATCCTAGTCCTACAGTCGAAGCGATGTTGACACTTCTTGAGGTCTAAGGGCTAAAGCCAGAAGCTTGCAGGGTTATTATCATTAGTTGATTTTATTCTATTTATGTCACAAACTACCCTTCTCTCTTATGGATACCATTGATGGTAATAAAAATAATAGCTGAACAGCTGTTAAGTACAAAACATGGACCAAGCACTGGATAAAGCATTTATATATACTAACTTACCTCACAACAATCCTGTAAGATAGGTACAATATTATCCCTCTTTAACAGATGAGAAAACTTTGGTTAATTAACTGGCCCCAGGTCACAGAGCTAATAGATGATCAAGACAGAATATGATCCCACGCACTCCGGCTCCAGAGCCAGCACAACCCCATTCCACAAAGACAACTCCATCACAGAGGGAGTCTCCAACACTGTCCCCCGCATAGAACAGCCCATCATATTCTTTGACCCAGATCAGGGGTGAGGGAGAAAGAGAACTTCTTGAGGCTGAAGTTTAGTGAATACAAAGAACCACATAATAAAAACGATACACAAATGGGTAATTCCTGAATGGCTGGAGTTTTCTTCAGTGGTACCATCTTCCAGAAGACATCTGGAAATGCAAGGGCATTCTTGGCTATCATAAGAAATGGGGATATATTGCCTGAGTGCCAGGAATGTGAAACATCCTACAATGGATAGAAGAGTCAAGCACAACGAAAGGTGCCTCCTATATGTCAACAGCACCTCCACCAACAAACAATGCATACAGTTCTTGGCCCTTGCATATAACTCAAGGGCTACAGAAGAAAGAGGCAATAAGAAAGATCCTTTTAAGCTCACTGCTTTTGCAGCCTTACCCTATGCATCTTGAGGTTTTTGTGAAGCACCTGCCAGGCAAGCATATGGCCCAAACCTGTTCTTTAACCTCTGCATCTAGATTTATCTCCAAGGCACGGGCAGGAGCCAGATTTAGGCCCACAGGCTATTTGTCCAACAAGACACTTGGCTCCATCCTGGCCTAGGCAATGAGCACACACAGGGCTATGCCAGCTGATTCTGGGACTAAGCAACTGAGAAATGTTGAGAAAGTCTCAGAAGGAAGGAAACTGCAGTCATTGCTCATTGTGACTATCATCAGCTCAGTTCTGTACCATCAAGAACTCTACTGAGCATGGAGAAGATGGCAAATCTGGTCATGGGAAAACCATTCCTACCATCTGTAGGCTCTGGGGAAATATCAGCACTCTAGTACTTCTCTCTCTGTCCTCAAATATAATGCCCCCTCAGTAATGGCTCCAACTCAGATGCTCAAGTCTCCTTTTTAAAGAAAGGCTAATATTAGGGCTCCTGGATGGTGCAGTTGGTTAAGTGTCCGACACTTGGTTTCAGCTCAGGTCATGACCTCAGGGTCATAGATTGAGCCCCACACTGGGCTCCACACTCAGCATGGAGTCTGCTTGAGCTTCTCTCTCTAAAATAAATAAATCTTGTTTAAAAATCCTTAAAGGCTAATATTTATGAAATAACTAAAGTTATTTATGAAATAACTAAAATAACTAAATGTAGTCAAGAATCCATAATCAGGGGCGCCTGGGTGGCACAGCAGTTACGCATCTGCCTTCGGCTCAGGGAGTGATCCCGCGTTATGGGATCGAGCCCCACAGCAGGCTCCTCCTCTATGAGCCTGCTTCTTCCTCTCCCACTCCCCCTGCTTGTGTTCCCTCTTTCGCTGGCTGTCTCTATCTCTGTCAAATAAATAAATAAAATCTTTAAAAAAAAAATCCATAATCAAGGGGCACCTGTGTGGCTGTCAGTTAAGCATCTGCCTTCAGCTCAGGTCATGATCCCAGGGTCCTGGGATTAAGCCCCACGTTGGGCTCCCTACTCAGCAGGGAGCCTGCTTCTCCCTCTCCTGCTCCCCCTGCTTGTGCTCTCACACACTCTCTCTCTCTGTGTCAAATAAATAAATAAAATCTTTTTAAAAAATCCATAATCAAGTCTATGGTGCAAGGCAATCTTTAGAAATAGCTTAGCAGCATGTTTATCTTTCACTAAAGCACCAAATCACCGATCTTCTGAACTCTAAAACACTGATCTTCCAGTTTCCCATTTCTGTCCCTTTCCTGTGTAGCCTAAAGATATGGCCAGGAAAAGTATGCCTGAAGATTAATTCATGAGGCACTTGATTTCCTTGTTGATAAGCTTAAAGACCTCAATCTAGAATAGGATAAGGAAAGCAAGTCTATTTATGGAGTCACTGGGGATGTCCTTAATGATTGTATTCCTGTTCCCCTAGATCTCTTTGACAATTATATGAGCAGCTGTAAAGGAAGAGTGAATGGATTGTTACAAGACCTAATACTTAGAGATATTAAACTGAATTATGTTCAAGAGCCAAAACCCTGCGATGGCAGTGGTATTGTGGGAGGCTGGAAGGACAGTAATGTATGACTATCAGACAGGATCAAAACATAAAGCAAAAATGATGGCACCAATAAAGTGATCTCAAAGAGAGAGTTATTGTTATGGAAAGGACTGTAAAAAAAAAAAAAGATAGGTAAGAAACAAACCATTAGGAGAATGGCAGACAGGGGGATAACGATTCTTGGCTCATGAAACTCTAACTGAATCTGAGAGTTTTATGAAACAAACTTGGGATTAAGTCTTTTTTTTATTTTTAAGGGAATTGTCATGAATTTTTTACATACTTAAAAGTTGACTACTCTAGGGGCGCCTGGGTGGCACAGCAGTTAAGCGTCTGCCTTCGGCTCAGGGCGTGATCCCGGCGTTATGGGATCGAGCCCCACATCAGGCTCCTCTGCTGTGAGCCTGCTTCTTCCTCTCCCACTCCCCCAGCTTGTGTTCCCTCTCTCGCTGGCTGTCTCTATCTCATAAATAAATAAAAAATCTTTAAAAAAAAAATTGACTACTCTATAGTAGTGCCTGGGTGGTTCAGTCGGTTAAGCGTCTGCCTTTGGCTCAGGTCATGATCCCAGGGTCTTGGGATCAAGCCCCATGGCAGGCTCGCTGCTCAGGGAGCCTGCTTCTCCCTGTCCCTCTGCCACGCCCCCCACTTGTGCTTTCTGGCTCTCTCTTATCTCTAAACTATACGGAACTTAGAGGGAGATTTTCCTGATGAGGAAACCCAAACAGTGATAAACTCTAAAGTGAATAGTAGAAGCCCAGGAAAATAAGAAACTAAATATAAGATCTAGTTTAGGTGTCAAGTTTTTGATGCTCACACAGAAACAAGGCCACCCTTGAAAGAAGGAGTTGACAGGAGGCCCCTAGATGAAAGAAGAGCCTTGGAAAAACCACCTCTCCATGATGCCAGACAAACTCTACCCACTTACCAAGTGAACAGTAAAGAAACTTGCTCTGCTCAGGGCTCCTACAAGAAATTGAAGCCCAAAGTCTGCACCATGTTCAGGCACAGATGAAGAATTTATGCTACCTGATGGGGCACCTGGGTGTCTCAGTCAGTTAAGTGGCCAGCTCTTGATTTTGGCTCAGGTCATGATCTCAGGGCCCTGGAATTGAGCCCCACATCAGGCTTCCCGCTCAGCAAGGAGTCTGCTTGAGGATTCTCTCTCTCCCTCTCCCGAGGTCCCTCTCCCCCCTTGTCCTCTCTCTCTCTCAAATAAATAAATCTTTAAAAAAAAAAAAAAGGAACAGACTTAACCCTGTTTAGCTACAGAAAAACTACTGTACTAGTAAGAGAATTTGGCAAGGTTGTGGACTACAAAAGCCAATATGAAGACTCCATAAAGGGCCTATAGTACAATGATGAACAATTAAAAAGTAGAATTTTTATAAAATAGCTTATTCATAATAGCTTCCAAAATGAGACACATAGGAATAAATCTAGCCAAAGATGCAATGCATTTTTATAGGAAATACCTAAAGCTTTCTTGAAAACAAAACATTTACTAATCTAAAACAACTGAAGCACTGGGGTGGGTAGGTGACTCAGTCAGTTAAGCATCCAACTCTTGATTTTGACTCAGGTCATGATCTCACCATAGTGGAATCAAGGCCCCATCGGGCTCAATGCTCAGCATGGAATCTGCTTGACATTCTCTTTCTTCCTCTCCCTCTGCCACTCCCCCGACTCACACTCTCTCTCAAAACAAATACATAAAATCTTTAAAATAAATAAATAAAAATAAAGCAACTGAAGCACTTAGTAAGATATAAATGAAGAGAAATTAAATATTTATGAAAGGTGTGTATATATACTTATATATTCATTTCAACCTGAAATCACCTATAAAATTACTGCAGTTCTAATCAAAACATGTAACTCAACAAACTGATCCTAAACATCACATGGAAGAAGGACAAGATGAGATCCAGGAATATCCAAAACAATTTTGAAGAAAATAAAGAAGGGGTTGGGGGACCACCCTACCACATACCAAGACTTTTTTATATAGAGTTTTAAGAATTAAAGCAATATTGTTATAATAACAATCCACCAGACCAAGGGAACAAAATATTTAAACCAGAAACAAATGCAAGTTTTAAAAGTTGATCAATCCAAGGGAATGTAATATATGATAGAGGTGATAACATAAATCAGCCAGCCTGAGAACACTTGGTTGGCAATGTGGGGGAATAAAATTAGATCTGCAACACATATTATACACAAAAATTAATTCCAGATGAATTAAAGGCCTAAATGTGATAAAATTTCAAAACTCATAAAATATTTTAAAAATCTTTATTATTGAAGTAGAGAAGAATTTCTTATAAAGACACCAAAAAATTGAAAAGAAAAAAATGACAAATTTTAGTCTATAAAAATAAAAATATGTGTATCAGATTCTTCTGAGTACTTTGCCAAGGTGAGAAGGCCTCAGGCTGGGAGAAAATATTGTAAAATACAGATAGATAGACAAACAGAGACAGAGTCCTACATACACCAATCTGAAAGACAAATCCAATGAAAAAAATGGTCAACAATGTGAACAGGCAATTTTGTAAAACTGAAAATGGCCAACCGATTTATGAAAATATGTTCAATTACACTAGTAATCAAGGCAAATGCTTAAGATGAGCTATAATTATATACCTTTCAGATGGGCAAAAATTAAAACTCTAAAAATACTAAGACTTAGTAAGGTTGTAGGGGCATGGAACAATAGTTTTATACATTGCAGGGGAGAATGTCAACTGGTATAATGACTTTATAATGCTAAACCTAAGCCATTCCCTTTCTAGGTATAATCTCTAGAAACACTCATAAATGTGCCCAAAGAGACATGTACACAGAAATTCAATGCTGTGGTATTTAAAATTATGTAAAATTAGAAATAACCAAAAGGTCCACTGATGGATTACAGTATAGAAATACACTGGAATACTCAAAAATAGCTCAAATGAATGAATGAATAAATCTCAAAACCATATGTCAAGTGGGAAATAAAAGCAGCAAAAGTATATACTTTTCCTACATCTTAAAAACCCAAAAAGAATAATTTTACATTGCTACAGGCATATGCATACATTTAAAAAGGTTTTTTTTAAGTGCATGGGGATGATATATTTCAAAGATCAAAAACTACCTCTAGGCAGTCTTTTTCTAGGGAGGAAGGGTGGAGAAAGCATAAGATGGGGTGTGGGTGGGAAAGGGTGGCAATTTAACAACAAAGAAAATCTGAAGCAAACATGAAAAAATGTTACTATTTGTTAAAGCTAGGTGGAGGGTACAAAGGGGTTTATATTTTTTCTGTCCTTCTGGTATATTTAAAATATTTCATAATTTAAACATTTTATGTAGAAAAAAGTCTGGCAGTATGCATGGTATGCACATCTTAAAAGACTTACCCTATAAAACAAGAACAGAAGCTAAAAAGGGAAATGTTTGTTTTCAATGGGAAAAAAATTTGAAAACAGAATTAAATAAATCACAGAACAGCCACACAATCAAATGTCATATAACCACAAAAAAATTATAGCTCAGAAGCATGGTTATTGACTTGGAAAGATGTTGACAACATATCAAGTCGGGGGGAAAGGGGGTATAAAAGTATAGGTCTTCAACTAAGGCAGGAAATGGTTAAACAAACCTCCTACTATATGCACTAATAGGCCAAAGTTCCATTAAACGCACCTGCCTGATTTTAATCTCTTATCAACTTGCATCCACAGAAAGAAATTAACTACAAGCAGCCTCATGATAATAAAGAGTACAACAGATTAATTCCAGTGTTTCAAACAAGAAAGAAAAGCTATTGCCATAATACTGATACAGAAGAGCTGCATTCAAAGCCAAAAACAATTATTTCCCAGTGTTGGTGCCAACACCCCCACCCGCCCGCCCACCCCTTTCCAGATGAGACCTGCTCCACTTAACCACCTGGCCAGAGAGTTAGCACAGAAGTATAAGTTGCTGATCATATATACCAAAGATCCAGATAAAATACAATATACTATATACAAAATAAACTGTCAGATCTCAATGAAACCCAAAGCTATAATCACAAAGTGATGTCATATTTATAAGAGGAACGAGTAAAGTTACTGAAGGAATTTTGAGAGAGAATAAAATGTTGTCCTGTTACATTCATACTCTCTGACAAACCAGAAATTGACTTGGGTACTCAAAAACCTATGCGCCATATTTTGTTCACTAAAAGTTGTCCAAAGGTCTAAGAATCCCAACAGATCCTACTTCATGAAAACTGCAGTAGCCTACTAAGGGAACACTGCTTCCCCTACTCACAACACTTCTGACACCAATGTGTGTGGGGGTTCTGTACACCAACCAATTCTCCAACTCTCCAGACACCAAGTGGGTGTTCTACAATCAATTCTGACACTGACCACCTGAAGGTAGGGCAGACCCCACAGATCAAGGGCTGAGTCCCACAAGACTGCCCCCCACTTCAGACACCAATTGCAAGTAATGGGTACCCTTGTTATTCACACTTCTATCCAACTGGACTACAAATCATGGAAACAGGTTTAGCAGATTATTAAGGATATAAACAAAGAACCTAATGAAGATGTACACAGTGCGAGTCCAGAAGGTTCCCAGGCACAAGAGCTTCTGTCCCCAGGAGGGCTGGAGTGGGCTGATTCTCCTGGCACATGGATGTGTTCACCAACCTGGAAGGTCACTGAATCCCATAGTTTAGAAATTTTTATGGAGGTTTCATCACATAGGCATTATTAGTAACTCAATCTCCAGCCCCTCTACCTACCCTAGAGGTAGAGGGGTAGAGTGGGAGATGTGGGGAGAGGCTGAAAGTTCTAACCATAAGGTTGGTTCCTCTGGCACCCAGGTGCCTTCCAAAGGGCCCATCAAGAGTCACTAATGAGCATACAAGAAGAACCTCATTAATTCCAGAGATTCCAATGGTCTTAAAGTCTCTTACAGCTGGAAGCAGAGATTGAGACCAAATATTATGACCAAAAAAATGCTCCTATCACCTCTGTTACTCAGGAAATTACAAAAGTTTTAAAAGCTCTTGTGCAGGAACTGAGGATGAAAACCAAATAAATATTTCTTATTATTTCATATCACACATACAATAAAGGATAGGAAGTTAGAACTCTTTTACTCTTATACTTATTATTTAAGTAATCTCCATCCCCAATGTGGGGCTCAAACTCACAACCCCAATCTCAAGAGTCACATGCTCTTCCAACTGAGCCAGCCAGGCATCCCAGAAGTTAGAACTCTTAAGGAAAATTATTTTTATTATTATTTCTTTACTGTGAAAGTACTTCTTGTGTTCTTTATACCTTGATGAAGTATTATTGAGACTGCTAAAGCCAACAAATATAAACTGCTTTTATTGTGCAAAAAATTAAGAATGGCTCAGGCTATATAACAGTGGTTGATGTAAATGCACTAAATCTCAGCTTCTAGAAGAGTTGATTGTGAACTCAATCACCCTTTAAGAGAAGACATACCAGCTCGCATAATTTCATCAACCAGGAGAATGTTGGTGGCAATCACCGTGCTGAGGAAAAAGAAAATAGGGTGAGTAAAGCCTACCAACCCACTCTCATCTTTTCCCCCAGCAATCTTCAGCTACTAAAAGTACTTTGTTCTTTAATGATGTTGGTATGAGATATTACAAGATGAAGCTATTGTAAATACAAACATCACCCCTTGTATTATAATTTCAACTCTTTTACTGATAAAATAAAAAGTTTGATTTTATATACCAGCAAAACTGAGCTCATTTTTAGCACATCATTTGCTTTTCCCCAATATGCCTGTGGTACAATTTCAGTAAACTTCCTTCTTTCCCTTTCCCCTCAAATAAATGGTAAGATAAACATTTCCTATGTCTGACACCGCTAGCATTAAAATGGAAAAAGGACTGTAAAATGACAGAAGTTAGGATTATTAACTGGATACCATGACTTTTCATACACTTAACCATTTTTCAGTATAGATGGTAAAAATAATATACAAGTTTTAAAGTTACTGATTATGTCCCTAAAAGTCTTTCTCTTTTTATTAATATGAATTTACCAAGAGTGAAGAAGTTGTTTTTTCACACAATAATTATCCCAAACTCCTACATCTGCTGCTACCATGGGCTCACCTGCAAAGTAAAAACAAACTATTTTACACTACCATCTTGATATATTCTGTTAATACTGGTTATATATTCTAACAGTGTTCAATATACCCCCAAAACTACTAGTGTCCAGGTCACAATGACCTCCATGTTATCAAATCAATCCAGTGGTCAGTTCTCAGGCCTTGTGGATCAGAAACAACACGGCCTCCTGATTACGTTTTCTTCACTTGTCTTCCAGGACACCACGCTCAGCCCAGTTTTTCCTTTTGCATTAGTGGCTCCTGTTCTGTCGACTTTCCTGGTTCTTCCTCTTCTTCCCAGAGCTCTTAATTTTGGAATAGCCAGTGACTTAGTCCTGGATTCTTTTCTTCACTCTCTACACTCACTCCCCAGGTAATCTCACCCAGTCTTCTGGATTTAAACCATACACACTCCGATGACTCTCGTTCTTATCTCCAACCCAGAGCTCTTTCTTGAGCTCCAGACTCACACTTCCAACTGTCTACTTCACTTGAAAGTCTCCAGACACTTCGAACTTAACTTTGCCAAAACTCAATGCTGATCTCTCCCCACCACAATCTGCTCTACCCACAGTTCTCCGATGCGGTTAATGGCCATTCCAACCTTCCAGTTGTTCAGCGGACTCCTCTCCACAGAATAGCCAGAGTGATCCTTTTAAACGTAATTAGGCCATGTCACACCTCTGTCAAAAATTGCTCCCTATTCCACTACAGTAAAAGTCAAAGTCCTTGGACTGGCCCACACACCCTGCATGATTTTTCTATTACTTCTCTCATCTCATTTCTCCTCTTCAAAAGTTTCCGACACTGGGTTTTCCACTGGCTGCTCCCTCTGCCCAGGATACTCTTTCCCCAGTTCCCCAACACGGCTACTTCCTTACTTCCTTTGATTTTTTTTCTATAGACATATTCTCAATGAGGTCTACCCTGCCCACCTTCTCTCTTTAAATTGCAACCCCCTCCCCCACCCCCGCCTCATGCTAGCATTCACTGTCATCCTTATAGGGTTCTTTTATTTTTTTCATAGAATTTATTACTCCTTAAATGCTAAGGGAACTTATTTATTAAGGTTATTATTTACTCCCTATCCTTCCCTGCTACAATATAAACTTAGAAGGGCAGAGGTTTTTGTCTCTTTAGTTTTTTGTGAATCTCAAGAGTCAAATAACAAGCACTCAAAAATATTTCTTAAAAGAATAATTCTCTTAAGAAGTTCAAAAGTAAATTAAAGGCAACCAAAATTTAAATACTGAAGTCATCCAAATCTCTACTCCCTTACTATAAGTTCTGGGTCACTGAAGTATAACCTCTTTCTTTACTGAGCAGCTAATTTCTCATCACTTTCTTACCTGTATCCAAATCTATGCCAACAGGCTGTTTTGATTCTGAATGTTCAGCCTGAACTTTTACTAGCGTTTCCTGCAGGTCAAAACCAGAATTCTGAGCAAGAACCTTTAAGAATAGAAATAATAAATATATGTGTGAAATATCTTCACATACACATTTGAATAGCAAATATAAAAAGTAAGTCTCTGCTCTCTAGTCTTGTGAAAACATATTCATAATACAGTAATTATCTCCTTTGAAGAATTCCATTCTTAATCTAAATCAAATTATTATTTCATGTATCTAGCAGTTTTTATATTTACTTAAAGGTTTTCCCTATGTATATTTCACTAAATTCTAAGGACATTACAGTCCCTCATCCTCACCCCGCTACATTAATTTCCCTCCTTGCAAAAGATTTCTTAAAAAATGGAAAGCGGGGGCGCCTGGGTGGCTCACTCGTTAAGCGTCTGCCTTCGGCTCAGGAAGTGATCCCAGAGTGCTGGGATCAAGCCCCACATCGGGCTCCTCTACTGGGAGCCTGCTTCTCCTCTCCCACTCCCCCTGCTTGTGTTCCCTCTCTCACTGGTTGTCTCTCTCTCTGTCAAAATAAGAGATAAAATCCTAAAAAAAAAAAAATGGAAAGAGGGGCGCCTGACTGGCTCAGTCAGAAGAGCATGTGACTTGATCTCAGGGTCATGAGTTCAAGCCCCACATTGGGTGTAGAGATTACCTAAATAAATAAAAACTTTCTTAAAAAATGGAAAGTTAGGGGGCTCCTGGGTGGCGCAGTCGTTAAGCACCTGCCTTCGGCTCAGGGCGTGATCCCAGCGTTCTGGGATCGAGCTCCACATCAGGCTCCTCCGCTAGGAGCCTGCATCTTCCTCTCCCACTCCCCCTGCTTGTGTTCCCTCTCTCGCTGGCTGTCTCTGTCAAATAAATAAATAAAATATTTTTTAAAAAAAAAGGAAAATTAGGGTGCACCTGGGTAGCTCAGTCAGTTAACTGTCTGCCTTTGGCTCAGGTCATGAACCCAGAGTCCTGGGATTCCTGGCATCTCAGGCTCCCTTAAGCAGGAAGCCTGTTTCTCCTTCTCCCTCTGCCCTTCCCCCATGCTTGTGCACTCATGCTTGTGCTCTCTCTCTCTCATGCTCTCTCTCAAATAAATAAATAAAATCTTTATTAAATGGAAAATTAGTAGAATGGTATTATTTCTTCTCGTCCCTTCAGCCACACATTTTCTAGCTTTTCCTAGGCACCTGCTAAAGGAACCCTACGTATTTTCAGGTTCTTCATATCCCTCATCAACATGAGGAGAGTCATGACCTGTGGCAACAGGATTGGAGATAACAGCACTTCAAACCAGGTTTATTTCCAAGTAGTACTAAACCAATACCTGGTAAGTAAAAAAGAACCACCACTGTATACCAGGCTTACCAGTTTGTGTCAACTACCGGATCATCACTTACTGACTTTGCTGTTTTGGGCAAAGAGAAAAACTGATATCCAATTCTCAAAGATTCTACACATTATGAATAATTTTAAAGCAATTAACAAAGAGACTTTGCTAGCACTGTTCTTAATATTTTAATTCACAGTAATAACATCTTTGACATGGTCTTCTGTGTTTCTAAGTGGTTCACAACCAGATTAAGGCAAAGGAAAAGGAATGGTAGTTCTCTGTCCTTCTGATGATACATGGAACATCTGGTTTCTCTCCTTTTCTAGGTATTAAAATGAAAATGACAAAAGCACACTTGTATTTGGCAGTGCTAAACAGCCTGAAGTTCTCACTTCACACAATTTAAAGTGATGATAATACTTTGGATACCACCACCAAGAGAAAAATCTACCCTAAAGACTAGTTAAATTTTAAGTTCTAGGGGCGCCTGGGTGGCTCAGTTGTTGAGCGTCTGCCCTTGGCTCAGGGTGTGATCCCGGCGTTCTGGGATCGAGCCACACATCAGGCTCCTCTGCTGGGAGCCTGCTTCTTCCTCTCCCACTCCCCCTGCTTATGTTCCCTCTCTCGCTGGCTGTCTCTCTCTCTGTCAAATAAATAATTTAAAAAATTTAAGTTCTAAACGTTTTCATTATGATTAATCATGAACCATTTTGAAGGAAATTTCCAGACTTCAACTTTTGGTGCTCAGAGATAAGCAAAGGGGTAATTTAGTTATTTCATGAAACTCTGACAAGGATTCTGAGCTATTATACAAAAGTTATTATTCCCTGCTTTAGCTGTAACATATCTTAAACAAAACTGCATGGGAAAATGCAAATAAAAACTGTCTTTCTACTCTGATGTTAGATAATGTGGACAATTTATAATCCAACGCCCTTATGTCTAACCAGTTGTTCTTTGGCCATAAGGATAGTTGTACCTTAGGAATAATGAGCAGGGCATCAGCAAAAGCTTGGACTCCAAGACGAGCTCTTCCTTTTATACTAAGCTTATAATTAATAAGAGCTTCCGCTATTGCCACTTCAACGGCACCTGCTCCCGGAACCACACAGCCTATTGGAGGGAAGAGATTGTCAAGGCATGACAGATAGAAACACCAGAGAAAAAAGCACGTAGCTACTCAAGTGTGTTTAATTATACCGCCAACACCTGAAATAGACCTAAATATATATGGAAGTAAAGTAAGTTGCATAGTTCAGCCTTATGAAGCATCCTGAAGTCACACACCATTAAATAATTAGGCATGGTACAGACAACTGGCTTCAAGCAGCTAATCTCATTGTTTGTAAGAGTAGACATTTCTTCCATCTTCATCTTATTCCTTTATGACTACATTTAAAAGGTAGTTATTTATAATTTATAGGGATAGGAAACTAATTGTAGTATCTGATTTGAAAAAAACTTTAGGCCAAGATAATTTGGCCACCATTCTAGTATAGAATTCCTTGGATTTAATATAGTATTTGTTTCCTGTACTGAAGCGAAACCCAAACTGCTACCTGAGGAAAAAATATAGGTGTTCTTACTATTCTAAGGTAAAAGCTCTGGTTAAAAACATCAATTTTCACAACAGGATATGACTTTTATACCTCCTGGTATGGTTCTTATAAAGTTTATGACTCTCGTTTGAATCAGCAAATTTGCTTTGGAATCACCCATCTTTATTTTTTTTTTTATTTTATTATATTGTGTTAATCACCATACCGTACATCCCCAGATTCCGATGTAAAGTTTGATGCTTCATTAGTTGCGTATAACACCCAGTGCACCATGCAATACGTGCCCTCCCTACTACCCATCTTTAAAACAAAACAACACAAAAAGAATCTCTCCTTTATCCCACATCATTTTTTAATTACTTACCCCTTCCTCTGCTTCCCTGTACAACATAACTGCTCAAAAGAGTTGTCTATCCACAAGGTGACTGCATCCTCTCCTCCCATTCACATTTTTAAAAAGTTCCTTGTGATATAACATTTATGTTAATTATACCGGAATTAAAAAGTAATTCTAAAAAACTTTTTTAAGTTCCTTGTGAAATAGTGATTTTACATAGAAGAATATTTTTATGTCTAAGGTATAAAGAATAAATGTGCAAATAAATGTACTCATATACCTCCCACCTTAAGAAACAGAAACCAGTAGCTGTGGAAACTTCCCTGATCCTATTCTGTGAAAACACATCAAAATTTGTGGGATGCACTAAAGCAATACCTAAAAAGAAACTTGTATCACTAAACACCTACATTAGAAGAGAAGAAAGGTCTCAAAATGACCTCAGCTTCCACCTTAAGAACTAGAAAAGAGCAAATAAAACCTGATGTGAACAGAAGAAAGAAAATAATAAAAATCGGAGCGGAAATCAATGAAATAAATATGAACAATGTCAAAAAAAGAATAGTGGCAGAAATGAAAAAGGTAAATGTCACTATAGATTCCACAGACATTAAAAGTATAATAGTAAGGGAATATTATTAACAACTTTATGCTAATAAATTTGAAAACTTAGATCAGGGATTAGCAAACTTTCTGCAAAAGACCAGATATAAATATTTTAGGATCTGTTGGCCATATCATCTCTTTTAAAACTATTCAACTCTGCCACTGTACCACAAAAAGAGCCACAGGCAATATATAAATGAATGGGTATAGCTGTATCCCATAAAACTTTATTTACCAAAAACAGGCAGCAAACAGGATTTAGCTCATGACAGCAGTCAGACGATCTCAATAGATGAAACAGACAAATTTCTTGAAAGACACAAACTCAAAAAAAACAACAACAACAACAACCAAACCACATAACCTGAATAGCCCTGTGTCTATTAAAAAGATTGATTATACTTTAAATTTTTCCCATGAAGAAAACTACAGGCCCAGATGGCTTTACTGGTGAATTCTACCAAACATTTAAGAAATAAGTAATACCAATTCTACACAAGAATTCAACACTTTCAGAAAATTAAAGAGGAGAGAATGTTTTCTAACTCATTCTATGAGGTCAGCATTATTCTAACAGCAAAAAAGATAAAGGCATTATAAGCAAAAAATATATAATACCCCTTGTGAATACAGATATAAAAATTCTTAATAGTATTTTAGCAAATCAAGTCCAACAATGTACAGAAAGGACATACACATAGCAGCATTACTCACAATAGCCAAAAGGTGAAGAGATCTAAGTTTCCATCAATGGATAAATGGATAAATAACAGATGGTATACATATACAATGCAATTATTATTCAGCCTTAAAAAGCAAGGACATTCATGCATATGTCACAACATGGATGAACCCTGAAGACATTATGCTAAGTGAAATAAGCCAGTCATAAAAGGACAAATACTGGATGTTTCCACTCAAATGAGGTACATAGAACAGTCAAATTCATAGAGATAGTAAGTAGAATAGTGGTTTCCTGGAGCTGGGAGGAGAGGGGAATGGAGAGTTATTGTTTAATGGCTATCGAGTTTCAGTATTACAAGATGAAAAATGATCTATTGATGGATGATGGTGATGGTTTCACAACAATGTGAAAGAATGTAACTTATTGCCACTGAACTGTAACACTTAAAAATGATTAAAATGACAAATTATATATACATATCCACAAATTTAAAAAATAATTTAAAAACTATCATCTATTTTTAAAAAGGATAATACATCATAAGTAAGTAGGGTTTATCCCAAGAATGTAAGGTTGGTTGAACATTTGAAAATCAATGTAATTTACCACATTAATAATCTAACAGAGAAGAAACATATAATCACCTCAATAGATCACTAGAAAAGCAATTGGCAAAATCCAACATCATTCGTGATAAAAACTCTCAGCAAGAGAAGAGAACGTCTTCAATCTGACAGAAGACTTCTAGAAAAATCATACATAATATAGAAAAGCTGAATGTTTTCCCCTTAGGATCAGGAGCAAGGAAAGGATACCCACTCTCACCATTTCCATTCAACAATATATTAAAGCTTCTAGCCCATGAAATAAAAGGAAAAAAGAAACAAAAGATATCCAGATTGGAAAGGAAGAAGTAAAATTGTCTTTATTAGCAGACAACATGATCATTTTTATCATTTATATAGGCAATTCAATGAAATCTATAAGAAAGCTACTAGAATAAGTGAGATTAATAAGGTTGAAGAATTCAAGACCAATATATAAAAATCAACTTATTTCTATATCTTAATAACAATCAGAAATTGAAATTTTAAAAACATCATGTACAATAGGACCAAAATTCATGAACTATATAAATATGAAAAAAGGATATGCCACTAAAAATCACAAAATATTGTTGAAGTAAAATGTATATATATTAATATATATATATATACACATATTGCTGAGATAGAGTCAAGAAGGCTCAAATAAATAAATATACCATGACTCAATATTAAGATATCAATTATTCCCAGAATGTTCTACAGATTCAGTAAAATTCCAATCAAAATCTCAAGTCTTTTTGGTTGAAATTGACAAGCTGATTCTAAAATTCATATGAAGATGCAAACAATTTTAAATAACCAAAATAACTTGAAAAAGAACAAAATGGGAAGATTAACACTATTGATTTCAAGACTTATTATAAAGTCACAGTAATCAGGATAGTATATTAACACTGAGATAGACAAACAGATCAATGGAACAGAATAAGAACCCACAAAGAGAACAACACAAATACGGACAATTGATTTTCAATGAGAAGTTTCAGTGGCAACAACTCACTGGTGAAGGAAGAATCTTTTCAGCAAATGTAGCCAGAACAATTTGATCAAAGAATAGTAAGGTATACCTTAGGTGTATATTTAAGAGTTGATTTGCTGGGTCATATAGTAACTGTGTTTAACTTTGTAAGGAACTCCCTACTGTTTTCTAACAGTTCCCACCAGCAATGTTGGACTCCAATTTCTCCACATCCTTGCCAACATTTACTATTGTCCAGCTTTTTTATTTATAGCCATCGTAACAGTTGTGAAATGGTATCTCTTTATGGTTTTGATTTTCATTTTCCTAACGACTAATTATGTTGAGCATCTTTTCATGTGCTTATTATTCTATTTTAAACGTGTGTTTTTACTGCATTACCTACCCCAACTCCTTTTAGAAGGAAGTTAGTTTATAAATTTTCAATAAATAATGCATGCTAATATTCTTTTCTAATCTTTCTTAAGATTACACTGCACCTAAGGTAACGGAATGAGTTCTAAGCTGTAAAAGCCTTTTCATGGTTTTAAAAATAAATTTTTTTCTCTCTCTTTTTTTTTTAAGATTTTATTTATTCATTTGACAGAGAGAGAGACAGCCACCAAGAGAGGGAACACAAGCAGGGGGAGTGGGAGAGGAAGAAGAAGGCTCCCAGCAGAGGAGCCCAATATGGGGCTCGATCCCAGGGCTCTGGAATCACTCCCTGAGCCAAAGGCAGACGCTCAATGACTGAGCCACCCAGGCACCCCTCTTTTTTTCTTTTTTTTTAAGTAGGCTCCACACCCAGCGTGAAGCCCAGCTTGGGCCTTAACTCACCACCCTGAGATTGAGACCTGAGCTGAGATCAAGAGTCAGAGCCACACAGGCACCCCAGTGGTTTTAAAAATAAATTTCTAAAAATAAAAAAGTGATACTATAGCATTAAATTAAGTGCTTTTTCATTTCATAAACAGAAGTTAATTCAAAGGGCAACATACTGGAGCACCTGGGTGGCTGTCAGTTAAGCATCTGACTTTGACTCGGGTCACGATCTCAGGGTCCTGGGATCAAGCCCCAAGTCAGGCTCCTTGTTCAGCTGGGAGTCTGCTTGTCCGTCTCCTTCTCCCTCTGTCCCTTCCCCCACTTGTGCTCACACACTCTCTCTCAAATAAACAAATAAAATCTTAAAAAAAAAAAAAAGCACAGCATACTTATTAAGAATATTCCAATGGAAAAATCTTCACAATCTAAACTACAAATTATCCAAAATGAAGTGACAAAATAGTAATCATTCATATCTTTTAAAATACTATCTATCTACATATATATCACAATAGATTTATTACTACTTTAAAAATACATAAGGTTCATATCCATCACAAAAAAGAGCCTACCATCTTCAATGGCATTTTTGATGGCATGAAGTCCATCCCTTATAGCATCCTTGATTTGTGTGAGAGTATGCTTATTCGGTCCTTTAACCAACAAGGTGACAGAACGAGGATTAACACAGGCCTCGATAAAAGTGAACTTTTCTTCACCCTAGAGGATAATCCAAGAAGATATAACTCTAATACTTAACGTTATTATGAAATGAAGACCCAGCTTATAATATTAGAATCCAATCTTCATGTGAATTTGTCTTATCAAACATAACTAAATATGCGTTGTTAAGCTATATTTGAACTCTCAACAAACATTCAGATAAATAAATTGTAAAATCGGTCCTGTGGATTATTCAGACAACAAAAGATAAAACCTGAATTAAAAGACTTAGTATTAAAAAAAAAAAAAAAAAGGTGGAGTGCCTGGGTGGCTCAGCCAGTTAAGCATCTGCCTTCAGATCAGGTCATGATCCCAGGGTCCTGGCATCAAGTCCCACAGTGGGCTCTCTGTTCAGCGGGGAGCCCACTTCACCCTCTCCCTCTGCCTGCCACTCCCCCTGCTTGTGCTCTCTGTCAAATAAATAAACAAAATCTAAAAAAAATTAAACAAAATAAAATAAAATAAAATAGGTTTACTCGTCACTTTATAACCACTGTCCCAGAGATACTCACTAATGTACACTCATGTACAAGACCAGCATATCCCAAGCAATCTACATTAAGGTCTTCAAGAGAATTCACAGCCATTCCACCACAAGCAAGAGAGAGTCTGAAATGACATATGTCATCATAGCTTTTGTTATAGAAAGCACTAAAAACTTAATTTCTTAAAGGTGAAAAGATATCTAACACAGAAGACTGCACTGTTGCTGTGTTGTGTTGTTTTTAAAATCTGTTTTAAGAAGGGGCGCTTGGGTAGCTCAGTTGGTGAAGCGGCTGCCTTCAGCTCAGGTCATGATCCCCAGGTCCTGGGATTGAGTCCTACGTCAGGCTCCCTGCTCAACAGGGAGTCTGCTTTTCCCTCTGCCCCTCCCCACTGCTCATACTCTCTCTCTCTCAAATAAATAAATAAATAAATCTTTTTTAAAAAAATACTCAGTGCTCTGCCCATTCGTCCTTTTTAAAAAAATGTTTTAAGATAAAAACCTTCTTTGTACTTCAACAAAGTTCTGAGGTAGTTTAACAGTCTTGATTTTTGACACTTCCATTATTTATTGAAATTAAAAACAATGTTTGGAATTTGTATGCTATTTTGCTCAATAATGTTTACATATAAGCTAAAAGGAATACCATGGGGTCATTTCAATTTAATCTGTTAAAAAACAGGATACATAATAATCTGCAAGCTTACCTTTCCATATTTCTTCTTTTTGCTCTGCGAAGAGCTACTATGCCATGTTTTGCAAGAGCATCTAAGGAAAATGGATCAATTCCCTAAAATAAAATTAGCATAAAAGTTATAAGCACATCTTAAGCCAGTAGTTCTCAAACTTTCTGCTCTCAGCACTGCTTCACATTCTTAAAAATTGTTAAGAACCCAAAAAGCTTTTGTTTATGTGAACTGTATCTATAGTATTTGTCATATTATAAATTAAAATTGAGAAATGTTTAAAATATTAATCCTTCAAAATAATAATAAACCCATTTTATGTTAGATAAATAACATCTTTAAGTGAAATTTACTATACTTTCCTAAATGAAAAAATATATAATTTAAAGTAATGGCACTGTTTCACATTTTTGATATCTTTTTAATGTCTATCTTAATAGAAGACATCTAGATTCTCACATCTACTTCTGCATTCAATTTGGTGCGATATGTTGTTTGGGTTAAAGTATATTACGAAAACTTGGACTCACACAAATACGTACTGGAAAATGGAGAAATATTTTAATAGCCTTTTCAGATAAATGTGGATATTCTTCTTTGACACTATATCAAAACTGAATAAATGATAGTTTCTTAAAGGTTAGTGTCAATTTGAAATATGGAACCTATTAATAAACTTTTCCTAATCTTTCATATTAAGATCCATTTGTCTTACACTTTGATTGTATTATTTGCCCATGCATGACTTTATTAAATTATACATTTTTTAGTCATTTAGAAAACAGTGGTTCACTATGTTAAGCAGAGCTTCCAAATGTTGATACATTTCCTGGGTATATAGTATCAAAAATATCACATTTGCTAATATCACCACTAATATTATCAGAAAAGTCCTTTAAGTATTGGAAAGCAGTCAAGTTCACAGCGGCAGATACAAGTTCTCCAAAATTTTAGTTTTGGCTTGAAAGCTCAAAGTTACTGGCAACAAATATTGTCAGTTGTTTTCCTTGAAGTGACAGACCGCTTCTTCCTTTTTGAGAAAAGCCTGCCAAATACCCAGTCAAAATAACCAGTTTTTCTGTCAGTTATTCTTTTTTTTTTTTTTAAGTAAATCTCTCTGCCCAAAATGGGGCTTGCACTCACAACCCCAAGATAAAGAGTTGCATGCTCTACTGACTGAGCCAGCCAGGCGCCCCTGCCAGTTACTCTTTAAAGTAAAAATGGCATTCCATGAAAAAAGTGGCTAGTTCAGCTTGCAACTCAATTACACATGAATTTTCCCTCAAGTCAACCATATTTTAAAAACTTTTTTATGTTTTGAGAGAGAGTGATCGTGGGGGGGGACGGGGGAGGGGTGTTGTACTGGGGGCGGGCAGAGGGAGAGGAATGAGAGAATCCCGAGCAGACTCCATGCTCAACTCAGTGCAGAGCCTGATACAGGGCTCAATCTCAAAACCGTGAGATCGTGATCTGAGCCGAAACTAAGAATGGGACGCTTAACAAACTGAGCCACCCAAACACCCCCAAGACAACAATGTTTTGATATGCAGATTTCACACTCTGTCACACAGAATTATAAGAGGATGCATATTTAACCAAAATTTAATTAATAAGTTTTACCACTTCAGGATATTCTCAAATTGGGGCACACGGGTGGCTCAGTCGGTTGGGTGTCTGACTCTTGAACTCAGCTCAGGTCATGACCTCATGGTCATGGGATTGAGCCCCATGTCGGGCTCTGCACTCAGTAGGGCATCTACTTGGGATTCTCCCTCTTCCCGCTCACACGCACACTCTCTCTCACTCTCTCTCAAAAAAATAAATCTTTAAAAAAAAGAGATTCTCAAATGAAACTGCCGTTTTGTTTTGTTTTGTTTTTTAAACTGCAAGTGTGTGATAGTGTGACAATAAAGAACATAATGACTACTAGTACCATGTAGCATTACTGCTTTCATTTGTACTGAGGTATCAGCAGCTTTACCTCGCACTGCTTTTGCATGATCATTGCAAATGTGGACACAATGTCAAAGGCATTATTATTATTATGAAAATAATTCTAACCTCAAAGACTCCTGAAATGGTCTTTGGGACTCCCAGGAATCCACAGACCACACTGCAAGAAATGCTGAAAAATATTTACAAATAGTTAAAATCTGAACTTTCTTTCTCACCTTTTGATTAATGACAACAAATCCTTTATTGGACTGAGCACAGACACTGTCCTTCAGGTCTATTATTTTTTGTACTCTATCTTCAATAAATTTTCTTTCAGCTTTTACCAATTTCTCTTTCTCTTCAGCAGTCTTATAAAAGAAACCAGAGCTCACTTCTCTAAAAGATTAATAAAAACAAGCTAGTAAAGGCGGAGGAAAAAAGAGGGAAAGGTAGGAGTTTACACTAAAAGTTTGGGAGGGAAGAAAGAGATTAAAAAACACTTTTAGGGAGAGCCTGGGTGGCTCAGTTGGTCAAGCATCCAACCCTTAATTTTGGCTCAGATCATGATCTCAGGGTCATGAGATCGAGCCCTGTGCCTGCTTAGGATTCATTCCGTCTGTCTCTCTCTCTCTCTCTCTGCCCCCTCCACCTCTCTTTCTCTAAATCAGTTAATTGAAATTAAAAACACTTTTAGAAAACATAATTTCAAAATTTACAAAGAGTAACTGCCACATACGTTTTTTCATATTCCAGTGACACATTGCAAATGAGGATAAATGCATCTTCCACTCGCTTCTTCATATCTGGATGACGGGCACCATGATCCAAAACTAATCCTCTGATCAATCTATTAAAAATATGTAATGTTTCTTACTCTGAATAATTGTTTCCTTGCACCAACTTTAAGCCTAACATATAATTAGTAAAATTGGAAAAGAAAATCTACTTTAACGCAGCATGACTGTGAAGTCACAGTGAAAAGTCAACCCAGAATTATTCTCTAAATTATGTGGCTCAAACACATGACACAGCTGGTCAAGTAATGAAAGGCAGGCACACAATGAGTTTCTTAGGAACATTTGTTCAAAATAATTATATGGAACAACCAAAAATTGTTAACCTAAATGTCTAACAATAGGGCATTGTTCAGCAAATAAATGACCCAACTATTTGGTGGTCATGAAAACTATGTAATGACATGGAAAAATATTTACAGAGGTAAGCTGATAAACACAGAACAACAAACTACCTATAAAGCATGATTATAACTATTCTTTTAAAAAATAAGCACCTTGGTATTGACAAGAAAAAAATGAAAGGAACCTAGAGTAAAGTTATGCTTGGGCAGTAGGAATACAGATAATTTGGGGGGATGGGAGAGTTTTTTCCTGTTTTCCAAATTTTCTTTCAAGAGTAAATATTTTCATAACTTTTAAAACTTCATTTATACCCAGTTAGGGAATGGTATTTCTACTTCTGAATCTTTTATAACCAGTATTTGTTCTACATTAAAGTAAAGAAGTAATTTTTAAAATAAACATGATTATATGGAAGTTTTCGAATTTTTAACCTAACTACTGATTTTAATCTAACTACAAATTTAATCTAATTACTCCAACTCCTAACTGAAAATGAAGATATTTAGGAAGAAACAAGCAAATGATATGTTCAGTATTCATCACTCTTCAAGTCTCCATTCTTTCCCCCTCTTGCTCTCAGCCAATGACCCTGCTGCTTTGAGAAGATACAAACACTGTCCCATCACTACCTCCACCAATCCACCTGCACTTGAGCCTGAACCTTGTATTCCTATGAGTGAACTACCCATGCTCCTCTGCATGTGCATACTCTACTCCATTTCTCCTCTCTGCTCCAGCAATGCCCCCATTCCCCCAACTGCCATCGATTCCTCCTGCCTCCAGGAGCATTCTCGTCAGGATACAGACTTGCCATGATAATTCCCATCTTTAAAACAAAGAATGCTTCTCCTTTAAGTCTTTTCCCATATCTAGCTACTGCCCCATTTCTCTGTTAACTTCCTTGAGTGGTGTAAGTTTACATCCTCACTTCTTCCCTAACCCTTCCCTCTGGAGCCCACCTTCAGTCTGACTTTCATACCTACTCCTTTATTGAATCAGTTCTCATTAAAGCCACCAAAAACATTAAATGCTTTCCATATCTAATGGTCAATTTTCAGTCCACAACAATTTGCTCAAAGTTTCAGGAGCATATGATGTATTTGATTATTCTCCCCTTGAAACATTTCCCTCTCTTAGCTTCTGGGACACTAGCTTCTCTTGGTTTTTCTCCTACCAGTGACCACTCCTTCTCAGGCTCCTGTGTTGAATCCTCATCATCTTCTCAATTTCTAAACATCAGAGCTTCCAACATTCAACTTTAAATCTCCTCTTCTATCTATATTCACTTCCCAGATGATCTCATTACCTCTCACAGGCTTTAAGTCACCTACACACAGATAACTCCCAAATATATTTCCAGATCAGACCTCTGTTCTAAACTCCAGACACACCTCTCCAACTCCGAATCAACATCTCCACACGGATGCCTAATAGGCATCTAAAACATAACATTTCCCAAACTAAACTCTTGATTTATTTCCCCAAATCTTTTCCTCCCAGTCTTTTCCATCCCAAGAAATGGTACTTCCCCTTTTCCAGCTGTTCCATGCAAAAACCCAGGAGATATCCTTCACTCTTTATCTGTCACATTATATGTTGAACCATCAACAAATCCTGTTGTTCCTTCTTCTAAGTATACCCTGATCTAAACTGTTTTCATCCCTCAGCTGAATTACAACAGATTCCTGACTGGCCTCCTGCTTCTCCCTTGCACTGGGAGGCGCCCTGCTCCACAGTGCATTCTCTCCATGACAACCAAAGAGATCCTTCTGAAATATAAATCAAGAACTGCTTTGCCCTCAGCAATGGCAGACTATTTGGGACCAAACCTTACCACCAAAAGCAACTAAAAATTCTGGGCTAAAAACAAAAATGCTGGGGCACCTGGGTGGCTCAGTCGGTTAAGCATCCAACTCCAGATTTCAGCTCAGGTCATAACCTCAGGGTTGTGAGATTGAGCCCTGCATCAGGCTCCATGCTGGGCGTGGAGCCTGCTTAAGATCTTCTTTCTCCCTCTGATCCAACCCTCACTGGCTCATGCATGCACACACGCTCACTCTCTCATTAAAAAAAATATTAAAGAGCTATAAAACAGTAAAGAAAATGAACTCCAAGGGATAAGAAAAGAACTGCAGGCACTCTTATCCTAAAGTCATTAAATAATTCAGGAAAATTTGAACTTTGTTTTCAACAACCTCACAATGAGAAGGGGACAGAATTAAAAGCTTGGGGCTCATCCAAGGTAGAGAGTCTAATAGGAGACACTTTTCCCATTAAATAGGAACCCCAAAGGGGTACATACTCAGCGTATAAACCAGAAGGATGAACTAGAAGCAAGCAGCCCTTATATCAACCAGCAATTAGAATTAACTGGATAGGAGCGCCTGGCTCAGTTGGTTAAGCAGCCGACTCTTGATTTCCACTCAGGTCATGATCTCAGGGTTCTGGGATCGAGCCCTGCATCAGGCTCCACACTCAGTAGGCAGTCTGCTTAAGGATTCTGTCTCTCCCTCTCCCTCTGCCCCTCCTCCCACTCACATGTGTGCGCACGCTCTCTCTCTCTCTAAAATAAATAAATTTTTAGAAAAAAAATTAGCTGGATATTAAAAACAAAAACAAACAAACAAAAAAAGCCCTCAAGCTGTGGATTTAATTTAAAGCATTTCCTGGGGTACCTGGGTGGCTCAGTTGGTTAAGCGCCTAGACTCTTCCACCTCAGCTCAGATCTTGATCTCAGTGCCATGAGCTCAAGCCCCATATTGGGCTCCATGCTGGGCATGGAGACAACTTAAAAAAATAAAAATAAAAAATAAAGTATTCCCTGGGCTCCTTGTAGCAGCAAATTCCAAGTCTCCGTGCAAAAATGGATCTTCATCCTAGGTCTCAAATTATTTCTACAAATACCTTTTTCAAACACATTGAATGGCACATATAGAAACAAAATACGGTTAGGGAGAACCAGCAAAATATAATAAACACCAGAAACAGACAAGCCAAAACTTCAAATATTATAATTTATCATATATGACTATATGTTTAAAAACATGTAAGGCAGGTTTATAAAGATCTGCAGGGAACAGGCCACCATAAAAAGTGCCATGGCAGATTTAAGAAAAACCAAATAAAACTTCAAGAAATAGGTAAATAAAGATGCCCACAAACACACACATATATGTTAAAATAAATAAGAATGTATTTTCAAATGAAATAATGATATCTGGATTGGCTTCAAAATAATCCAGGTTTGGGGCAAGGAGGAGGGAGGAAAACGGAGTATATAAGGAAATAAAAGGAAAAATAAGATAAGCCATATGTTGAAAATTGATAAAGATGAGTGACAGGTATATAGGAGTTCACTATTCTTTTCTCTCTACTTTTACATATGTTTAGAACTTTCCATAATAGAAAGTTTAAAATTCATTAAGTCCCAAATCAACAAGATGCTACATACTCTGAGGACATACATATTCAGACAATTGTCTGGCTTTCTTTCCTCTCCAACTTCATCTCCTACTCCTCTTTCCTCTTCCTGTGCTCCAGGCACTCTGGAACACCCCAGCACACTTGTGCCTCAGGGCCTTTTCAACCATTATTCCTCGGCTTAGAACACTCTTCCTCCAGATATGCACACAGCTAGCTCCCTTACTTCTTCAGACACCTCCTTAGCTCTCTAGTTTAGTTTACTATAATAAGGACCTTCCCTGAACATTGTAAAATCACACACATGCTCTCACATAGTCACTCTATCTTCTTCAAGTTTTTATTATCACTATGTATTTATTACCTCCCTCAACTAGAAACAAAATCTTCTTGGAGAAAGAAATTATGCTTTGTTTACTCTTCATCCATAGCACCCAAAATAATGACTGGCTCAGGTTAAGTATTCAATTAATATATGTTGAATTAATAGACTGATGTTAAATAAAAGGAAATTAATGAAAAAACATCGGAACTAAACCAAATATCCTAGAATCTATGTATTGTCAAAGTTTATGTAATTTACTTTGTATCTGTTTCTGATTTATGCTTCATCTCCATGATTTCTACCATGAAGAGATCAATAGGATAACCCGGTCTTCTAAAAGCCAAAACAGAATCCACAGCAGCCTGAAAGAGAAGCAAATGAGAACGGTAAATTATTGGTCTACTAAGAGAAACCACTGGCCCAAGTAATCACCAGACTAAGCAGATAAAGGGCTTCAGGCCTCAAAACACAGGGCAAGGCCAAAAAGGGCCACTTCATCATGGACACCAGTAATAACCAATGCCAATGGATACCTTAGAACCTAAAGGAACTTCAGAGATCATCAGGCCCAAATCCTTCATTTCACAGATAAGTAAACTCTGATAAAACTTTAAGAAGTTACAGTCTTAGAAGGACCTGGGTGGCTCAGTTGGTAAAGCATCCAACTCTTGATTTTAGCACAGGTCATGATCTCAAGGTGTTGGAATCGAACCCCACGTCAGGCTCTGCACTGGATGTGGAGCCTGCTTGGCATTCTCTCTTCCTCTCCCTCTGCTCCCCCAACCCCACTAGCTCACACTCTGTCTGAAGAAGAAGAGGAAGGAGGCAGGGGGATGAGGAGGAGGAGGAGTAGTAGCAGTAATAGTAGTAGTACTAGTAGTAGCTGTTTTTGCTACAGTCTTAAAACAAAGTCTAAAAGGCAGTAGCAGAGCCAGGACTAGAATTCAGTTCTCAACTGCCAAGCTACTACTCTTTCTACTATCAATACTACTCAAACTTTTCCACCAAAGAACGTATTAATGGAAAAGAAGGAAATGTATTATACGGTAAGAGTTAAAATTTGCTGGTTATACCAATATGAAATTTCTTAAGTTTTGTGTTTTATCATGAAGTTTCCACATCATGCCATAATACACGTGTTTGTTTTAATGTGAAAGTAGTGCCTTTCCCCAAAATTGCAAAGTAAAACTGACACTCTAGAAAGACATGTCTCACATATTCTGCCACCTATCCCCAGGGATATATAATTTGAGAAGCATGGTACAATACATCCTATTGCTTAGCTCAGAAAGCAATATGAAAACAACTAATTACAGAAATTAAGTGCTACAGTATAACCATCCTAAAAGGTAAATAAAGCAAAAAACTATACCTTAGAAAACTTTATCTGAGATAACATGATATTTGGTTTTGGAGCCTAATAGGAACTAATGACAAAAACGATTGGGTAATGAGAATATCAGTGTTTCTAGAACTCCAAGAGAATGGAGGCCTTAACCAGATAATGTGAAGATTCTGGGTCACCTGATATATGTACTCCAACAGGAGAAAATATTGCAGTCTTTATTTGAACTCTGTTGAGCAAGAAATTGTCTGATCTTAATCTGATTTGCCAAGTAGGTTTTTCTAGTGGTAAGGGGAATCGACCAGAAACAACTCGGGTGTTCCAGTCCATTTGTCATTTATATCTCCCAAAGCAAATTAGCAAGAGAGCATTCTGATTTATATGTCAATGTCTTGTGATTTTGGTTATGAATTCATTATTCCTAATAAAACAATATATTCAAGTTTCGAAAAATATAAAGCTGAGGAACAATGGTGATATCAAACTATAGCCACCTGATAAAAGCCTTCCCAAAATACCCAGTCTTGTCCTTATATTACATACATTTTACCTTTAGAAATAAACAAAACAAATATGCATTTCCCAGATGTGAATATTATCTATCAGATTAATCATGTTTCATTAAAGTGGTAAGCTTAACCACTTCCCTATGTGTCACCTCGCATAACAACTATGGACTTCTAACACCAGCACATCACCCCAATGGCATCCACAAGGGATGACCCACAGACAGTCAAGCCCCTCCTAACTTTCACAGTAACTTAAAAGCAGGTTTAATATGACACTTTTGAAAAACATATACTGTTCTGACCAATCAAGTCTAGTCGCTAAATAAGTCTATAAATATTTGTCTTCCATATTTTATTTCACGTACAAAACAACTACATGCAGTGCTTGATTATCTTATAGAAAAAAGAAAAATATCATCATGCATTAGTCTATACTCATTCTGAATGCAAAAGTTCAGTCACATACCTCTATTAACACATCAGCCAATTCAGCATGAACTTTAGTTTGTAGAGATGTTCTAGCCACATCTAAGAGGATTTCTCTTTTCATCTCTTTGTTAATTTTAACTTCTTCCAAAACTTCAAGTGCTTTTATCTTTGCAGCTTCAAATCCCTCAGCTATTATTCTAGGGTGCAGGCCCTATGACATCAACATAAAACTAAAAATTATAAAGTAAAAGGAACCACCTTCTCCTATTAACAGGTATATCCAGAAAAAGTAATATTACCCACATCAATGCCACTAAATATGTGTATGTATATAACTTATAAAATTAACTTTTCAGTGCTTCATATTTAAAACAATCTCAAACTTACAGAAAAATTTTAAGTCCAGTACAAAAAACTATAATAGTCCTCTTTATTTCCAAGAATTATGACACACTGTCATGTGGTACCCTTCTGAATGGGCACAAAAGAAAAGACTCTTTTTAAGGCAGAGGAAAAGAATGAGCACTGATTTGGAGAAAAGTACAGACAGACACCACCTTCACCAAATGTTAACGTAACAGTAATGGGACAAACAGGCATCATGTGCCTCCTGATACAATGCATTAAGAACACTAAAGCACTTCTATGGTATTCGTGCCAAAAGTTCATAACCTGAGTCTAATTATGATAAAATAGTCAAATCCAAATTAAGGACTCTCTACAAAATAATTGGCCTATACTCTAAAAGTAGCAATATCATAAAACACAAAAGACAGTTAAAGATTATTCCAATTTAAAGGAGACTAAAGGGATATGACAACTGAATGCAATGGATGAGCCTAGATTTTTTTTCTGCTATAAAGAACACTGTTGGGAAAACTGATAAAACTGGAATAAAATCTGTAGGTTATACTACTATAACAATGTGTCAATGTTAATATTAATTCCTGGTTTTTTTTTTAAGATTTTATTTATTTATTTGACAGAGAGAGAGACAGCCAGCGAGAGAGGGAACACAAGCAAGGGGAGTGGGAGAGGAAGAAGCAGGCTCCCAGCGAAGAAGCCCGATGTGGGGCTCAATCCCAGAACGCCAGGATCACGCCCTGAGCCGAAGGCAGACACTTAATGGCTGAGCCACCCAGGCGCCCCTAATTCCTGTTTTTGATCACTATTCTGTGATTACATAAGAGAATATCCTGGTTTTTAAGAAATATACACTAAAATATTTAGAAGATCATGTCTGCAACTTACACTATTTAGAAAAAAATATGTACATACATATATATACATACACCATATATATGCATATGTCTGAGAGAGAAATGTTATTCTTTGGACTATTCCTGAAACTTTTCTTTAGGTCTGACATTATAACAAAATGATTTTTTTAAATAATATTGTTTATCCTGGAAAAAATACATAAACTTATTGAAAGCTGGAACTGGGTCTAATTTATTCCCCTCGGGGGATAAATTACTTTCTTTTACATCAGTCCTACTATAATTTTTTAAAGTTAACATTTAAAAAAAATAAATAAAGTTAAAATTTACTGAGCATTTGTGCCAGGTACTAATCTAAAAGGCTTTACATGTATTATTTAATTCATCCTCTCAACACTATGAAGTGGGTATTATTTCTGTTTCACAGATGAGGAAACGGAGATTTATATGGATAATGTAATTTGCCTTAGATTACCAGGATAGTAAGAGGTGGAACCAGGATTTAAACCTGCAAACCCTGACTCTAAAGCCTGTGTTATGAACCATTTTCAAAACATGGTCTCAGTCTAGGGTCTCACAACTTGTCATCTGGACTACTATGATCTCCCAGTCTTGACTCCCTTAAAACTGTCACCCAAATTTTTAAAATGCCAATCTGACCGTATCAGTCATTAATACATTAACGTGAACATTCTTCTTGGTTAGCAAACTACATGCCCTCTGTGATCTAGCTCCCACCTACTTCTCCAGGCTTTCATTACTGTCCACATCACTTTATTATTTTTAAAGATTTTATTTATTTATTTATGTATTTATTTATGTGAGAGAGAGCACACGTGAGTGTGGGGGAGGGGCAGAGAGAAAGGGAGAGGCAGACACCCCGCTGAGCAGGGAGCCCAATGACCAACTGAGCCACCCAGGCGCCCCTGTCCACATCACTTTAAACTTTGCCAACACCAAAATGCTTGTAGCTTTACACACATACCACATTGCTTCCCTTCTCTCTGCCTCTGCTCGTGCTGTTCCTTCTGCCTGGAATGTCATTCTCCTTACCCCTCACTCTTTCCTCTGGCTCACTCCCTCTCATCCTGAAGATTTAACCCAGGTCTTACTTCCTCCAGAAAGTGCTTCGTAATTCAGTCTAGTTTAGGATATCCCTCCCTCCTCACTATTTCTATCATATATTGTGCCTAGCTCTATCACTATACTGCCACAGTTTCATTATTATGTCAGTGTCTGTCAGCATCTACCTTTTCCCAAACTTTTTTCTCCCTAACAAAACCCTAATTTAAGTTATCCCTTCCTTCAGTCTTCAGAGGAAGCTATCCTCTCTAGCTAACTCAAAGGGTGGATCCTTATTAGATTAAGTCAATTCCCCAAAAACCTGTTATTGATTTAGGATGGACACAGATCAAAGTTGGCTCAATCATATTGTAAAGAAGAAATTTTATTCCATAATTGGGCAAATGGTTTTCTCTTGCACGCCCCTTCTGAGTGTTACTAAAGGAAGCAGGTATTCCTAATTCCCTCTGACAGTCATATAATCAGGATGGAAATAAGCCTTACCACGAAACAGCACTATAAAATGAGGCGCTAAGAGACAGAAAGTACCAGGGTACTTGATGACTAATAGAATTTTTTAATCAACCAAACTTGGATGTTCTGTCATGGGAGATAATTTATTGTTTAAATGATTTTTAGTCAAATTTCTGCTGCTACAGCCAAAAGAATCCTAAATGAGGTACGTTGCAGATACTGAATTATTAGACAATTCCCAATACTAAATGAAATGCAAATTAGTAATAATTCTAGCACTTTGAGCAAGTAATGCTTTGCTGAAATGGTCCTTGAAAGAAAGGAAACATTCAAATACTTAATCAAAGAAGACAGATAAGTAATGCCAAGAAAAGAATACAGATTCAACAAAGGCACTTAGGTAGAAACGTGTACAGTGATTTCAGAGGCTAATGAGCAGCATGGAGGAGTTTCACTAGAGTAGATGATTTATAAGGAAAATAAAACTAGAAAGATAGGTAAATACACAGTGTGAAAAACCTTCAATTATTTTTCTCCAGTTATTTTTTTTAAAATTTGGTTTCAACTTTATCAGTGATGTTTTCTTTTTTTGGCCATTATTCAGGGGTAAATGGCTAATTTTTTACTTCTTATATACCTTAAATATTTCTTTTTAAAAAGTGGGATATAATTCCAATGAAAGGCATTATTTTGGCAAAAAAGTTTGTGATTATTTCTATTTATAATTGTCCAAAAGTATCTTGATAAAAATTATTTTTGCCCTCTAAAATTAAACCATTTTACTAGTGAAAACAACAATTTCCCATTCAAAGTAAAGTATCACATGAATGTGAATTCTGTAAAACGTGAATACCTCAGAAATGTAATGATCAGCTTGTTTTAGTAACTCTCCAATAATTAGAACAGTGGAAGTAGTACCATCTCCTGTAATGTCATCCTGGGCCATTGCTACTTTTGCTATCAGGGAAGCTGTTGGGTGTTGAATTTGCTGGGAAAAGTAAGCAACAGATTAAAAAAGAGAATGAGATTTAAAAAAAAAAAATAGCCCAATGAAAACAAGATAACCTAAGAGCCAAGAATAAAATTAAGAAATAAGCTTCATTCTACAAGTTCACAAATTCTTATTATCGATACTTAATAAATATCAATACCAAATTTTTTCAATTGAGAACTAATGAGGTTTGAACATTTTCTAAGAGTCTTTGCTTTGGAATACAATGACATTTCCGAAATAAGATCAAATCCTTTAGTCTCTAAGATGAATATATTCACTAAAATTGCAAAGGACTTTTTTTATATTTTCATATTACCAACAACATAATTCAGTGCTTTTAAAAGATGTAACAAATTTGGAAGTATCCCTACGCTATTACTTGGACTCTACAAAGATTTGAAAACAATCAAAATCATCTTTTATTAAGATCTAACCCAACAAGTATAACTCATGACTGCAGTATTTAACTGATAGCCTTGGTTTAAAGATATACAATCTGTACTATGTTCTAGGCTTATTAAGATTTATTAAAGTCAGCAGCATCAGCTCACCATCTCATGGAGCAGCACATTGCCATCTTTGGTGAGTTTGATGTCACCTGTACCAGAAACAAGCCTGTTCAGAAAACAGTGATATTATTAACCTCATATGGCAACAGTCAAGCAAGACATTTTCAGTTCTTGCCACTCACTATCCTTAATATAAGGAACTGAGCTTCAAAATTTCCAAGTGCCATGGGGCAATACCATGGTAATCACCACCATGTGCAGCCTACAGATTCACTTCTTCCCATATGGACTGCTATGATGATTTCATTCCAAATGGACCATTTACAAGTTTAAGAGAAATTGATGAGTTATGAGCAGAAGTTTGGTCAAAGGATACTTGGAAGTCTACAAAACTATAAATTTCCTGCAGGTTTTTTATTTTGGTAGTATGTACCATTCGTTCACTCAACTTAAGTTTTTTCCCTCATCCCTCACATTTATTAGATCGTCAAGTTCTTTTAATTCTACAACCTAAATCCCTAAGTATTTCTTCAAACCACCCCCTCCTCTCCATGTCCACTGTCATCAACATCTCTAGCCTGGACTACTTAGACAGCATCCTGGTATCTCTGAATTTGAATTTACCCCCCCACACACACTGTATTTATTTCTAAAAAATAATGTGAGTCAGCTTCCTGATCAAAAATCTTTCAATGAATTTTACATTCTCCATCACCTTCAAGGTATAATCTGGACTATTTAGCAATGATGTAGTTCACCTTTCCCAATCCAGCTTATGTCTATTTTTCCTGCCGTAGCTACTAAATGAGATCTTGTAGGAAAATCTTGTGGCTCCCTTAATACATCATGTTTGTTTTCATTTCTGTTGGGTTTACACCAATGGGCTTTCTTGTTCCTGAAGTTACCAGAAGGCCTTTACTCCCTTCTCCAACTGGTGAACTCTAACTTAATCTTTCAAGATTCTAATCAAAAATCTGTCATCTGAGAGGTTTCTCCTCCCTACTCCTATCAGCAATTAGTCCCTTCCCTCAATATAATTAATTTTATATATATTTTTTTGTTTCCAGCATCCAGTTAGTATCCAAAAGCCCTCTTTTACCGTTAGTATTAATTTTGCTCATTCCCCTTAGAATGTATTTCTTCTCTTACACATTTTAGCCCTCTTTTCCTCACTCTTCTAAAGAAAATGGTGATGCTAAGTAAATATATGCTGAAATGGTGAATAGATAGGAAGAAGTGTAGGCACAGAGCGTTCAAGTAACTTGCCTAAGGACGCACAGTTAGAAGGGAACTTGGGAGTTGAGCCCATGCCTGTTGGGTCCAAGACCTGTGTGCCCGCACCACTACAACACACTGCCAAACAAAACTCGAACTAAGGGCATACAGTCTCAAAGAACAGGGGAGTTAAATGGCTTATGCTTCTGAAGAGACACCAGATGAACTGACTTTCAATTGCACACGAACGCTAACGAAAGTGGGGCAGTGGGGGTGTCACAGCTTCACTCGGGGCCCTTTCCTCGGGAGGCTGTCCTCCCGCCTCAGGCCAGGGGTGACCTCCGGGCAGGAATGAGAACGAGAATATCCCGTCGCTCCAGGCTCTTCGCGGAACGTCTGCCTCACAGCGCTCCACGACACCCAAAAAACCCCCGGCCCTAACCGCCGCTCCAACCGCCGGGCCCTCTCACATTTTCATGGTGCCCTTAGGCCCCAAATTGGTACGCAGCACATCCTGCAGCCCTCGGGCGGCGCATATATTGACAGCCAAGGCCGCCTGGGCCCGCGCCACCTCAGCCTTGGAGTTTACTACTTTGATCGCAGCCATAGGCCCGCTGCGTGCGCAACCCGGCAGCTAAAAACAGCTTCAAGGCGGATCTCGAGAAAAATCCCGGCGCCACCGCCCGACTTCCGGAGCTTCAGCCAATCCTCGCCGCGACAGGAAGTGACGTTACCAGGCCTCGCCCGCACTGAGCCCAGAAGCGCCTTGGTTCCGGGCGCGGCGATGGCGTCCACCACCTCCGCTCGCACTCCGGCTGGGAAGCGAGTGGTGAATCAGGACGAACTGCGGCGGTTGATGAAGGAGAAGCAGCGTCTGAGCACCAATCGGAAACGGATAGAATCTCCGTTTGCGAAGTACAACCGTTTGGGGCAGCTGAGCTGTGCCCTGTGTAACACCCCGGTGAAGAGCGAGCTCCTATGGCAGACTCACGTCCTGGGAAAACAGCACCGTGAGAAAGTGGCCGAGCTGAAGGGCGCGAAGGAAACCACCCAGGGTCCGTCCTCCAGCTCAATGCCTCAGTCAGCCAAGAGGAAGGCGCCGGATGCGGATGGCCAAGATGCCAAAAGACCCAAGGCCTCCCCGCTGCCTCAGGTACAGCCCTCCACATCCGCTTTGCCCGCCAACATTGACAGAACAGGGAAGGAGTCCGCCAGAGCGACCCTCAGTAAGGCGTCGGGACTCGGTTTACTCCCTGATTATGAAGATGAGGAAGACGAGGAGGAGGAAGAGGGAGGAGAAGGGAAAAAAGGGGACACCAGCAAGCAGCCGCCCGACGCACAGGGCAGGGAACACTCGCTTTCCTCCTCGAGAGAGGCAACAAGTGGTATGCTGCCAAGCGGTTTCTCGGATACAAATCCTCCCAAGGCCCCTTTAATTCCTCATTCAGGGTCAATTGAGAAAGCAGAAATACATGAAAAAGTCGTGGAAAGGAGAGAAAACACAGCGGAAGCATTACCGGAAGGCTTTTTTGACGACCCTGAGATAGACGCTAGAGTACGAAAGGTTGATGCCCCAAAGGATCAGATGGACAAAGAGTGGGACGAATTTCAAAAGGCCATGAGACAGGTCAATACCATTTCCGAAGCCATAGTTGCCGAAGAGGATGAGGAGGGACGGTTGGACCGGCAAATTGGGGAGATCGATGAGCAGATAGAATGTTACCGTCGGGTGGAAAAGCTTCGGAATCGCCAGGATGAAATAAAAAATAAGCTTAAAGAGGTTCTGACTATAAAAGAACTACAGAAAAAGGAAGAGGAGAATGTTGACAGCGATGATGAAGGAGAGCTACAAGATTTGTTGTCTCAGGATTGGAGGGTAAAAGGGGCTTTATTATAGGGTTTTGAAGACCCAAGATTTTCATACCCACTACAATGGTACCAAAAGTGCTGTCTCTGGATAGGATACTGGTTACTTCATTTGATTACCTAACTGGGTTGCTGAGATACAATGAGCCTGTGAAGATAGCACTTTTGAAAATTGGTGTAAAATATTTTTGAGGTAAAGTTGTTTTTGAAATTTTTGAACTATTATATACTAATATGTCAACTTTTTCACACATTTACTTAAGTGTATAATTTTGAATTGTCAAATCTGTAAGCTGTAAATATTATATATAGTTAAATATATATTTACTTAAGTAATTCTGTTTTGAAATTTATAAATAAGTAGAAGCCAAGCCAACAGACAAGCTTTTAGATGAAAACCAAGTATGGTATTTGGGATATGTGTGGCTTTTTCTTTTCTGATTCCCTAAGTCAGCTCAAGGAGAGCTTTGCAGGAAGGTGGAGGAGGGTTTGTTTTTTTTTTTTTTTCAAGAATACTATTCATAAACACATAAGTCATTCAGGGCATATCAGGTCTCTAAGTATTCTGTTTCAAAAACATGCACTAGGAGAACATGGTGGGGGGAAAAAAGAGAAGTAATATATATATATACATATATATATTAAACCAGCGATTAAACCAGTGGTTCTTGGATGTAGGTACACATGAAGATCACCCACCAAGCTTTTAAAAAGGTGCAAATGAATCACCTTGGAGCTTTTAAAAAACTTGTGTACCCAAGGCGTAGTGGTAGAGATTCAATAAATCTGGAATGGGGCCCAGGCATCTGTTTAGTTTTGAGAACTTCCCAGGTTATTCTAATATACGCCAAAATTTGGAGAGCCATGTGGCCCTAAATCCAGAACCCATTTATATTTTTTCAGGCTTTGTTTTTTTCAGATACCATATTCCATAAGTGTACCATCTATTGTACAAAAGAAATACTACCTTTTATTTCTACTTCATCCAGTCTTAAATTTTATTACATTTCATAATAAAGTAGGGTTCAAAGTTTCTGTCCATTATTGGGAGGGTAAGTTGTTTTCTCAGGGAGTAACAATTAGCCCGTTGCAGTCATTGACTGTTTAAATCACTCCTTTTCCCTCTAGTGAAAGAGGTATTCAAATGCAAATGATTAGCAGTGTTCCAGGGGTAGAAATGCATACAGCATACTCAAATGAAAGTGGTAGTAATAATAATAGTTAAAACATAGAGCTTTTACAATATATGACAGGCGTGGTTCTAAGTGCTTTTGCTTTACATAAACCAAGTCTAGTTGCTCTAAAGCCCAGGTTTATAGAGAATAGTACCAAGAGATAACAAGAAAAAGCCGCACTTGGATGCCAGATGAAGGAATTCTCTGTCAGCAGTGTAGGAAAAGCGGAAGTTTTTGAGCAAAAAATCATATTTGCAAAAAAAATTATGGAAGATGATTTTAGTTGCAGTGTATAAAATGGAATGATTGTGGATGGGGAGAAAGAAGCAGGGAGACTACTTGGAAACTAGATTTTAAAAGCAAGGTGAGCAAGACTTCGATTAGTTATGGACTGAGAGTAAAGGAATAAAGTTGAAAAATTTCATAGGAAGGGCCAACATTTTAGTGACAGACAATAGAAGAAAAACAGGAGGGATAAAGATGAAATTCAAGGGCTTGGGGGTTTTTAGTGTTGGTCCCTAAAGAAGTTATCTAACACTTAATTGAGCATATTAACTATCTTGTTGTCTTTGGCAGAAAGTCTGTTTTCTTGAGCTGTCAGCTGACTGGTAATAGCAAACTTCAATATGATAACAGAGGGCATGCCTCCCTTAAATGTGTAAACCCACACATATTCACAGTTTTCTATCATCTATCACTTTATTATTTTAGAATGAGAAAATTGAAAGGTGGGCTTGAGTAGTAGGCCCTGTTTTACATTGGCTTAAGAGGCTAGGCCAATCTAGCAAAGCACTGTCCATTTAAAAATACGATGCTGGGGCATCTGGGTGGCTCAGATGATTAAGCGTCTGCCTTTGGCTCAGGTCATGATCTCTAGGTCGTGGGATCTAGCCCCATGTCGGGGATCCCAGATCAGTGGGGAGTCTACTTCTCCCTCTCCCTCTGCTGGTCCCCCTGCTTGTGCTCTCTCTCACTCTCTCTCAAATAAATAAAAACCTCTTAAAAATAAAAAAAAAATACAATGCAAGCCACATATATTCATTTCCCTAGGAGCCACATGAAAAAGTAAAAAATATGAAATTATTTTTAATGTAATTTATTTTACCCAATATGTCCAAAATATCCCCTTTTCAATATATAATCAATATTTAAATATCATTAATGAAGTATTTTACATTTGGGGGGTTCTAGATTTCAGAAATCTGGGTCTATCTGACATAGCACATCTCAGTTTGGACTGGCTGTTACAGTTCAAGTACTAGCCAGTTGTGGCTAACAGTAAAGGACAGCACAGGCTTAAAGAGCAAGTTGTGCAGGAGGTAGTGAGCAGACCAGTTTAGAGCAGAATGTTCACTCCTGACAACAGTGGAAGTTATGATTAGAAAGGGAGATTATGGGGACGCCTGGGTGGTGCAGTTGTTAAGCGTCTGCCTTCGGCTCAGGGCGTAATCCCGGCGTTCTGGGATCAAGCCCTGCATCAGGCTCCTCCGCTGGGAGCCTGCTTCTTCCTCTCCCACTCCCCTTGCTTGTGTTCCCTCTCTCGCTGGCTGTATCTGTCAAATAAATAAATAAAATCTTTAAAAAAAAAAAAGGGAGATGATGAACCGTTTTGGAAGGTCTTGAATGCCATGCTCTTAAGGAGTTGGAACTTTAAGTTAACAATTGAGTACCCTTGAGGTTGAGTCCTTAATTATAACACAGTTAAAGAGTTTAAGGAGTGCCAGATACGTTACTATACATTTAAACAGCACTGGGTTTTTAGGAGGGACAGAAAGCTCTGTTTCCAATGCTCTGTATCCCAGAGAATGAATGGTGGGGCCCTGAACAAAATCAAAGAAATCCTTGTTGGATCTTCGATCAGTGGTAACAGCTACAGGTATTAGTGGATCCTTCCTGATCCTCCACACATTGGAGAGCTCCTTTGTACCTCTTTGAGCTCGGTCAAATCGGTTTTGGCATTAGATTGTGAATACACCAATGTTCCCAAATTGTAAGACTTAGTCCCGTGGATCTCTTCCAGTCACTGTTCTCTTTTTAGAGAACCCCTTCATTTAGCCAACAATTTATTAGAGTTACTATAAATGCTACAAAGGTAATCCTCTCACTAATTCACTTACCAATTTAATGTAGTCCCCCTAACTGGAGGGTAACAAAAAGCTGAACTAACTAGCCTTTAAATGTAAATTTGCCCTTACAACTTGGAAAATGCTTTCACATTTGTATTTCCTTTAATGATGAAAGTAATGACTACTTTTTACAAACCAGGAAGCAGGAGGCTGTGGAATTAAAATTCCAGGAGAAAAATTAATTTAGACCTAAAACCTGTAGTAGTAACAATCACTAGATTAGTATGGAGCAATAGGAATAACGGGAATTGGCGAGAGAAAACAAGACAGGTTCAAGTTCCCACTCTACATTTTAATGGTTTGTGATCTTGGGCAAGTCACACCTCTAAACCTCAGTGCAGCCTACTACCAAACGATGATAATCGGGGAGGGGGTGGTGCCTGGGTGGCTCAGTGGGTTAAGTGTCTGCCTTCGGCTCAGGTCATGATCTCAGGGTTCTGGAATCAAGTCCTGCATCGGGCTGACTGTTCTCCCTCTCCCTCTCTCTGTCAAATAAGTAAATAAAATCTTTAAAAACAAAGCGCTGCCTCAGGTCACATGACACGTGTGTGAAAGGGGCTTATAAGCTGAAATTCAGTGTCTACTACCGACAAAATTATTCTACTTCACGACTTTTCGACTTTACAATGGTGGAAAAGTGATACATATTTGGTAGAAACCGTCCTTCAAATTTATGAATTCCGAATTTGAATCTTTTCCCCGGCCAGTGGTAGGCCGTGTGACATTCTGTCATGACGCAGGGCAGCGGCAGTGAGCCCCAGCTCCCAGTCAGCCACGTGATCACAAGTTGAAACAACCGATACGCTGACAGCCATTCAGTACCCACACAGCTCTTCTGTTCTTCACTTTAAGTGAAGCAGTCAATAAATTATATGGGACATTCAACACTTCATTATTATAAAATAGGCTTTGTGTTAGATTTTGCCCAAGTGTAGGCTAATGTAAGCGTTCAGAGCATGTTTAAGGTGGGCTCTGGGCTAAGCTATGATGTTTGGTGGGTGGGCTATGTTAGATGCATTTTCACCGTACGGTATTTTTGACTTACAATGGGTTTATCGGGACTTACCATGGACTAGTCTTCCCCTGCTGCATGCTAACTTGATTTAGTCTAGTAATTTAATGCCCTTGAATTCCCTCTTTGAAACTGAGGTAATTAGAGCAGGTGATTTTCTTGAGATTTCTTTTAACTCCAAATTTTAAATTTTGCCAAGACAAGTGGCATCTCACCTTTTAAACATTTTTAAAGTCATTCAATTAACTCTTGGAGACAGATGACTTAAGAATCGCTGCTTTTACTTCCAAGGTTTGCCCAGCATAGTCCCATTTGTCTTGGTGCAATTATGAACAGTGCCTTGCCCCCTTCACTCTCAACACTGTCCTTTTCTGGAGGTACAGATACCTAAAATTTTGATAGGAAGAAAAACCACTTTCTGATGAACATGGAATCAAGGCCTTAATGGAAATAGTATGTTTCCTGTTAATGACGATGCATTAATTGGCTGGCTACTTGGCTGGATATTTGTGTAGGGGGATTTGAGTAAGTATATGGGTAGGAATGGTGGCTGGAAAGATCATTTTCGATTGCTTTTTAATACTAAGAGTCTAGTAGCCTGTATAATGTCAGGAATTACTTGAGAAGCTTTAAATTTGAACAGGGAAAAAAAATCCCAAAACTCTGCATTCTCTTTTTTCTTTTTTTTTTTCCTGCATTCTACTTCCTATCTATAGTTCCTCCCTCAGTGATCTCATCCATTCCTGTGGGTTTAAATATCACCTATACATTGATGACTCCCGATTTATATCCCTAGCCTTGACCCTTCTCCTGAGAGTCATCCTTCATTCCCTTTTATTCCCCCAAATCTAATGCGTTAGCCAAGTCTTGGCAGCTCTCCCTCTAAAATATGCCCAGAATCTGTCTACTACGTTCTGTCTCCACTGGTCCTAGCCACCATCTCTTCCATTAGTGTTACCTGTTGCCTCACACACACCCTAGCCACAATCAGTTATCAACAAGTAGAATGATTTTTAAAAATGTAGGTCAAGTCACTGTCACTGAAAACCTTCATCATACGCTTCCATCACACTTGGGGAAAAAAAAAATTCAGGCCCTTATTAAGCTCACATGGTGCTCAGCATTTTGCTGATTCAAATGTCTACTACTTACAAGCTAATGACAGACCCCAAACTCCCCTAAAGGTGGGGGGGCAGTGGAAAGGGCAGGAGAGCATAACTGCTCTATATTGAAATCAATTGTCATCATTCAGTAGTGGGCTGGCATGGCCAAGTCTTTTTAATTATCAAGAAGCATGACAAGTCAAGATTGTTTTTGTTTTTAGTGAAATAAAAACACCATGTGGGCTGAATGTGATCCATAGGCCCCCATGCTGTGACCTGTCTTCTAACTTCACCTGTTACACTCTCCCCTTTGTTCTCCACGTCCCGGTTCTCACTGGTGAGCTTTCTGTTCCTCAGACATACCGTGTTAGGACCTGCACCTTGCGGTTCCCTCTGCCCAGAACCTGACTTCAAACAGCATGGCAATCTTTTTTTTTTTTTTTTAAGATTTTATTTATTTATTCGACAGAGATAGAGACAGCCAGCGAGAGAGGGAACACAAGCAGGGGGAGCGGGAGAGGAAGAAGCAGGCTCATAGCGGAGGAGCCTGATGTGGGGCTCGATCCCATAACGCCAGGATCACGACCTGAGCCGAAGGCAGACGCTTAACCGCTGTGCCACCCAGGTGCCCCCAAACAGCATGGCAATCTTACCATTCCATTCTTAGCCCTAATGTTTCTTCCTCGGATGAAATAAACAGCCATCCCCCCGGCCCCCGACCTCTTGTCACTCTGTCACATCATCCTGTGAATTCATTAAACTTACCACTATCTTGAATTAGCTTGTTTATTTGCACATGGATTATGTCTCTATCCCACCAGAATGCAAACTCCACAAGGGCAGGGGACTCGTACGCCTCGCCCACAACCTAAAATAATGCCAAGCAATAACAGCTCAATAAATATCTACCGACTGAATAATACCCACCTAGCAGGAAGTTGCTTGGAAAACTGGTAAAAAGACCAAGCTAACTCATGGAAGTTGGAACCAGAACAAAAGTCAATTCAGCGGCTTAAAGGGCTGAGCAATCTTTTCCTCCCTTGTGTCTCCCTTCTCTCACACATGAGGCCCTTACCCGTTCTGAGAGCAGCAAAGCAAGGAGGTATCCACAACAGCCTCTGGAGTGTACTGGGCCACCTCGGCATTTAGCAGCTAACGAGAATGTCTCACGGCACCAAACAAGCCAAAGGGATGTCCATATGTCTGCGGGAGTGAGTGGGCAGACCTGACTGCCCAGAGGCCTCTGAAGTGGAGAGAAGGAGGAATAAAGTGATGCAGCAGCAGAGTAAGATCAAAGAGTCAGCAAGGACACATTGCTTCCCAGCTGCTCTCAGCCCTCAGTCCTCTTTCTCCACCCCCATTTCATTTGGCTCCCTCCTCCTGTCACTTGGCAGTCAAAGCTATTTCGGAGTGAGTCTGCACTCAGCCATCCTTCATTGAAATCACTCCCAGTCCCTCGGAGGAGGAAAGGAGTTCCATCTGGCTGTGCCTCCATTTTGCTAACGGCGTTTGGCCAGCTTCATGTGCACTTGGGAGCCAGCGGTCACCTTTAGGGGAGTTCAGAGGACCACACTGATTGGGTGGCTGATGGTGGTGGTTATTGCTGTTTTCGTTGTGTGTGTGTGTGTTGTTTGTTTGCTTGCTGTTCTGCCAAATGTGGTTAGGAGAGAGTGTCGACCAAGCCAGGTTGTCAGGTTATTATTAATAATAGCTACCATTTACTGGATTCCTACCACATGTCTGGCACTGTGCGAGGATTTGACATCCACGGTCTCTAATCCTCAAAACAACCCTGTAAATTACATAATACCTTCATTTTACAAACCAGGAAGCTGATGATGCACAGAAGTGAAGGAGCTTGCTCAAGGCAACAATCCCAGAATCCCCAGTGTTATCCTGCATCATTATTATTTAACACTACCTTATATTCACATAGTAGTGAGAGCATCATTTATGCACAGCCTTCACATCAGTTTTCAAGTCTCAACACCCCCCAGAGGTAAAACAACTGTCATCACCACAATCTAATGACTTCTCCAAGGTCACTCAGCAATGGCTAATGTTAAGACTAGATGGAACTTGATTCCTGGTCCATTGTTCTATTATTTATTAGTGAAATGTGGAAAGTGGGAGAGCATCCCCCAAGATAACAAGAATTAAGATTAGGGAAGTTTATGATCAACGTTAAGGGAACCGGTGCTGTTCAGAGACCTTGGTTGGGTGGAAGCTATGTTTTCTGAAGTTTGTTAACAGACTCTGTCCACGCTGCCCCACCCTCCTCCATTTCACCAGCAATCAATTTTACTCTCTAGTGGTCTCGGATGGGATCAAGAAGAATGACTTCAGTTCCCAGACACTGCAACTGGGAAACAAGTTAGACCGGGCCGTGTGGTCCACCACTCTTCACATGATACTGGGTAGGCTACCTCACCCTTGGTTTCCTCCACTACAGGATGAGTAAGAGTTTCTACCTTCTAGAATTACTGAGAGGATTAAATGAATTCAGTGCATGTAAATGCTTTTAGTACAGGCCAATAATACTATTAAATAAATGACTGAAGACAAGACCCTTACATTCAAGAAAACTAGAGGCTGGTTGTATTGTAAGTGGTATAAGAAATTGAGCAGGACCCAATTATTCACTAAATTACTGGCATAGGCAGCAGAAAGAGGGCTAATCAAGTCTATGGTCTGACTTTTCCCACTCACCAGCTGTGCGTTACTATTGAGTCGGTTTGCTCCCCAAGCCTGACTTTTACCATCTGTGGGTATTATGCTATCTGGGCACTCCCTAAGCCCCCCCTCCCCCGTCTATCACTGCGATATTGTGATTTATAATAAGAAATATATATATTTTAGCCTTGGTCCCCATTCCTGCCATTGATCTAAAACCCTTGGAATTTCGTAGGAGCACCTAGGTGACAGTTGGTTAAGCATCTGGCTCTTGGTTTCTGCTCAGGTCCTGATCTCAGGGTCGTGGCATCGAGCCCTGCATCAGGCTCCACGCTCAGCCTGGAGTCTGCTTGTTCCTCTCCGTCCACCCCTATCCCTCACCCCCACCCCTGTGCTTGCACACGTTCTCTGGCTCTCAAATAAATGGATAAAATCTTTTTTTTAATAAATAAAAATAAAAAAAAAAACCCTTGGAATCTCCTAAGGGATTAGACAGGTGAGAGAGATAAAGGTGTCACCTGTTACTCCAAACAATCCCCTGTTAACCACATCATAGTTTATGTTAATGAGGTGATGCTGGGAAGCCCCTAAGGGTGTGTGCTGGTTGCCAAGGGAACCAACCCAGGGATTAGATTCAAACGTTCAGCACCTCCCCCACCTCTGGGAAGGGAAGGGGCTACAGATTGAGTTCAATCACCAATCTCCAATGATTTAATCAATTACGCCTCTGTGGGGAAATCTCCATAGAACCCCAAAAGGATGGGGTTTGCTGAGTTTCCAGGTTGGTGAACATGTGGAGGTGCTGGGAGGGTGGCGTGTCCAGAGAGGGCGTGGCAGCTCAGCGCCCCTTCCCCCATACCTTGTTCAATGCATCTCTTCCATCGGGCTGTTCCTGAGTTACATCCTTTTCTCACCAACGGGTAATCCAGTCACTGAACTGTTTTCCTGAGTTCTGTGGGCTGCTCTACCACACTCCTCAAACCCGCGGAGGGCCCTTGGGAAGCTCTGATTTAGAGCTGGTCAGGCAGAAGCTCAGGTGACACTCTGGACTTGGGATTGGCATCTGAAGTGGGGGCAGGGGAGCAGTCTGGTGGGGCTGCGTCCTTGACCGAAACCCTTTCATTGCCCAGTGTAGAAAACCCACATGTCTGCGGTCAGACGTGTGGGTTTTCAGAGAGCACAGACTATCATAGAAATGGGAACAACTGAGTGTTTTCCCTTACTATCACCAAGACCAAGACAGAAGCTGAAGGCAGGAGAAGGAGAGCACAGTGGGCTGCGTAGTCAAGAAGTTTCGGTAAGAAGGCACGGACAGAAGCTCCCAGAGAAGGAGAGAAGACGGATAGGAGCTCTCCTGGTATAAAGGAAAGGGCCTGTGAGATACAAGAGAGGAAGGCAGCATTCAACCTGATCTTCGACCCCAGCCTAAGGTTGTTCTGGAATATAGTTTTGCAACGTAGGTGAAGTTTGGTGGGGTGAGATCTGGAGCCCATGACCAAGAAAGAATTCTTGAGACGTCTTTGGTGCAAAATGGTGGTTTTATTAAAGCACGAGGACAAGACCGGTGGGCACAAAGAGCTGCTGCAACGGGGGTGTGAGGGGTGGCTGATTCTATACTTGGGAGTTGGGGAGGTAAGGAAAAGGGGAGGTGTGCAAAAGGACTTTCATATGGTAAAGAAGACCCAGAATACTGGAGTCCTCCTATTATCAAGCTAAGGTGGTTTTTCCCTCTAGCAAAGCATTACAAACATTAAAATAGTTGGAAGCTTCCTGGAGGAATGTCAAACATATCCCACCCAGGAGGGGATGGTGCGGGGGGAGGGGGGGGAGGTTTGCAGGGTGGCAGGGTGGCAGCTTATGCTTTGTCCTCAGCTAGCCTTCTGCTCCATCATCACCATCATACCAAAGCAGGAAAACCAACTGGCATCAGTGCTACCTCTCAGCCAGCCTGGAGTCCAGTGGAGGAGACAGAACTTAAGTTTGCCTCCCAGATAGGCTCATCTCCTTGTACAATAAATTTCCCCTTTGAAAATTATTAATTTGCCACCTAAAAAATATGACCACCAGGACTTCTTATGAGAAAACCCAACCCAGTTTAGGGAAGATGGTAACAACTTTGAGTCTCCCTCACTCTCTGTGACCTCAACCCTTGAGTTGAGCGTCCTAAACCCTGTCCCTGTCTGTGTCGTGAATCAGCTATTCCCAGAGGCACACTTGACTCCTCTCTGTCCTACCTCACCCTCACAGCTACAGCACAAAGATATTCCAAGGAGAGGCCAAGAAATCCCACTGGTTAAGAATCAACCTCCACAGTCTTTATTGAAAATAAAGAGCCATGAGCTGATTTGAATTATTACATCTTCCTACAGCTGTTCCCTTTTAAATATTTATCCTGGCAAACACCATCACCGTTTTTTACAACTTATTTTAATTGTGTGACTATTAAGCAAACCAAACCGTAAAATTGGCTCTCAGTGCTGAGATTTATGTGATTCATAGACCAGAGCTTATTAAAAAGGGAATCCACTGAGTGCAAACCAGCCTCACGAGTGCCCCACACCGTCTCTAGGAAGGTGTGAAGCCTTTTCCCTGTTCCTGCCTGTGGCTGCCAAGCTTCCATAGTGAGTAGCATAAAAAATGAACAGAATCTACCCATTTCCCTCAGATTTTTTTTTCTTCTTAACAATCCTAATGAGCTTGGACTGGAAGTCAGGGATGCTACGGTCTTATAGGGGGTGGCAGAAGCTCTCAGAGGCTCAGAAACAGTAGCAGTGCCCTGGACAATTTAGCATCAAGGTCTGAGGGAAGGACTTCATCGTGGGACTTTGAATAACTAGGAATAGGAAGGAGATACCCTGCTTATTTGCCACCAAGGTCATCCTTGGTTTGGATCATGGAATTGCTTTAAAACTTCAATAAAAGTGCGGGGCGCCTGGATGGCTCAGTCAGTTGAGTGTCCGACTCTTGATTTCAGCTCCAGTCATGATCTCAGGGTCCTGGGATCGAGCCCCTTGATGGGCTCCGCACCCCATGTGCTCAGCACGGAGCCTGTTTGGGATTCTCTCTCTCCCTCTGCCCCTCCCCCTGCTCACCCTCTCTCTCTAAAATAAATAAATAAAATCTTAAAAAAAATAAAAATCTTAAAAATAAAATCTTAAAAAAAAAAAGACTTCAATAAAAGCACGCCCTGGAAAAATGCACTTGCAAATATTTACATGAATACTTGGTTACTCTTTCACTATTACCACACAAGCTGCCCTCATTTTCCCCTATGTTTTTACAGTAGCCAACTGACTCACCTCCCAGTTTCTCTATACAGCAGCCAGACTGATAGCAATCTCATTAAAACCTGAGTCAGATCATGTTACTTCTCCACTCAATACAATCCACCAGCTTCCCATTCTACCTGCAATAAACTCCAGCGTCTCCATTTACAAGGCCCTCTAGGGTCTGTCTCCAGATACCCTGCTGCCTTGTCTCCACCTCTTCGGACCCTTTAACTCCTGCTGCTGTAAGCACACCCATCTCCTTGCTGATCTCCTGACATGACTGACACATCCTGGCCTCTGGTCCTTTACTTAATGTTCCCTGTACCCTAGAACACCGTAGTCATCCTGTTCAGTCTTTACTCCAGTGTCACTTGCGGGGGGGGGGAGGGGAGGGGCTTCCTGACCTCGGTGTTTAACACGGCAACCCCCCCAACCTGCCTGGCACCACCAATCCTCCTCTGCTTTCTTTTTCTGCCTAGCACTCATCATTAGCGTACCTACTATGCATTTTATTTACTACTTATTATCTAGGAGAGATTTTTGTCCATTTTGTTTCACTGCTATTCCGCTTCCTGGAATAGTGCCTCACACAGAGGCGGCATTCCACACTTGCCTGATTGATTTAACCCTGCAGGGGTATGAATGTATCCAGACGCGGGAGTCGAGGGGAATGTACATTTACTGAAATACCGCCAAATGCCAAGCAGTTCCCAAGTTAATATCAATCATATCATTTAACTGTCACACCCAATCCTAGAAGGTATTTTTATCCCCATTTCACCATGAAAACTGAAGCCCAGAGAAGTTAAGAAAATAGACGAAGGTTACACAGCCAGTAGGGGAACATCCTTCAAACCTAGCTGTGTGGTTCCAAAACCCTGCTACGCCCAGTGCACATGATATCATTCTCCTTGGTAGCGGTTCCCACTTCTCTAACGAAATGCAACTCCAGCCTTCACGCCTAGTTCCATTTTACAGTGGGGTAGGGGATGGGGAGGGGGGGTTGAATCAAAGAAACTGGGGGTTCCTTGAAGCTGTAATCAAGCAAAACAAATATTAAGAGCCTGAGTCTTTTTGCACATGAATATCAAAAACATTGTCAAAGACACAATGTAATAAACATCCTTCTGAGGAAGCTGTTCGCTCTTGTTTCATTCATTCCATTCACTCATGGGCTTATTTATAAAAATTTGCCCAGTGCCTACTAAGTGTCCGGTACTACGCTGGGCATTGAGGATAAAGTGATGCATAAAGCCCAGATGTCACCCTCCACAAACATTTGAAGTCCGGCGCAGTGCTGTCCAATAGACAATCGTGTGGGCTGGGTACACAGTTTTACATTTTCTAGGCACTACATTTTCAAAAAAGTAAAACAGTTGAAATTAATTTTAATAATGTATTTTAATTCAGCCCAACATACCCAAAATATTACTTTAACATGTGAATCAACATAAATATACTATTGAGATATCTTACAGTCTTTTTTTTTTTTTTTGGCAACACATCTTTGAAATCAGTGTGCATTTTACACTTACAGCACATATCCATTCAGACTAGCCACATTTCAAGAGCGCGATAGCCACATGCAATGACAGCATTTGACAGCACAGGTTAGGGAAAAAGGTAGAGTCAAGGAGATTCTCAAATTAATGTAGTAAATGCAATGACAGAGAGAAGGATGACTCAGGATTACTCAACTGCCAGGTAGGACTTGAGCCTCCAGGGACCTTCCAACCCCAAAGACCTTGTTCATTCTGCAGCACAATAGAGACTTTGCCCCACTCCAGACAGAGGGATTGTGGTTTTGTCCTCAACCAACCAATCTTAATATATCCAAACAAAACTCATCCTTTTATCCCAAATATCTACTTCTCCCCTCGCACCATTACCTACCTGCTCACTCAAGTCATTCTCATTTCATCTTTAGGTAAATGAGCACTTTATAAGAGAATTTAAAATCCAAATATTTATTTATTAAGATTTTATTTATTTATTTGTCAGAGCACAAGGACGCAGAGCAGCAGGGAGAGGGAGAGGGAGAGAGAGAAGCAGGCTCCCCACAACAGGGAGCTGGATGCCTGGCTGGATCCCAGGACCCTGGGATCATGACCTGAGCTGAAGGCAGCCACCCGGGTGCCTCCCAAATATTTATTTTTAAAAAATGCCTCTTCCTCTCCATCCCAACTAACCGAGCATATTCTGGCCACTTTAATCTCTCACATGGATCACCACAAGAAACTTTTTTTCCCCAGCTTTACCGAGATATAAATGACATACACCACTACAGAAGTTTAAGGCCTACACAGCATAAAGGTTTGACTTACATATATTATGAAATGATTGCCAAAATTTACTTAGCATACACCATCTCATATAGACAAAAGAAAAAAAAGAAAAAATCTTCCTTAATAACATGGAACTCTTCAGGAATTTGTAGGTCATCCTTGAGCAGGGGCCACGCTAATCTTCTCCGTATGTTCCAATTTTAGTATATGCCCTGCCACGGCAAGTACCAAGAGCCTTATAGTTTCTTCCTTTGCCTCAGTCTCTCCCCTACCCAGCCTCAAAATAGTTACTATTCCAAAGGCCCTTTATGATTTCCTATCCCCTACGTAAGAAAAGCTAAGTTCTTTTACACATAGAATTCGCTCCAGAATCTGATTTTGGCTTACCTAACAATGCCCGTTTGCTGTTCCTAAACCCCCGAACTCGAACTCTCTTACGTTCTCTGAGCCTGCTACTCTTCTGTAAAAATAGCCATCCTAATTCTTTAAAAGTTGACCTGAGGTCTAAAAGAGACAGTACACTTTGAACAATACAAGGGATTACTCTCCCCATCACTCCTTTACACTTGAAGTCTGCATCTATATACCTAGTGCCTCTTCTCAACTCAATACTATTTATTGAATACTTAACTATGTGCTAGGCACTGTGAGGCACACAGGACAGAGGGAAAACAGAAAAATAGGTTGAAGGACGCATTGCCTTCCCCAAGCTCATTACAATACACTTTCTCAACCATTATCTTTAAGGACTGAATCATCTCTAACATCAGGAACAAATCAGGGGGGTCCTCCGAAGTTCAGGCCGGGCTGAGACGCCAGCTGCCACCACGTGACCGCACCTCCATTTTTCTCCGCCCGCAGAGCGGGCGGGGAACCACCCTAAGCCCCTTCACGGCTCCCAAAGCCGCGCTCCGCCTAACCTGACCACAGCCCACGTGGCAGGCGGGGGGGGGGGGGGGGGGGGGACGCGTGGAGCAGCCTGGGCCCGGACCTCTGCGCTTGCGCGCTGCGGCCCGCTCAAGGACCCGGATTTAAAGAGACAGGCGCTACAACCGTCGTGGTGGCGCGCGGCCTGTGGGCGCCCGGTGCGAGGCCTGCGGTGTGCGCCGGAGCTGGGAAGGCAAGTGAGGGACGGGAGCGGCGGGGCCGGGCAGCGGGGAGGGAGGCGGCCCGGCGGCCCGGGGGTCCGGGGGCTCGGCGCGGCCTGGGAGCCGGCCCCCTCGGCTCCTCCCCCGCCCGCCGAGCCCCGGGGCACACCCTCCGTGACGTGGCGGCCCCCCGGGAGCCCGCAGGGGTTGGCCCGTAGCTCCCCGGGACCCCCGCGGCTCCGCGAGTGGGAGGGTCCCCCGGGGCCCTTGTGAGGCAGCTCTGGCCGGGCCTGTTCTGCGCACTGGCCGCGCCGGAGCCGGTGTTCGTAGGTGCGAGCTCGGGAGCCTTTCTCTTTCCGCCGCGCCCCCTTCCCCAGCCCCGGGCTGTGTCCTTGCGCCCCTGGCCCGCCCGAACCGAGGGACTCGCTTCCTCGCCTTCTCCGCGGGCGTCCCCAGGCGTCCGCGCCGGCCAGTAACCGGAAGGCGTCGGGGAAGGCCCCCGGGAGCTGCGGCTGCAGGACGCTCGCTTCCTGGCCCGGGCTGCGTTGGGGTCCCAGCGGTTTCCTTCTCGACCACCTTGAAGGAAACGCTGAGCCGCGGCCGTTGAGGGGTGCGGGGCAGACGGGCTGGCTCCGAACAGCGCCGTGCTTCCTTGTGGCCCGGCTCGGCCTGGGCCTCGGGCCCCGCGGAGGGTGGGGCGCTGCGAGGCGCTCTCAAGTTGGCTCTTTGGGGAACGGGGGTGCGCTGCCCAAACGCTGTTCTGAGCTCCTCTGGTGGACCTGCCGGACTCACATACCTCCCCTCTATAGTTCTTGAACTTCTCGGGGTTACAGACCGTCTCTCCAAGAAAGTGTACATTTATGAATATGCGCACTTTGTATACATTTTCAGGGAGTTCAGAGCCCACCCCCGCCCCTAGCCCTTCCATGGGCTCATTTTAAATTTTCCCAGCCATCCCGTGAGGTCAGGTATTATTTTCCATATTTAGAAAAGAGAAAACCGAGACGCAGGTGAGTTAAGGGAGTTCTCAAAAATAACAGTCCCTAACTGGACAGTCACAGTCGCACTCCCATGCCGGATTCCCATCCACCTGCTTTCCCCTACAGGAAGTAAAGCCTGCTTCTCGTTATAAACCAGTAACAATTTCACTACAAAGCATGTGCAGTCTGGAAATAATTTCCAGCATATTTAAAATTAGAACAATGAAGATATTTTAGAAAATATGGCTATAAAAAGGTGGGGGGATACTGGATGGACATAATCCCTGCATCCATTTGTGGTGATTTATCAGGTCCTTTGATTCTTGCCATCCAGTTGCTTCAGCATTCCCTGATTCAAGGTGCTCCATTAGGAACAGGCTGATTGCCCATAGGGAGCCTCTGCTTGAAGGATAACTGCTTTACTGACGGAAATAAGAGCTAATGTGTCCTGAGCCAGCTGCGTTCTGAGGGCTTTACTCTTAGAACGACAAGTTAGGTAGTTTTGTTAAGCACGTTTTAACAGTTGAGGAAGGGAGAGGTTAAGTAACCTACCAAGGTCGCACAGCTAATGAGCTAGGATGTGAACCCAGGCAGTCTGGTTCTAGGTTCCATTTAATTGCCTCTCAAAATAGGTCATCTGATTACATCACAGATCCATATAGTGACTTAATTATTTTCTGAGGATGGCATCTGTCACATTCAAAGCTTCATGAACATCGTGTAATTTTTCTTGGTGACTAAACAGAAACTTCAGGATCTTGTAATACTTAAGCGTTGTCATCCATCATAAGTGTCAGGTATTGCTGATGGCCTGAGAAAAGCTTTTATGTTATTTGGATTTGATTCTCTTGATTGTGATTTACTAGATGTACATGTGTACATTAGCTATTTGAACACCCTTCTGCAAACTGAATTTTCCTCTTCTGGAACTCTTCTTCATCCTGTAGGCACCAAATCTGTAACACTTTGGGAAATGTTTCGGTAGTCATCGTGGGCTGTATTAGGACTTCGGGGTTGGGGAAGGTGGCAGCCTAGCTCCTCATTTGTATCTCCCTTTTCTTGCCCCTCACTCTTTCACACAGCTGTATGACCTTGGCTTTCAAGATCCTCTTCCCACCAACCCTCCGCGCTCTCAGGCGGAAAGAACTGTGCCTCTTCCGAGAGCAGCATCACTGGCCTGACAGAAGACAGTTTGGCCATTGGTCAGAAACAGATCTGCTTCATGGGCACTGCCTCCTCCAGAGAAGAAAGCCTGCTCTGTCTTTCCAGGAAGGCCATCTAAGACCACGTGCCACCTGCCTTGTTTTCCTGCCAGGGGTGCATGTGGGACTCTGCAGCGGCCCCTGTGAGATGGCCGAGCAACGGTTCTGTGTGGACTATGCCAAGCGTGGCACAGCCGGCTGCAAAAAGTGCAAGGAGAAAATTGTGAAGGGTGTATGCCGGATCGGCAAAGTGGTGCCCAATCCCTTCTCAGAGTCCGGGGGTGATATGAAAGAGTGGTATCACATTAAATGCATGTTTGAGAAACTGGAGCGGGCCCGGGCCACCACAAAAAAAATTGAGGACCTCACAGAGCTGGAAGGCTGGGAAGAGCTGGAAGACAACGAGAAGGAACAGATAAGCCAGCACATTGCAGGTGGGTGGGGACCACTGCTTTTTCATATGATGATGCTGAGAGAAAAAAGGAGGAGAGTAGGGTCCCATTTTTTTCCTTCCTTCTTTTTTTTTTTTTTTAATTTTTTGGAAAGAATATCAAACTCACAGAAGAGTTGTGAGAATAAAAAAAGAAAAAAGAAAGCTCATATTCCTTTTACCCAGACATACCGGTGGTTACATATTGTTCTCTTTGCATTATCATTTGTGTTCCTGCATGCGCTGTTCCTCTTTCCACATGCGCACAGCTACATTTTTTCCTGAGCCCTTTTAGAGTAGGTTGCATATATTATGGCTTTGCCTTTAAATACTTCGTTCAGTGTGTATATCTTAAGAGTAGGAATATCCTCTTATGGGGCCATAACACAGTAATCAACTCCAGTAAATTGATCCCTAATGTAATACTTTAACGCACCATTGTATTCCAGTTTTGTCCATTGGTCAAACAATATCTCCTGTAGCTTTTTGCCCCCTCCACAGTAGAATCCCACTCTGGGGTCAGGTATCGCATTTTGTGGTCTCTTCGGCCTCCTTTAATCGGGACATTTCCATAGTCTTTCTTTTCTGACATTGATAATTTTGAAGAATAGAGTACCTACCATCACCCCGTCTTATCTTTCAATTTATTATCATATGGACACACAGGTTACTTTTCCCTGGTGGCTTATAATTTTACTGTATTTTATTAATTCCTTACTTAATTGTCCCATACTGGGCCACTTGGGAAACTCTTTGATCTGATTTCTGTGTCCTGGATGCTGCCTCTCTCTCTTTTTTTTTTTTTTTTTTTTTTTTTTTTTTTTTTTTTTTTAATGTTTTGAAGTACTTCTTTACTTTCTAGCGTAACAGTATGCTCTTAGGCTTACCTTACCTTTTTTTTTTTTAAGATTTTATTTTTAAGTAATCTCTACACCCAAAGTCTGGCTGGAACTCACAACCCCGAGATCAAGAGTCACGTGCTTCACCGACTGAACCAGCCAGATGCCCCTCTTAGGCTTACCTTATATGTATCCTACCACAACTCTGGAGCCACCATTTCTCTGAAGAAACCTGGTTCCTATTAGTGGGGGAATGGCTTTAGAGACCAAAATCTAGATGCTTGTATCCTTGTTGCCATGAGGTCTCTTGGCTTTTAAGCCCTTTCAGCAGACAGAACTAGAAAATATATGTTTGCAAACAAAATACATGCATATACACATACAGATATATGCACACAGATATATGTAGTCATGTGTTTATATTTTAGAAATCTTACACTGATACTTCCAAATCCAGTTAGTCCTTTATGACCTTCCATATACTCATCTTGAAAGTAATACTCATATCTTCAATTAAATGTAGTTCTGGTCACTCAGGGAGGACTCTGGCAGTGGCGCTAAAAATGGGCAAAAAAATAAAAACGGGCACCTATTTATCATTGTTCTTTGAGAGGAGAGAAGACTTCCAGGAGAGAAAGCTACTTTGCATATACTTCTTTCTCAAGCTCCCTGTCCTGCCCTGACTTGGCCATTGGCCCCAGCCTTTGCCACTTCTTGACTAAGCAGTCTCCTTGAGGAAGAGAAAAACAAGGTAGAGTCAAACTCACACAGCTCAGAAAACACAGCAGCTGGGACTTCCCCTGCCTGTGCCAACCTCACATGCTCTGTTCTCCATCTTCATTTTACTTTCTTGTTCATCTATAAATTGGGGCTAATTCCATGGAGCTGAGGTCCCCAGGTTTTATCTTTGGACATGTGGGTTCTGATTTTTCCCAGATCTGGAGATCATTATATATAGGATAATAGAAGGAGAGTGCTGATGAAAATGTAAGTTACTAATAGAAGTAAAGAGTAACGGGGCTTTTGTCCCCCGATCACTGCCCCCCACCACCACCAGGACTCTCTTACCCACTACCTCCACTCAAAAAGATCAGCCAGTCCACAACCAGCCTTGGTGTAATGCCGTGGTAGTAACTTACCCAGCAAGGCTGTAAGAGCATTTGTTAAATTCTTTGGAAGCTTTTCTCGGGAATCTTTCACTGAAACATATTTTCCCTTTTTTCGGGGGGTCCTACAGATCTGTCTTCTAAGGCCACAGGCACGCCAAAGAAGAAAGCCGTTGTCCAGGCTAAGCTGACAGCCACTGGCCAGGTGACCTCTCCAGTGAAAGGTGTCTCTCTCGTCACCAATAGCAATCCCCGGAAATTTTCTGGTTTTTCAGGTGAGAGATTAGAGATACTTTAGCTGTTACGGTCCTTTTAATTTGGAATCCCATTTGGGATTCTGGCTAAGATGAAAATTCCGTGCTGTCTAGCCTCATTCATAATTCGCTTCCCTCTGAGGAGAGGCAGGTAATGGCTTATTTTCAACATTCCACTGGTATAGCATTTTTTGTATACGTTAATCTCTCTTGCAGCAAAAAGATGTTTGTGTTTTCAAGACTTTTTCCCCCATGAAGTAGTCACCTGGGTCAGATGGAGATGATTATAACCTGCCCTATAACTTCCTTGTATTTTGGTAATGAAAGGATTTTGAGAAATTGCATCCTAAACTTGTCCTAACCAGAGCTGAAAGTATGGAAGATGGCCGGCATGGCCTTATGTAACAGGTAGCATTCGGCTAGGGGCTTTTACCTACGTAGTCCGTTCTTCAGTTAACCTTGGGAAGTACTTTTATGAGGCCTATCTTATGAATGAGAAAGCCGATATCTGGTCCATTATGGAGTTAGTATTGATGCTGAGGTCTGTTTAACTCCCAACACCTGTGCTCTTTTACCCTGTACCCTGTTGCCTCTTATATTTGGAGATATTCTTGTGACTGACTCAGATAAAGTAAAGCCAAACGTATGGACTCGGAAGTTGTTTGGAGAGGTAGCTTTAAGTGAGTGAAAGCAGCATAGGCTTGAAGTTGGGAGACCTGGGTTCTGGTCCCAGCGCTGTCATGTGACCGCTTGCTCAGGGGCAAGTGGCTTTACCTCGGAGCCTCTGTGGCCTCATCTGTGAACAGGAAACACCTGCCTTCTTTACCCTACAGAATTCGCACGAGGACTGCTGGAGAGAAGATTGGAGAAACAGTGCCTGATCCTGTGGGGTTTTTGTTATTGTGAAACTCTGAGGTTCGGTTTTTGTTTGGTGGTAGGGCAAAGCTGGAAATACAGAATAGTCCAGGTGGCAGTAAGGACAGCACGTTCCTGGGAGGGAAAGTTGGGAGGAGCTGAGAGAAACGGGGTGTTCTAAAGTCTTGCAACCTGCTCGACTTCGACACTGGAATTTTGTCCCCTGAAATCCTCTTCAGACGCCAGAGCAGAGACGAGGATGGATTTATCATTTACAGACCCCAGCCAAGAGGCCGCTTACATCAGCAGGCTGCTTGCTAATGGCCCTGCTGCCAGCTTGCAGAACGCAGTGTGCTGTGTAAAGGAGGGAAGAGAGGATCACTCGAGAGTTGTGCTGTTACTTGGGGGTGTCTGGAGGACAGTCTTGCTCACTGACTACCTTTTATTTTGGCACTAAGCAGGGGTGATGGGTGGGTGGGAGTGACAAAGGCCTGGGAATGCCTTCTCTCAGGCCTTGGGCTCCTCATAGTGAGAAGAGATTGAACCAGGTCATCTTTAAGGCTTCTTCCAGCCTGACAACGACAGTAACAGTTTCCCACCAACTAACATGTGCCTTGGTTTCTTCTGTTCTCATCCCCACTTTTCTGGGGGCAGCTTGTTCTCTGCAGCGCTTATATAAAGAAACGCACAGCAGCTGGGTCTCGGGGCGGCTGTGAAGCCACTGTGTCTTTACCATTAGCAGCTGTGATGCCTGTTGCCCTACCTGTGAGATGGGTGTAATGGTCTCCACCCCGCTGGGCCATTTTGGGCGATTAAGTGAAGCTCCATACAGAGTGTCAGCAGAGTGCTTATTTGTTTCCCTTTCTTTCTTCTCAGCAAGGCAAATGAATCATCCCTGCCGTTTCTCTCTCCAACAGCCAAGCCCAACAACTCTGGGGCAGCCCGCTCAAGCCCTCCCCCTAAGGCAAGTTTGTCCTCAAGCAGATGTGACCCCAAGCACAAGGATTGTCTGCTACGTGAGTTTCGGAAGTTGTGTGCCATGGTGGCTGAGAATCCTAGCTACAACACGAAGACCCAGATCATCCAGGACTTTCTTCGGAAAGGTTCAGCAGGAGGTGGGGCCTAGAACATCCTGGATGGGCTTTTCCTCTGAAGAGCTCTGAGCCGTGGCCGGTTTCATAGCCGTGTGAATCGTACAGTTGCACGGGGCCTCCTACTTGGTTTAATCCTCTGTTAATAACGTCTTGAAATTCCCTCTTTCTTTTTTTTTAAGATTATGTATTTAATTATTTTAAAGGTTTTATTTATTTGAGACTCGAGAGTGAGCACACACACGAGCCAGGGCCAGGGAGGGCGGAGGGGAAAGGGAGAAGCAGGCTCCCTGCTCAGACTCCCTGCTGAGCAGGAAGCCCAATGTGGAGCTCGATCCGGGGACTCTGGGATCACGACCCGATCCAAAGGCAATCGCCCAACCGACTGAGCCACCCAGGCGTCCCAAAGATTTTTTATTTTTAAGTAATCTCTACAACCAGCGTGGGGCTCGAACTTACAACCCCGAGATCAAGAGTTGCATGCTCTACTGAGCCAGCCAGGCACCCCTTGAAATTCTTAATAATGAACAGAGAGCCGTGCATTTTTACTTCTTATTGGGCCCCACGAAGAATGCAGCCAGTTCTGCTCAGAGCACATTGGTATTGCTCTTTTTCTGCCCTTACTTTATCCCCAGGAGACCAGAAGAATGTATTGCATTTGACCAGGAGGACAGTTCACTATCCAGCACGTTTGATCAGGTTTTTGTGACCTACATGCACGGCTGTAATAGAATCTTCCAGCTTTTTCATTCATCTGACAGACCATCACTGAGCATCTGTAACGTGCTCCTCACTGGGGACACTGAACTGGGAGTGTGGCCCTGCCCTGGGGGAGCTTATCCAGAGGAGGTAGACACGTAAGCCACGAGTCACCAAATGCTGTGGCCTCTGCCACTGTAAGGAAGAGTGCAGGGCATTGTGGCAGCACAGACAGCGATGCAGACATCTCTTTCGGTTCCTTGAGTTTGTGTGCATTTGTTAGGCCCCATTTGTCAAGAAGGCCTCCGTTGTTCTGCCCACAGATGGTTTCCACGGAGATGTGCACCTCACGGTGAAGCTGCTGCTCCCAGGCGTTATCAAGAGTGTTTACAACCTGAACGATAAGCAGATTGTGAAGCTCTTCAGCCGCATTTTTACCTGCAGCCCAGATGATATGGCGCGAGACCTAGAACAGGTCAGAGGAAAGGGGGAGGGTAGGCAGCACTCCAGGTGGGGTTCTGCCAAGCCGGGCACCTGCACCCTTTTTTCTGGTTGGGGCACATACTGTCTTGGGAAACTGAAACCCATTTGGATAAGCTTCCTTCGTGAGAGCTGAATGTGAGGCGACAGCCGTCGGTTTCACGAGGTTCTGAGGACTGCAGTCGTATCCCTGCAGAGCCCCGAGAGGCCTAGATCTCGAGGGACCGATTTCAGACCTCCCGTGGTCTCCTGCGGTTGCCGTTCTGGACCCTACTTCTTCTTGCTTTTTTTCAGTATAACTTGATACAACATTCAGCTTTTGTTTGTTCATGACTCCAGCTTGGGCAGCATGGAATGTTTCGATCCAAGCACCACCCTCCCCTTATCTGATGACTGTATTTGTTTCTTAGTTCAAATTCATTCATTCTTTCTTTTTTTTAATATTTTTTTCTTTTTTGAGAGAGGAGAGAGGGAGAGAGGCAGTGGGGGAGGGGCAGGGGGAGAGCGAGAATCTTAAGCAGGCTCCACATCTAGCACGTGAACCCGAGAGGGGGCTCAGTCTCACAATCCTGAGATCATGACCTGAGCCAAAATCAAGAGTCGAACTCTTCACTGACTGAGCCACCCAGGTGCCCCTCTAGGGTGGCCGGCAGTTCTCACCGAGAACAAATTCTAACAGGCATCAAATTGGCTCAGTCCTGGATTAGTCCTTGGCTCACCTCTCAGCCAAGGCAGGTGGCCAGATCCTATGGTGGTTAGAGGTGCCCTTTCCGGGAACTGTGGGTGGGAGAGCTTCTTTCAAGAGTGAGGTTAATACGTGTGAGGTCGGGACAGGAGTGATGCTTGAAATCTCTGACTCACCTTTAATCCTGGGGGTTTGGGGGATACACTCAGCCACCCTGGGGTTGCAGCCATTTTGGTTTTTGGAGACAGGGCGACGTGTCAGAGACCATCAGAGTCTTCTTTGAGCAGAGCAAGTCTTTCCCCCCAGCTGCCAAGAGCCTCCTTACCATCCAGGAGGTGGACGAATTCCTCCTCCGGCTTTCCAGGCTCACCAAGGAGGACGAGCAGCAGCAGGCCCTGCAGGACATCGCCTCCAGGTGGGGGTGCTGGCCGACGGGATGGGCTTGGGGAGATGAAACCACCAGGGAAGGAGGGTTTGGGGGTCTAGAGCTCTTCAAAGACCAAGCTGAGTGTGCCTCACCCCTAGGTGTACGGCCAATGACCTTAAGTGCATCATCAGATTGATCAAACACGATCTGAAGATGAATGCGGGTGCAAAGCACGTGTGAGTACCAGCCCCCGTCTGACGGCCGGGCTGCCTGCTTCGTTTGTTGCCAGCCGGCGTTAGGACTTTGGGGTCCCGGTCTGGATTCAAGTCCTGATTCTACCTTACTCCTTCCTGCGTGGCCCATCAGTTGACCTAGCTCAGGCTCCGTTTTCTCATATAAAATGTCACAATGCCCTTCTCACACAGTTGTTAGAATTGAAAGTATGGAATACGTTCGATAAATCGAGTATGAGTTGCTTGCCACTCCAGCCCCGTCTTTGCTAGGGCAGCATCCACGTAGACCCAGGATCTCAAAATTGCTAGTTTTCCAAGAGCATTTTCCCCTGCGGAAGGCTTTAGACAGCAGAACGTAAGCTCTCCCCCTATGTTGAGACCCCTCCTCTCTGCAAGAACTGACCACTGTCTAAAGCAATAAGGTCAAAGGCAGTGGTTTTTGTTGCTTTGCTCCTGTCTGCCTTGACAGGTTAGATGCCCTTGACCCCAATGCCTATGAAGCCTTCAAAGCATCGCGCAACCTGCAGGACGTGGTGGAGCGGGTCCTCCGCAATGAGCAGGAGGTGGAGAAGGAGCCAGGCCGGAGACGCGCGCTGAGTGTCCAGGCTTCCCTGATGACGCCAGTGCAGCCCATGCTGGTAAGGCTGCTGCTCTCCGGTCCCACTTTGTCCAGATGTTCTGATCTTCCTTGTGAGATCTGGGGGGGCACGGATGCTGGAGGAGTTGGGGCCAGGCACAGTGCAGATGCGGCAGGGTATATCCCAATGGGTCTGTAAAGGCGAAGGAGGAGGCGAGTGGTCTAGTAGAAATGTCTGGGCTTGAGGCCGAGCTCGGACCCAGCAAGCTATAGAATCTTGAATGAGTTATGAGTTACTTAGCCTTTCTTGGTTTTTCATTTCCTTGCATGAATGACGTATGAAATCTGAATCATCTCCTTAGCATGGCTTACCAGGCATCTTCCCCGAAGACAGGTGGACTTGTTAAGTAATTCCTAAGGCTCTGTGACCTACCGCAAAGGAGCTCCGAGAGTTAGTGGCAGAGCCGGGCTTCCAAAGACAGGGTGACTTGGCCTCTTTCTTCTGGAAAGAAGCTTAAGGAGTGAAGACCAGGTTTGACCAAGATCATCTTGAGCCCCTGCTCATTTCATGAGAACTGGGATTTCCTTTCTGCACTGGTTTTTCTGTGCGACGGCAGCCCCCACAAATGCTGCCATCCTTAGTGAGAGCCTTGGGGCTGTTCCCGTGGGGTGCGGTGCCTTTCGTGAGCCCTTCTCATGCGTTATATACTACAGCCTTCCGTTAGGCTTCTGCATTTGGACTAGGGAAATGTCTTTTCTTGCCCGGAATGTGGGCCAGCCAGCCCCAAAATGGTGGGATCTCCATCCCGGGGAAGGACTCCTGTCACCTGCAGTAGTGGCCTTCCGGACTTCTATAGGAATTCTTGGAGTCTCTTCTGCAACCTGTCATTTATCCCAAGAGTGGCGTGGGTTAGATAGCTCCGTGATGAACTGCACAGGCTTTGGATTTGGGGCTCCCTGCGAGCGTCATTCCTGCCCTTCACAAGCTGTGTAACTTTAAGTGAGGACTTAGGCTCTTCAAGCATCCGTTTTCTCATCCATAAAACTAAATCAGTGTTTCTCACGTAAGATAGCACATCGAGGACACACTGAAGTTATGTGTGTGACCTGACACGTACAAACCCCCCTGGGACGGTTGGTCGTCGTCAGGTTGAGTCAGGATGGTGCTGGGATGTGAAGCACTCCTGTGTCCTGTCCTAGGATCCCTGACCGCTGCCACCCTTCCAGCCTCCCTGTCCCCTACACTCTCTTCTCCCCTCTACATACCTCCTGTGCTGAGATAACTGATGTGTTTAATAGCAAGTCACGGCCCTGCAAGATTCCGAATTACTGGAAAAAAATGAAATGCTGTTTCAGTGGAATTTTATTTGCCCCTAACATGTATCACATTCGTGGTCCTCAAAAAGCCATCTCCGGCGTCCGCTGCAGTGACGCTCTGGTCCGAATACGGCACTACCTAGCCTTGTCCATTCCCCTCACCTCTTCAGCAACCTGTCTTGAGGGTATCCTCTGGTCCGCAGGCCCCGGCACCTGGACTCTGGGGCCATCCGTCTGAGCAGCCCCCATTGAAGAGCACCTGTAAGTCTCCAGGCTTTTCTTTCCCCACCCCAAGGCCGAGGCCTGCAAGTCCATCGAGCACGCGATGAAGAAGTGTCCTAACGGCATGTTCTCTGAGATCAAGTACGACGGGGAGCGAGTGCAGGTGCATAAGAACGGGGACCGTTTCAACTACTTCAGCCGTAGCCTCAAGCCTGTCCTGCCTCACAAGGTACGGGTCCCTTCCTCTCTGCAGGGACTGTCTTTCCCTTCCTGCTCCCTAAGAACCGCAAGGCTAGGGTTCTGTAGTCATTTCAGCCCTGGGGCACAGTTGGGTTTATTCTGTAGTTGTTGAAGGAGTGTATTTATTTTTGGATTCTTATGATGAAGGGCTGCTCCGTGGGGACAGCCGAAGAGCCCAGACTTGGGTTCGTCAGCACAGAGCCCCTGGGGACGGTGGTGCTCCCCTGGCCCACGGCGATGCTGGCATAGCGAGCTCACCTAGCAGGTGACTCACAGTGCTCGTCTTTTGTGTTTCCACGTCTTGTGTGCTCCCCAGCGCTGAATTAGGGCTCTGTGACGAAGGGCTGTTAGGCTATCGGTCATGAGTTTGTCTGACAAAGCTTTAACAGGCTTATTCCGGGCGAGGCACTGTTCTCGGTAGTGGGTGTACAGCAGTAAAAAAGGGACAGAAGTACTTGGAAGCTTACGTTCTGATGTAAACTCCACCCAGCGGGGACATAGGAGAGCCCAGACTCCTGTTCTTCCTTAAGGGGCATTGGCAACCTCGCCTCTTAGTCCTTTGCAGCACCCCGGGCCTCTGTGAGTCGATGGGCCTTCCTGAGCTTGCTGCCCCTTCTCTGCTAGGACTGACTCTGTGCTTCAGAGCCCTGGGCGTGGAGGGGACGTGTTGTGTGGCCCCCGTGCTTCCCCCACCCTTGCCTTCCTGTTGGAGCACTGAGCATCGAGCCATTCATCTCAGGTGTCCAGAGGAGAGCTAAGCACTGGCCTCCACGGGCCCAGGAAAACTGCCCCAGAACTTCTCCCAGGGAGCTGCCCGGTGGGCACCTCCACTACCTGGAAGAACTGTGGGCCCAGCTTTTCAGAGTTAGAGCCCTTTCCCTGCTCTCCCTCACCAGCCGTCCCTGGTCTCTCCTGTGCTTGTGGTTTGTAAAGAGCAGGGTTGGGGATTGAAGCCGAGCAGGACAGCGGAACAGGCATCTTCTGTCCCCGCTCCGAGCACCGTAGGTAGTGAGGGCCTGTGTGCCCTGCCCAGGGGAGGACTCGGGCCCCAGTCATGCTCTCTGGACCTCACCACTGGCATCATTTGGCAGGGGCTGCCCTGGGTTACAGTGGGACTGCTCCCTGTCTGGAACTGTCAGAGACTAGGGTTCTGCCTATACCAGGAAAAACTCTTGATTGCAGACATCCTCTCTTACTCATTTTGAAGATGGCTGTGGGTTCAGAGCTCTCACTCAGAGAAGACCTTCCTGTTTCCTTGCTACTCCTAGGAGGGTTCATTTCCTCCTTTCCATCCATTTTTTTGAAGCTCACCTGTTGTCCCCCACAAATGTCTGTCTGCCCGTGTTTCCTCCTCCCTTCCATGTCTGTCCACCCCCACCTCTTCCTCCACACACTCAGCTCCCTGTTTCTTCCTTTTTTCTCCCACCTCTCCTCCATGGCCCAGCGTGGCTCCCCCCACGCCGACCTCTTCCTGGGCCTCAAACACTCCTCTCCTCTCGTCTCAGTAGCTCCTAAGGCCTAGGTCTGTTTTGCACATGAGTTTGGCTCCCACATGTTGGTGTTCTTTCTTCTGGGGCCTGGCTTTTGCTTTCTGGCTCGGCTTTAGGTCATTGCCGCCCATTCCTCCCTCACCTGAGTCACCTTTCTGCCCCCAGGTGGCCCACTTCAAGGACTATATCCCTCAGGCTTTCCCCGGGGGCCACAGCATGATCTTGGACTCTGAGGTGCTCCTGATCGACACGAAGACAGGCAAACCGCTGCCCTTTGGGACTCTTGGGGTGCACAAGGTACTGGCTCAGTGCCAAGTGTGCAGGACTGAGCGGGTGTGCGCACATGTGTGTGTATCTGTGTGAGCTCTTGCTCTGAACGGAGGGGAATCTGTCACTTACTCAGAGTTGGGCTTATTCTTTGTTTCTGAACTATTTCTGAATTTAGCCCTGAGTTTAGATGTGTGTGTGTGTGTGTGTGTGTGTGTTTTACATCAAGGGAGCTAGTATTGGGAACTTAGAATTGGGTTGGTTTCCATTTAGGACCATCTGCCAAGTGCCCTTGTGGCCCAGGGGCTTCCGAACACATACAGGGCAGTTCTGTCCAGTGCTTTACAGGCTCTCCAAAAGTGGACTGGTCCTCCCCATTTTTTAAGCCCACTTACTTTTGGCCTCATGTAGCTACTGCCTCCTTTTCCCTTACAGAAAGCTGCCTTCCAGGATGCTAATGTTTGCCTGTTTGTGTTTGATTGTATCTACTTCAATGATGTCAGCTTGATGGACAGGTGAGAGATCTGTTTTCGGGCTGAGAGGTGGGGGTTCAGGTTGGACAGAAGGGAGGGGAAGGGGCTGAAGCATATGCCTCTTTGTGCCCCGGAACTGGGGAGGAGGGAGCCGAGAGGTTGCACACTTGCCACATACTCAACTCCCCACTGACTCTGAGAGCCAGCTTATTGACTGGATCTCCTGAGAGCTTAAATCAGAGAGGAAGCCCAGATCCCCACAGAAGTTTCTGTGCTACATTCAAGTAGGCTGTCTAGAGAAACAGAGGGTTTCGGTTTATCTCTCCATAAACATCACCCATGGGGGCATAAGGCGGGTGCTTTTCAGCTCAGGCTTTGCTTTTGGAAGAGGCCGCCAGGAAGCTGGGGACTAGAGGAGGACTGGAGGTGGGACCGTCTGAGGGAGAACTAGTGGTCTTGGCTTAACTGCATGCAGATTCTTGGGCCTGAGAAACTAGGATTGGCCCCTTGCACACCTAGACATGTGTCCCTGCCCCCACTCTCCCCCACTGGCCCCGTCACTGAGCTGGGGGCGGGGGAGGAGAGTCTTGTCGGTCCTTGGACTTCGGTCCTAAGAACCAGCCAGCCTTGGGCCTGGGGGCAGGGCGGGGGGCCGGCTGCATGGATGAAAAATGAGAGTGGGAGTCATTTTTCAAGAGGGACCAGACGGTCTGGGCTAGAGGCCAGTTCTCCTACGGCTCCGGGACAGAAACAGGAAGTGCAAGGATGAAGTGGCTTGTACCACGGCTCACGGTTGTCTGGTTGTCCGTGTTCGGTCACGAGGGCATCCTTATCGCCCCGACAGGCAGAACTGTGAGGTGTCAGGGTTTGGAGCCATGGCAAACCCTGTCAGGAAGTGAGTTGGTCGATGTGCCTGTCGGTCCTCAGGACTCCTAATGTGGTTGGGAGGGTCCTGACCTGACCTCAGCTCTCTTGTCCCCCTTAGGCCTCTGTGTGAGCGGCGGAAGTTTCTTCATGATAACATGGTTGAAATTCCCAACCGGATCATGTTCTCAGAAATGAAGCAAGTCACTGTGAGCAAAGACCCCACCCCAGACAGCAGCCTGGTGGTTTGAAAGCAGGGCAGAGAACCCCTTGGTCAGACGTGACTGGGAGAATGGGTCCTCAGTTTCTTATGGGGGCTGCCACTGTGTGTAGGTTGTCTCCTGGTCTCCATCTGAGAGGGCGGGCCCTGCAGCACCCTTCTAGCTGGGCTCCCTGTGTCTCGAAGCTGCAGCCACTCTCTGGTTGGTACGGGACCTTTGCTGGTTGTGTTCAGGTTGGGGTGTTCGCAGCGGACGCTTTACTAGCGTGTGAAAGGAAACCACCTGCCTCCCCACCCTGGTGCTCTCCGTTCTCACGCCAACCTCAGCGTCTCTGTCTTACCCTCAGAAAGCTGCAGACTTGGCCGACATGATAAACCGGGTAATCCGAGAGGGGCTGGAAGGGCTGGTGCTGAAAGACGTGAAGGTGAGCCGCTGACACCCTTTGCTTGCTTCCTCCCGCAGGCTCTCAGCCTCCGCCAGCCTTTCCAGCCCTGGCCAGCAGAGGGCGGTGACGGTCTGAGGGGGCCGAGGCTGGAGGCAGCAGGGGTGCCTTTCTAGGGTCTGACCGGGAGCTAAGGGCCCTTACTCAGAGTGGACTGGGCACTGTGGTAAAGCCCATACGGCGAATGAAGAGGTAAATCTTGGCCTTCTGGAGTTTCTATTCTAGTTTGAGGTCTCTCCTGTTCTTCCTTCAGGGTACATATGAGCCTGGAAAGCGGCACTGGCTAAAAGTGAAGAAGGACTATTTGAACGAGGGGGCCATGGCTGACACAGCTGACCTGGTGGTCCTTGGGGCCTTCTACGGGCAAGGGAGCAAAGGTCAGGACAGTATCTGGCCCCTGGGATGGTACTTCTTTGAAAGGCCCACTCAAGGTGTAGCTGGCCTTTTTCCTGGCTTGATCTGCCAGCACGGCCGGTCATGACTCTCACAGTTCTGGGATCAGGGGCCCCAACTAAGCCCATGTCACCTCAGGCAGGGACATCTGATAGCTACAGACTTGCACGGGGAGAGGTTAGGCAAGAATACCCCATGCTATCAGGCACAAAGAAGCTCACCGTCGGCTAGTTTCTGAGGGCCTGGCCACTTTCTCTTCGGGGGGAAGCTGCAGTCTGAGTCGTCGACTATGTGCCAGACAATGGTTTTTTTTTTTGTTTTTTTTTTTGTTTTGTTTTTTTTACTCCTCACGAGAGCCTAACAAGTTATATATGATTAGCCCCAATTTACTGAAAAGGAAAATGGGGCTCGTAAAGGTTAGACTTGCACAGGTAGCAGAGGCAGACCCAGGAGGTGAGCTCAGCGCGCTGATGCCGGGGCTCGGGCCTCTCCCCCGCAGCAGCCTGCCCCTCCCTGGGCTCGTGGGGCTGGCGGCAGTGGCTCCCTCCCTCCACCACGTCGCTTGTCCCCCCGCCCAGGTGGCATGATGTCCATCTTCCTCATGGGCTGCTACGACCCAGACAGCCAGAAGTGGTGCACGGTCACCAAGTGTTCGGGAGGCCATGATGATGCCACCCTTGCCCGCCTGCAGAAGGAACTGGACATGGTGAAGATCAGCAAGGTGAGGAAAGGAGCTGCTTGGCCCGGGCCTCTGCACTGGACCTTGTCCCCGAGACTGGCCGTGCTGGGGGGGATGACAGGGATCTTTTACCTGTGTCCGCAGAATGGAGAGCTGCTGCTTGGCCATGGGAGCAATGGTAGGCCTTCAGAGGCTTTGAGTGCCTGCCCTGTGGCAGCTGGCCCACATGCCCCCCTGGCCACACCCTCGGGGCAGGGAGGATCCCATGGGATGAGGGTCAGCTTTTTGTGAAAAGTCCCCTCTTCACACGAACCCTTGACGAAGGGGAATTTAAGTTTTTTGGCTTGGGAACGGCTCAGGACAGCATCTTGTCTTCTCCAGGATCCCAGCAAGATACCCAGCTGGCTGAAAATCAACAAGACCTACTATCCTGACTTCATAGTCCCAGACCCAAAGGTACCAGCCCCGTAGCCTGGGCTCCTCCAGCCCACAGAATGAGCTCACAGGTTCCCTAGTGCCACAGAGAGGCCATCTCAGCCTCACTGACAGTCCAGCACAGGGTGGGGATCTGGACTGTTCAGCCAAGGGATGGGCCCGTCAGCACTGAGGAATCGTCCTTGGTAAGGGCAGGATGACACACACAAATGGTTTGCTCTGGAAGCGACCTGGGCCCATTCCTTCCATGCACTGACAGAAACTGGGTCCCCCGAGGAGAGCTGGAACTTCCCTGGGGTCACCTAGTGTCAGCAGCAACAGTGGGACTAGAACCATCTCCCGCCTGTTAGCCAGTGGTGTTTGGTTTTAGCTGGTCTGTATTGCTTCTCGCTGGTTGGGGGAGGTTTTCCTTGACCAGTGACTGAACTCCTGACAGAAAGCTGCCGTGTGGGAGATCACAGGGGCTGAGTTCTCCAAGTCTGAGGCTCACACAGCCGACGGGATCTCCATCCGGTTCCCACGTTGCACCCGCATCCGTGACGATAAGGACTGGAAATCTGCCACTAACCTCCCCCAACTCAAGGTGCCAGCTTCCCCTGCTCATATGTCCTCCACCCCATTGTCCCAGCCTTGGAACCCTGGCTCTCTGGCCTGCTCATGAGTTCTCTTCTTTCCCCCTCTGCCCCCCCCCAACCCCAACATCCACTGAGACAGGGCAAGGAGGGCAGTGGAGGGAGACCCGCCTGCTGCAGGGCCTTGGAGGAGAGAGCTGTGCTGCCCTCAGCCTCCTGCCCTTCTGCTCAGGGCTGGTCCCCAGGCTGTAGTCTACGTTGCTGATAAGAACAGGGGGACAGATAACAGGGATTTGCAATGATGACCCAAGAAATGGTCAAGTTTAGAAAAGCACCAAGAATGCTAGGTTCTTTTCCCTGCCTTTGTCTCTCTCCCCTCTTTGTTCCTCAGTCACATGGGCCTAAGACATGCCTCAGAGGCCAGTGGCTGGGAAGGGAATAAGAGCCCCTGAGATCTCTGTCACTTCCCCAGGAACTGTACCAGCTGTCCAAGGAGAGGGCAGACTTCACTGTGGCGGCTGGAGAGGAGGGGAGCTCCACCACAGGGGGCAGCAGCGGAGAGAACGAGGGTACCTCGGGGCCTGCGGGGGCTCGCAAGGCCTCCAGGGCCTCCCCGAAGCAGCCCTCCACCAGTGCCAAGAAGGCAGGAGGGAGGCTGAGCAGCCCCAACCGCAGAGGCGGTAAGAGAAGGGAGGGGGTGGGGTGAGGAAGAGTGTGCTGTGAGGGGACCCAGTCTCCCATGTCAGCTCTGAGATTACATGATTTGCTCTGTCCACCACAGCAGACCTGGACCACGTTCCTGTCGTGTGTCCAGCCATGGGCCCCTCCATCTGCTCAGTACACCTGAGTGACCGGCCCCTGCGAGAGCCCATCTGGCCTGAGGATAAGCCACCCCTGAGCTAGAGGCCTTACTCGCTTACAGCCTCCCCTGCCAGCTCCCCCAGGCTCCCAGCAGAGTCTGGGCCTGGCCCTTCCCTCGGCTGCCCTGACCTCAGGGGTAGCAGCTCCCCTTGCGCCCTTCCTAGTTCTCATCGCGGGCTCTCTCCGCAGGCCACCAGCCGACTGTGAAAGTGGGGCAGAAGCGGAAGGCTCCCGCTGAGACCCCGTGCCCAGCAAAGGTGAGCGGAAGAACTGCGGTGTCCCGGGGGCCCGTTTGGCCTGGGGCTTTTAGTTCCCAGCCCTCTGCCCTTGGGCACTGAAATGAGCGAAGGTGTTGGGACTAGCGGCCAGACCCCGTGGCAGCTGCTCACCCATCCCGGGCAGGCCCCGCAGGACGGCCGTTCCACCCTGTGCCCTCTCGTTGCCTTGCAGAGGCGGCCGGCCAGTGAGCAGAGAGGAAGGAGAGCTGTGCCAGCAGGCAGGAGATAGAACAGCCCGGCCTCGCTGAGAGAGGCTGCTGGTCCCGAGTCACAGTTTACATTAAAGAGAGGGGAGGAAGGCCGGTCTGGGTGTGAGTTTGGGCTCACGGCCAAAGCAGAACCAGCCCACGAGGGTGGAGACGGCACCAGCCGGGTGACTGTCCTACCTGCCGCCCTTCCCCTTTTGCCCTCCCTTGTCAGTCTTTGGCTTGAAAACAGCTGCTGAGCTCCTTCTGAATGTGGTAATTAGACTCAGCCCTGGGGGAGCTACTGGCCCAGAGGGGACGGAGGTAAACCCTGGATCTCTGTAGGGGTGATGCGGCCACGCAGTCCTCCTCCCCAGCCAAAGCCAGCATCGGAGTCTGGCACGTGGGGCCCCAACCCAGTCCCCGGCAGAAGTAGGCAGCCTTTCCCATCTTTTCCCTACCCAAAGTCCCTGCCCCCGTCCACGGCAGAGCGGGGCTCCTGACCCCTAAGTCTAGCTACCTGTGTACAGCGCACTGCTCCGTTGGCCAGCATCATGGAGTCCAAGAGCCACTGGCCCTGCCCTGGATGCTGCTGGGATAGCTCCACTCTCCCCTTCTCCAGGTCCCAGTGTGGGGACCCACCCACGCTCCCTCCTTTCCCTTTAGACAGGGAGGGGTAGGTGTCCTCTGCGGTGGCTGGGGCACTGGGGTTTTGAAGCCTGGTCCTTCTCTGCAGTCAGCTCTCAGAGATGGTCCCCTCCGTCTCCAGTTCTCAGACACCCTTGCTCCCCGGCCCGCGCTCTGGGCAGAGCCCCAGGCTGACCGCTGTGCGTTCACAGGTGCTGCTGGACATCTTTACTGGGGTGCGGCTCTACCTGCCACCCTCCACACCAGACTTCAGCCGTCTCAGACGCTATTTTGTGGCATTCGATGGGGACCTGGTGCAGGAGTTTGACATGGCCTCAGCCACACACGTGCTGGGTAGCAGGGACAAGAACCCTGAGGCCCAGCAGGTCTCCCCGGAGTGGATTTGGGCGTGTATCCGGAAACGAAGGCTGGTAGCCCCATGCTAGGACTGCAGCCCTCCCTCACCCTCGGCCACGCTCGCTGCACTCCAGCTGGGGCAGGCCAGGGCGGGCGGGCGACAGCAAGGACACAGGGGGATGGTCTTTCTTCTCCAAGCAGTGTGTCTTCCAGAACCCACCAACCGTGCTTGGTCTATTCCCGCCCAGGACTTCGTGGCTGTGGGTGCCGCCAAGGAAGTCCGTGTCTCTTGCCGGTTTACATAGATCTTTCCGATCTGGGTGCTGGTTTGGTTATCTTTTTGTTTTCTTTTAAAAGAAGCTCCCCCCCCCCATAAATAAAATCTCTTGCAGTTACCCCATCCTGCAGCCCTTCTCCCCCTGTAGTCCCCCTAGTGGTAAGGCACGGAGAGACACGGCGCTGTTGAAGCTCCGTCTGCGGAGCCACCTGCCCCTTTACTCGCAGGCTCTTTTTAAAATTGTATTTAAAAGACTGCCCTCGGAAATGCTTCTTATATTTGGCAGGACTTGTATTCAGCTTGGCCCTTTTCGCCAGGAATGAAGCCTCCTTTGAAAGAAAACAAAATGAATTTTATGACTAAATTCTCTGTGTTCTCCTCTTACAGGGTGTGGGTCCTGGTTTGAAGGGGGGGGAACGAGGATCAGGTAGGAAAACGGGGCCTTGAGGGAGTTTATTGGAGCTATTCCTCTGGGGGATACAGGACTCCAGGAGGCTCTGCCTCCCCCACACTTGGAAACAAGACTGCTCTTTAAGATAAACCCACTCGAGGACAAAACCTCCACAGCCTCCGTACCAAGAAAGGCCCCCGTGCCCCCCAGGGCTGCTTTACTGGAATAAAAGGAAAACAGTCTCATGGAGAGGAGTGCCGTTCAGTAGCACTTTTTGTGGCAGTGGAAACACCCTGTAAGTCTTCACTGGCCAAGATAAACTAGGCACACTTAGCGACGCGGCAGGAGCCACAACCGAGGAACTGAAGTTTTGGCTTTACTTCAGCCTTACACGGTCACGTGTGGCCAGTGCGGGGCTGGCCCGGTTCACACCTGAGTCGCTCCACGCGGGAGCCTCTGGCCGTCCTGGAGGAGGGGGAGGACCGCACCCAAACCCGCAGGCTGCTGCCAAGAGCGCCGGCTACCTAACGTGAAGCCCGCGGTCAGGGTCAGAGTCGAGTCACGCGGGGATGCCCGTCCGCGCCCCGCCCAGCAGGGGGGGCCCGGGCCTCTCCCTCCTGCTCCTGTGAGGGGGCACCGCGGCCGCGCGCCTGCATGTCACTGTCGTGCTCCGGGCTGGGGCAGGCTCCTCAGCCGGTCCCCTCCTCGCAGACGGGCTTCCAGGAGTTCGGTTCTGCGGACTCTTGGACAGTCCTTTTTTTCTTACTGTCGGCCGGTTGCCAGGCTTGTTTGTCCGTCCCCTGTGAGTTAAGGTAATGCGCCTGCCCTCCGGAACACACTGGAGTGTCTGGGCCTCTAAGACTGAGGACCTGCCTCCCCGCCCTCTTCAGTGTGCTCAACTGAGGTAACATTCTGCCGGGAGGCAGCTCCAACCCGATCTGGGTCTCTCTACCTGCCGGTCAGAATGTGCTGGAAGGGGCAGGAGGGTTGCTACTGCCCTGACTCCGGCGCAGCCCGTTGGTGTTGTGAATAGGCACCATTCAGTCCGGCGTGAGTGCGGAGAATAAGACTCTCTTTATTCTGCCCTTTGTGGAGACAAGCTACTGCTGCTGTGAGCACTGACCTATATAAATTTCCATCCCCCTGTCCGGACTCCTCAGGCCAAGCCGCCAGACCGGGCAGCAGAAGAAAGAAAGTATTCCTCTTGGGATTCCGCCAAAGGACACTGTCACTGCCCTTTGACCCAGCCGCCCTAGACCCAGGCCCACCTGCCCTGATGGGCGGCTTACATTTGGGGCACCCTCGCGGCACCGGGGCCCTGCCAGCTGCGGGAGAGCATCCTAGTAATGAGCTTGGCCCGGAGGTCCTTCCTGGGCCTTGCTGGATGTTCTCTCCAATTCCCTGTTCAAGGTGTTAGGTCTCTTTCCTTCCAGTCTTTCTCAGGCGTTTCTCTTTGCTGCTGCGATTAGACTCTCTATACAATTCTGTACTTCCACGGACCCCCCGGGCAACAGCATCTTACACCTCCCCAGCAACAGTGCTTGAGGCCTGCCCTCCTTTGAGCCTCCGTTTGCACACTGCTAGTCGGCAGCGGACGAGAGGTCGTCCTGGGTGCCCAGCGGGTCAGCCGCACGAACGAGGAGGACAGAGGGCTACAGCTCAGCCTCCAGCCTTGCCAGCCTCTGGGTAAGAGTCCTTCCTTTTCTCCCCTCAAGTCCCCAGGCACACGTGCACATAATTGAGCTCCCCCCACACGGGCCTGTGCACACACAGACGTCTGCCCCCGAGGCTAGGCCAGCCTCTGAGCCACACAAGCCGTACAGCTGTATCCAAAAGCTACCATCTGTCTCCCAGGGTCATCTGAAGACTTGACTGAGCACGGTGGCTGGCCTCAGATTCCTTTCTACCCACATCTTTAAGGTCCATCTCTACAAGATCAGTGTTAACGTCCGACCTCACTTGGTGTTTCTTCCTTGGTCCTAAGGCTGGTCCTTTTGCTACCCAGCTCCCATCCTCTTCCAGGCTATTCCACGGCATCTCCTACATACTAGTTGTGAGATCTTGAAAGTCAAAACACTACTGAATTTCAGTTTCCTCGTCTGTTGAACAGGAATATCGACATGGCCACGTGGCCCCAGCGCCTCCACAAATGATGCCGTCTCTCAAGAGCCTGGGAGCAGCCTATGGTCTATCAGCTCTCGTCCGTCTTAACTATCAGACCTCTGGTGTCCTCCCACCAGATCAGACAGGCATCTATAGTGAAATTTTATTACAAAATTATAAAGCAGAGCTCTGTAACAAAAAATACACATTTGGGTTTGCTTTAACACCCAGGTAAGTCTGAGAGAATCTTAATATAAGCCACTTGAAGTAACACATTCACATCTGAAAGATTCAACAAATTTATACAATATATATTGTGCACTAATTCCTGTACAGCTTCATTTCACTAGCTTGGATCCAGCTATTCCACGGTATTCTGAACCAGTCAGCTCTCCCAAGTCTTAAAACAAGTCTCAAATGAGATCTCAGAACAATCACAGCCAAAGCTATGGAATAAATGAAAGAATTAAGATGTTTCATGATAATTAAGACCAAGGATCCACAAGGGGTAAGGAAGGGAGAGCACTCAGAGTTAAAAATCAAGTTTTCTTCCTAGGTTAGATAGTAACTGAAAAGGGATCTTGGAATTCCCAGCCTTTATTTGGTGTAATAATCATCAGTAACAACAAATCAGGGTTGTTTGACACCTTTTTTCCTGAACGGAAACCTTCACCAAGAAATCAAAAGACTTAAAGGCAAGTTCTTTCTCCAAAATAAGCAAACGATAGCAGTTCTAATTCTTAGGTTACTAACCAACCTTCAGAATATTATTTTTAACTTCTGTCTAGGAGGGAATGTGGGAGGTAGGGAGAGGTAAGGCCTCAGAAGTGAAAGCAAGTTTTAAGTAGGGAGAGAGCCAGCTTCTGCCCTGAAGTTATTGCTAGATCGTAACTGAGTTGCATATGTATATAGACCTGTTTCACAGTGGAATCGAGAAGTGGCTGGATCCTCTGCTGAACTGGTAGGCATTGTAAACTGTAGCAGGTGCTGTCCAGCAAGGGTGAAAGGTCGTCTTCGCAGACCTCTCTCTCTCGATTCCCCAGATTCCTACAAAGGCTGTCCCAGAATCAAATCCAGGACTTGGTGTAATGTCAAGGTAAGTGGCCCTGTGTGCAACTGACAAGTATTTTATGAAATAATTCCATTCCTCTGAAGGGGAATAGTGGTTGATGATGGGGGAAGGCCTAAGTATGTCTGTACCAATAAACAGGTCCCCTTTGAGGTTTCCCACCATCTTCCAAAGTCCTGACTGGTTCCAGTCTGGGAGAATGTACTGCACAGCAGGGGGCTGGGGGGCCTGCCAAGGCCCCTCAGGTGCTGGCTTAGGGGTTGCCTAGCTCACCCACGGGTATCAGCAGCACACACAGCTCTTCTGCTAGCATGTGTGTGTTCCTGGCTAAGCTTCTCCAGCAGACTTAAGCCCTTTACCTCTTCCAGTGGTAGTACCGCCCTAAGAGGGCTCGAGAATATCCTCTAGCTCATTGTACAGTCTTTCCTAAAGGGCCTGGAGAATGCTTCTTCCAGACCTGCCCTCAAGTCAGTGGGCTGAGAGAGGAAATGGAAGCAGGGAGTCCCCACTAACCTGGGGAATTAAGACTTGCAGCTGTCTGCCCCAGGGCTGAATCCAGTCTCATTCAGTACCTTCAGATACCCCTTACGTGTTCAGTTTCGGTCTCCAGGAGCTTCAGGAAAAGTGTGGCTAGAGAAGAACAAGGCTCTCTGCCTTAGTCTCTATGCCTTCGGTGAGACCAGTTTAAAACCTCCATGGCAAAGACAGGGACTTCATTCTCAGGAGAAAGTGGCTTGCAGTTCCTTTGTGTTGGAGAAGTCAGAGTTAAGCAGGAAGCCACTGCTTCCACCCAAAACTTTCCCTTTTCTCGTAAACTAAATTTAAGGATGGCACACAGGCCCTAAGAGCAGCAGAGACGATCCCCATGCCATCTCAGCTCACACACATGGACTGAAACTTCCCTGCAGGTGCTTTGTTGGCTCCCAAGGTTCAGTCGGGAGACTCATCACTTCCAAACCCAGCATTTAAGGAAGCAACTCTAAATGACTTTAAATTTTCCAGTAGCATTTGTGTTTCATTTCTCACCAGAGAAAGTTTACTGGTCCAAATTTAGTCCTAAGGAGGATCACTATTGGTCTGGCAAGCTAACATCTTTTTGGTCTGAAGAAACAAAAGAATTTTAGGCAATGTAGCAAGAGACTAGCAAAGCTGGTTAAAGCACAGAAAGCCAGAGAGACCAGAAACACATCCAAATGTGCTGGGGAGGAAGAGAACCATTTCTACCGGGACTTCTGACGGCTGGAACGCAGACAGGCGGCTCGGGGTGGCCGGGGTATGGGGGAAGGGGGAAACTGTTAGGTTTACAGAGGAAGGGAGGAAGATCTGGTCCAAGTTCTGGAAAGTCCTCTCTTCATCGATTACCATCATTACCCCAAGATCACCGGAACAGGGACTTGCCCGTGCGATCGCACCAGTTCCCACAGCCCCGGGCTCGGCCGGCCAAGAGCTGCGCACCGAGGCGGGACAGGCATGCCCAGAGGTGACCGCGTCTTTGCTTGCAGGTTCTCTTGTGAGCCTGCCCCTCTGCAGGCTGGCCAATCTGGAGCCTAGACCCTTCCAGCTCCGTCCCTGTAAGGCACTGAAGAAGCCGGCGCCAGCCCTCAGGATCGGAAGACGTGCACGGCCCGGATCACGTACTGCCGGCAGATGGGACACTCGTTCATCCGCTTGCCGCACTTGGTGCAGGTGACCATGTGGCCACACTCCAGGAGAACACAGTCGATGGGCGAGTCCATGCAGATCCTGCACAGGTTCTCCTCCACGCTGGGCGGCACCACTCCACCTGGACAGCAGGGCGGAGGGGCGAGGAGACTGTAAGTGCACAGGGCGGGGGACGGAGGAGGGAGAGCACAGGCCTGTTGCGGACACCCCCAAATCCACACACTGCCCTCGGCTAGAACTCCGGGACTCCGCCCCAGCTGCTTGTTTCACCCACACCTCTACCGGTCAGGCTGTACATGTGGAGACTAAAGTACCTGGAGATCAAATACAGCCCGGAACAGGACAGCTAAGTAGGGCCAAGTCCTCAAAGCTTCAAAGAATTTTCAGACAGCTGAGGCTGTAATAATGGTGAGTAAGTGGCACTTAGGGACTCATTATCCCCTGAGGCAGAACATGCTGAAAAGATAAAAACTGGTTCCAAAAAGTGTAGTACGAATGGAACTGTAGCGAATGACTCATGAAGGATCGCAAGGCCTCTCAGTAAACCTATCCCCAGCCGAGTACAGCCACGGGTCCGGGCCTGTGCTGTCCCACAACCTTCTTCAGGGCTTCCTCTGAGGGGCTTCCTGGTGGAAGCAACCAGCAGAGGTCACGGCTCCTCTTCTGTGCTACCCCCACACCAGCTTCTCAACACTATGAGCTCCTTACGACAACCAATTCGCTCAATTTCTGCAACTATATACTTAGCATTTGTTATGTGCTCTGAGGTCAGATCGTCCTCCTCGAATCCCTAAAATGCCAATCGTCGTAGCTGTTCTTGAAATGTCTGATAGATGAACATCTCCCAAGGGAGTCCTAACGGCTCACGTTTGTGGAATGCTGTGCCAGGCAGGGTCCTAATAGTGTTGCGTATTTTAACTCTTTCTGAAGCCTCACGAAAACTATGAAGTAGGTACTCTTGTTGCTCATTTTATAGACAAGGCCACCAAGGCCAAGGAGTTAAGTGGCTTGCTCAAGGGCACACAGCTGCTAAGCAGAGCCAGGATTCAAAACCAGGCAGGCAGGCCTTCTGGGCAAGCGGCCTGAGGACAGGGACTATCACATTAGTAATTGCGGCTCAGTGCACAGAGTTCTCAGTAACAGCTGGCTGGCTCATGTGAGCGGGGAGCTGCGAAGGGCATGGCCAGTGTCCTACTTCAGTGCAAAAACCTTCCTGTCCAAAAACCTAGCCATCCCCAGCATGTTTTAAATGGTAGCCTGAAGCCCCAGGTGGGGCTCTATGCTCAGTGCAGTCTGCTTGGGATTCTTTCCCTCCCTCACCCTGTGCGCTCTCTCATTCTCTAAAAATAGTAAAATCTTTAAATGGTAGCCCGCACCAAGGAGCCGTAAGTAGGGGGCTGGCTTCATACCAGTCACCTGACCCACTTCACAGGGGAGTCCTGTGCTCTGCTGCTCCCTGGGCCGTTCAAACAGTTGACACGTAGTGGGGCCAGCGGCAACAGGCAGCGAACCCGATCTAGCCCTCTAAGTGGCTGTTGGCTCTAACAGGGGTTTGGAAAGGACTGAACTGTACATATAAACGAGCTACAGTGAATTACAGAGTTATCATATTAATTTTCTTAGGAATAAGAGACTCGTCGACTCCGTTAGCCAGCATTCTCACAGAGGATCAGGAAAAAAGGAAGACAGCAAGTGGAATAGCCTGATCTTGGTATCGGGGCGGGGGGTGGGGCTAGAACCCCCAAGGATCTGGGGGAGCTAAGAAATCAACTCTTCAGGATTTATCTGCCAGAAGACTCTGCCCCATTCTGAGCAAAAGGTCATTTTGCCAAATAGCAAATTTGGAGTCTTCTGAAAGTTTTAAAATGGTCTGTAGGCCCTAACACTACTCTGAGAACATTCTCTCTTGAAAGCTCACAACCATACAGCCTTGAAGCTTTCAAAAAGGTAGAATGTATTTTAGAATGAATCCCAGACCCAGCTGGACCCCTGCAGCACATCCTGGAGTCCCCGAAGGCCCCACGGTGGTCTTCAACACACAGACGGGGGGGGGAGGTGGCACGGCAGCTAAGTTGGTAATATGCGTCTTGTGCCCCGAGAGCACACACGGGACCCCTTTTCCTGCTCTGTCCCCAGAGCAGCTCTAGCCACCGCCCAGCCCTGTACAAACAAGACTCCCTTTCTTTTTGATTGGCACCAGAAGCTGTTAGGCATCCTAAGTGATCTCCCTGAAGGTACACAGAGACCAGAACCGAGTGAAAACTGTAGGGGAAGGAGTGCCGTAGCAGCAGGCGTATGAAAAATGAACCGAATGTGACACGTGCCACCACTCGCTTCGTCAAGTATTTTATAGACACTCGCTCCTGAGCTCTGGCCACCCAGAGACCTGCAAATCACTCCGCCCCTGGGTCTGCTGCCACTCTTCACCCTTCCCAGCGAGGCGAGAATGAGACTTTTTAAAGATGCTGAGAATTCTCAGACTGCGAGAAGGATGCGGAGCTGGCAGAAGGGAAAGCCACCAGGGCTCAGAGCCTAAGCACAGTCCCAAACAGAAGCAGCTACGTACCGTTTTGGTCTTCAGCACCACACACTGAAAAGGAAAAAGAAGAGGCCTGAATATGTGACAGTGAGCAAAGTCTGTAAGCAGCCTAACTTTCGCACTCGGACTGCTTCCCTGCTTGGGAACCAGGCGGTCCAAGAGCCCGGCCGGACGCCCGCCCTCCTCTCCCGTGCTGAGAGCTCACGCACAGCCCCTGCTGGCGTGTCTGGTCCGGCCTTAGGAAAAGGGATTCCACCAGTTCACATGAACAACACTGCACGGGCACGGTATCCTTTTCTATCGCTTCTGAAGCCCGCATTAAAGTCAGGAAGGAAGGACCCATCTGTTCCAGTCAGCCAAGGAGTCTGGATGAAGTGCCCACGTGGGGCCACGTCCTGTTCCCCAGGACCTCTCACAGCTCTATGGAGATTCTGGGGACAACCCCAAAAGGAAAAGTGAGTCTGTGACTAGATGACTGGTCAGACATCCCCAACTCTGATGAACCAGTGGGACAGGAGAGCCTAAAATCAGACTTCAACCACTAACAGCAGACAAGGAATCAAAATGCTGATTGCAGGAGCCCCATCAGTTGGGGAGGGGAGGGTTCTGGGTGAAATTTTAGGGAATGACGAGTTTAAAACAGCTAAACACACTCCTTCTGCAGAACTTCTCTGCCTTTACTATCTACCAGGGAGACATCATTTTTTCCCCAAACTCAACTACAAAATCTTACTGGGCATCGTCTAAAAATGACACTGTGTAGAATGCTTTGGGAAATGACCGCAGGGAAAGCCCGGGCTCAGGCAGCACAGATACAGTCCCCTGTACCATGGGTTCACGTCCCCGTCTCCCAACTGCTGAGAACAGTCCTGCTGAATACTAGCGGGCATGGTGGGCTGACATGGGGTGGGGAAGGCTATGGACTCAGTCCAGGAAATCTTCAGTGCAAACCTTGTCTATACAATAAAAGGGTAATGCTAGGGGTGCCTGAGAGGCTCAGTAAGTTGAGCGTTCACTCTTGGTTTTGGCTCAGGTCGTGATCTCAGGGTGGTGAGATCGAGCCCCAAGTCGGGCTCCACGCTCAGCGAGGAGTCTGCTTGAGATCCTGTTCTCTGCCCCTCTCCCCACTTGTGCTTGTGCTCTCGCTCTCCCTCAAATTACATCTTTAAAAAAGGGGGGGGGTAATGTGAATAATGCCTATTTCACAGGCAGCTCTGAGCGCTGAGTAAATGTTTATGGAGCCTCGCCCGGGCCCGGCACTCAACGTCAAACAGCAGCTATTATTAGCCAGTGCCCAGGTGGAAATGACTCCTTGCTTGGCTACGAGCACGAAACCTAGTCAGGTCAATGCCACGATGCTGCAGGGCGAGAGCAGCGCCGCCCAGACAGCGCCTCACCCAGGTGCTGGAGCCCCTTCTGATCCTTGTACAGCCGCGTCACCCTCTCCATCAGCTCCCACTTCTCGCAGCAGCCCTTGTAGTTGACGAAGTTGCGGGCCAGGATCTCCTTCAGCTGCCGCACGGTCAGACCTTCAATGTCCTCCAGGTCGGTCAGGTCAGACAGAGAGGCCCTCCGGCCCGGGACGAAGCTGTCCTCTGAGTCGACAGACTGCAATGGCAACAGTGGGATTGGTGCGCTCAGCTCTCCCTCCCAAGCTGTCTCTCCGAGGACCCCAGAGCACTCACCAGGCCTCGCCCGCGGGGACTGACCGCAAGAGCAGGAGCAGAAGCAGGAAGAGTCCCCGGCACGGCGCTCTGCATTGCCAAGGACACCGTAGTCTCTTCCTGACCTGTGGTTCTGGGCTCAGGCACCGCCAGCCCCCAACCAACCCATCAGCGGGACAAGTAGAAGGGACACCAGTGTGAGTCACATGGCCCTAATTCTGACTCCTCCACAGACTGATGCTAAACCCTATGGAGCAAGTCGCTCACCTCCCTCGGCCTCTCTGCCCCTCCACACGGGAGACCCAGCAGTCCTACCGCACCGGGTTCCTGGAAAGACTAAATGTAGCAGCACAAGAAACCAGCCAGCACGGTGCCGGCCTCTCCCCCCCCAACCCCCGGAGAGACTTCTGCTTCCCGGTGGAAGAGGCAGATGTCCCTGCGAGCACTCCTCTGTATGCAGCCTTGACCGTGGCTTCGCGGCCCCGCTGGCGGTTCCCTCTGACTGGCCCTACCACGGCTGAGGCCTAACTCCCACTCATCCTTCCTCCTGATTTTCTGACCTCCTTCCCCTGACGATGGCTACTGTGTGCCAGCAGCAGAAGAAAAGAACAAGATTCGCACAGCAGCACTGGGAGCCTGCCCACGGGCGGCTTACAGAAAGTCAAGAGACTAGAAACTAATGGGCCATGAGGCTCCCTGGTCTCCACTGTGAGCTCACCACTCTGCCCTGACAGCTGGCAGCTCTGAAGGCTAATCTGGAAAGCTAACACTAAGCTCTACCCCTGAACACAAAATTGTAGGGCTGTCATCACACACTGATTCTTCTCCACTTCTGAGTCTGCTGAGAGGGTCCTAATCACAGCCTAATACCACCAGAGAAAGAGCAAACACAAAGGCACAGACCCGAGCAGAGGCCCCACCTGGGTCTCATCCTCAGCAGGTGCTCTGGCCGTGCTCTCCAGGTAGACGGGTTCCTCTTGGTCCTGAGACACATGGCCATTGGCCTGTGGGAAGAGAAAGGTGCCATCACATGCACAGAGATGCCCCAGGGATTCACACAGCGTGGGCCTCTTCCCAGCTCACTCCACATCCAAACATGTTCCCATATCCCCAGGAATCTGGTGTCTCGAACAACAGCATTACGGAAGTCTGCCCCTTAATACTGACTTTGTCAGGCAGAGACACAACGCAAACAGATTTCAACTCTAAAACAAGAAGGTCGCTAATTCCATTCCCCACCAGGATGGCAGGAGCGGCCACTCACCGTCAATGTGGTCTCAGCTTGAACAGTCTGAGCGAGAGGAAGAGCAAAGGTCCATGTCACTGCGGGACTGCTCTCTAACTGCCATCCAGTTTCTCCTGGACACTGAGCCCAGACCGCCCTCCCCGTAACTTCCACCCACTGTCCTGGGCTTTGCCCCTACCAGCAGTGTTCACCGTTTTCTTACAGATTTACCAGCAGTGTTCACCGTTTTCTTACAGATTGTTCATACCATGTCTTCCTGCCTCCATACCACATCTCCCTGGCTTCCTCCCCTGACACAGATGAGACAGTTCTCAGACCCTCACCACTCTGTCCCCTTCCTCCATCCAGTCACTGCTCTCACATTCTAGAAATGGGCTCCAATTAGCAGCACACGCTATTCCTAAGAACATCTTAAAACCTGGTCAAAAATTATTTTAATGCACCTAAGAATCTATTAACCTAGAACTATAAAGACAGATGCCTATGCTTAAAGAGTTTAGAATTCTAGCTTCTCAAAAGGTTTGCCAAACAGTAGCTCAAACTGTGAGCCTCCTCGTCCCATCACCATTTAAGCCATAAACCCCTTCACTAGACCCTGGAGCAAAGATGTGTGTGAGCTCACAGGTCTTTCTGCTAGACTCCAGGGAACACCAATAAAGGGACAGCCCAGGACACCAGTCACCCATGGCCCCGACCACTCATCCCAAGTTAGGATGCCTAACACAGAGCTGGTTAAGAAGAGGCAAATAACAACAATGGGAATGAAAAGTAGAAATCACCACCATCACCCACAATGCCAAGCGGTGAGAAGAGCACACCCACAGCATACATGTACAGGGATGCATCCAACACTGTCTTCGTCAACACCTCCGGTCTCCCCGTAGCTTTACGGAGACGCACCCACCAGTCTCCTGGTGTCACCTTGGAGTTACAAAGTCTCTCCGAGCCTAACCTGTTGCTGAGTAGATGGCTTCTGGACGTCCCTTTTTCCGTAGGAAGAGAAACTCAATCCCCCACTGCAAAGCACGCTCTTGTCTCTTCATTTTGCCCACTGGCTAAATCAACACCGCGAACTCGTATCTGCCCACCATTGTGCTTGCTCCACCCACTCCTTTCCCTAGCAACCACTGCCGGGCACGAGGGGTAAGGGAAAGAGCTGGGGGGGGGGTGCAGGCACCCGGGGCAGATCTGCATCCTGGGTGCGGGCAGCCTGCACGAGTCACTTGACTTCCCCACGTCTGACTTGACTTCCCCACGTCTGTTCTCCTGGCGTGACAAACGCAGATTTCACCAGGACGGGATGCAAGCTGACACAAAGGGCTCTGAAAGCACCACCGGAAGACCCAGTGAGATCTGGCGCCTGCATGCAACCTGTAGGGGCCGTCTGGAATTTCTGGTTGACGACCGCAAGTTTAGAACCTCCTGCTTTCACTGAAAAACCCACCTGAAAGTTCTTTAGGGAAAAACAATTTCCTCAAGTTACTCTCTGGGCTCCCTATAAACAGAGGAGTGCTCCACCGAGCCGATGGAGAAGTGCGTTCCGGAGACAGAACCCGTCAGCAGAGCGAAGCGGAGGCAGGGCTCACCTCGGGCTGGGAGACAGCACACCCAGCACACCGCAGCCGCCGAGGGAGCTGAGCGAGGTTCCCGCAGGTGAAGTACGCTATTGCCCTGGCCTTTATGCCTCAGTGCCCGCCAGAGCTGAACCAGGGGCCCGGTCCTGGCAAAGGAGGGCTCACAAACCAGAGGCAGCGGCCAGCCACGACGTGCACAACACCAGTGCTAGGGCGGCTGGAAGGAGCTCCCGGCTCTTCAGAGCTGCTGGCACACCAGCCAGTCCTCCCAACAGCCTGGCAGGAGCCCAAGTGCCTGGGATTACGAACCCCATTTCATTGCCGAAGGCTCAAAGTTTGCCCAAGGTGACCAAAGCATCAACAACAGATTGGATGTGGAAACCAGACCTTCTGGGTCCGAATGCCCCAGCTATGGCCCCCAGCCATATGCACAAAAGGGTCACTGAGGCACTGAAATCTACGGGATGCCATCACTCCTCACACACTGGTTACATCTACCAGCCTTCCTCGAACCCAACAGCTGGTTTGCACGTCTAGCTCCCCTCTCACAGGGGCCTTCTGAGGGCACCCGCCATTCTGCACACCCCATGCCTGGTTCGCAGTTTAGCCAGCGGGCTGCTCTTTGCTTACCATTTCTGAGCCCCCTGGACGATGACAAGGCAACTTACCGTTCAACGTCATGCCAACCATGACCTGACCCAAGCAGTGACTGGCCACAGAAGCCGTGATGCGCCGCCCCCCACCCTCCCTTCCCGCGACATGTGCCTTTCCCTCTGTGCCCTGTGATGGTTCTCTACGCGCGAAGGAAGACCGTAGCAAAGGTAAGCAGGAGGCCAGTCTGAACAGAACCAAATTTGGAGAGTTAACAGTGAGTTTTCTCAAAACATCTCTGGAACAGGAGTGAGTTTTTAAAAAATGATTAGCTGGGATAGGTATGTCTTAAAAACATACAAAAACCATAAAAATACCTGGTACTGTGCACGATCATCGCCGAAAAAAAAACAAAACAGGAGTCTGAGGTTCAGAAAACACTCCCGCATCAGCAGGCAGAAGGGCCTCACATAATCAAGAGGCCCCCCGCCCCGCTCCCGCCCTGTAGGCAGGGGAGCAAACGGAGCCCGCAGAGCGGCAGAGATGGGCAGGGACCACAAACCGGTGCGTACCTGCTGGCTTTCCTGAGCCTGGGCCGGGGACACAGAGGCGGCTTGTGCGGGCGAAGAGGGGAGGCTCGCCGAGGTAGGAGGTACTGTGCCGGCGTGAGGCGGGGTCAGGAAGGCCTGCTGCTCCGGGAAGTCCGGGGACAAGGTGGGGGCTCGAGTCCTGCCCTCCTGCGAGATTACAGGCTGCTGGCCAAGCACCAAGAGCACCAGCTCCTCTTTCTCCCGGCACATTTCGGTAGAGATGTCGTGGAGGCTGAGATAGTCCCTCAGGTCCTTCACCTTCACCTTCATGAGCTCGTCCCGCTGAAAGCCTGTGGCCCGGACTCGCTGGCAGAGGAGGCAGAGGCGGAGCCCGCTCCCCACTTGGCTCGAACAGGTCATGCAGAAATTTTTCTTGCAGTCCAGGCAGGTCTGCTGCTTAGACCAAGAGGCAGAGGAAACCATGTGAGACTGAGAGCAGGCCAGAGCGGGATGCCGGGCTGCCATGCCTCGCGGGACCCCCCGATCACTCCTATCAGTCCGAAGCTACTTCCTGCATGTCGGGGTGCAAAGGCGACCTTGATTTCAGTTAAACACCACTCAGCGGGGGCAGACCCCCCATACCCACATCCAGGACTACATTTATTATTCCAGTTGAGACCCACTTTATTCATTGCAGGTAGAGAAATAGAGGCTATTAATTATGACGACCAGCTTTAGAACTGAAAAAACCCACATTTTCATGCAGTCTCCCTCGTCCATCTTTTTATGGTGTCACCGTAGGTGTGTAACTTAGCCTCTCTGGCCCTAACGAACAGTACCTACCTCAGGATTGCCGTACAGTTAAGAGACAACGCGTTTAGCGTATGTGACACATGATTCTTCAGTGTTAACTCTTTTCATTATAATTGCTAGGAAACGCAAGCTAATTTTGAGAGCCAGGATTCAAATCCTGAACTATGATTCTTTCTACTTTATTGCTGAGAAAAGAAAGCAGACGCAGAAGTACGACGGTGGTTATTATTAATATTATTGATTCCCTAGAGGCTACTATGTGCTAGAGCTTGTCATTTAATTTTCAAAGCAACCCCCCAAAGTATTACAGTATCGCTGTACCATGTCTTCATGTCCATCGTCACTAATGATCAGTAAGGTACCTCCCTGTCACACAGACAAAGCAAGCGAGGCCTGGAGAGATGAGGCATCACACTCAAGGGCGGGCAGGGAACAGCAGAGCTGGGGTTCACGCTCAAAGCCTGTGCGTGCGGAATGCCCCCAGCCATGCCCTTTCCACCAGGCCATGCTGCCTGACTCAGCCTCATCCAAGCCAACAACAGGACCTAGTCCAGGGCCCGGCTCTCCATCTCCAAACCCCCGCCCGGTGCCCCACCCGCAGAGGCTGTGCCCCGGCTCCCCCACCCCAGAAAGGCCTGCTCGGAGTGCTGGGAATCCAGGGGCACGTAAGAGCACACCCAAGACAAATACTCAGACAGCTGCACTGTGGGGCGGGGGTGGGGGGTGGAGCTGGGGGGTGGAGCCTCTGGACATAATCAGGGAGCTCTCCTTTGTGCGGGCTCGGCGTCTCAGCGGCACACACGACCTGGGCACCCGGTGGGCAGGTGGTACCACCTGGCGGCAGCCACTCCCACAACAACACACAACACATCACACGAAAGCTCGCTCAACTCACAGGAAGCAAATCCTCAGCCTCTCGCGCCACGGGCTGAGTCAGCACAGTGACCTCTGCCTGTTCCAGCCAAGAGCAGGCCACAACCCACAGCAGAGGTCATTCCTGGGCACGCTGGGATGGTCCCGGGAGCACACGTTCTAGTCCCTTAAAGAAATTAAGAACTTTTCATCCTCTGGTGACTTGAGCATTAACCTAACTATTTCTGCTTCCTCTTTTCTAAATATAGAAAGCCGAAGCAAACTCCCAAGAATGCCCGGGAGACTGAGATTCTCACAGTCGACATCAGACTCGACCGGGGCTGAAGAAGTCCGCACAGCCGAGGCAGTGGTCCCTAGCTTTGCCCAAGGGACAAAGTGCGTGTCGGAAAGGGAAACGGGCAGAATGTTCACCACCCAGGTCTGACACGAATACTGAAAGGCATTACGGAAGGACACATATCAAGCTCCCTCGCTCTCTACAGTTACAACCAGACCATAAGATGTTCAGAGGCCGACTTAAACGCTGTACTAGCATCGTAACGGTTCTGGGACCTGTAGCCACTCAGGTGGAAAATGGACGTGGGGTCTGGGGGGCTCACCTGCATCAAAGGCTCTTCTGTTGGGAAATGAAATGCGTTTAGAATGACTGAGAGTGCACTGAAGAGGCTTCCGCGTCAGACGCTGTAGGTCCCGACATGGAACATGACTGAAGTCCATGCAGTCTGGCAAGACCTAGCCTGGCACAATTAAAAAACCCCGAGTTCCTCAATCAGCCAGATCTGAACAACTCTCTATTCCTTCTTCAAACATGCACGGCTTATTGGAGGCAAGATCAGAATGCAAAGGTGGCAACCCAGCTTCTCTGTATCCCCCTGCTCACCAGGACCCTTGGAGTCAGCCTGCCTCTGAACACACCCTCAAGGACTAGGACGGCGCACCAGGCTGAAATCCCAGTTCGCAGGGGCAGGCCAGAACAAAGGAGAAGACGGCTATCAACACATGTGGGCAGAATGAGCGAAGGACACGCGTCTGTCTAAACCCAGCAAACCGTGCACGCGACTGAGCAAGCAGGTGGCAGGAGAGATGGACTGGTGGAGCTGACGTGCGTGCAGACATGCCAGGAGGACACGCAAACTCCAGCATCAAACAGCCGCACCCCCGGCAGCCACTGTCCTTCAGGGATGCCCCGTGGCCTGCTCTCCTTTGCTCTGCTGCCCTTCCCTCATTCCCACCACCCCCCTCCCCGGGCCCCACACAAATTCCCCCCGCGCAGGCTGGATGGGCCCTCCTCCTCACCAGCCTTCCTCCAGGCAAGGCCTCATGCAGCCCCCTGGGAGGCAAGGGGCAGCCTGAGGAGTGGCAGTTAGGATTCATTCTGGGCCTGCCCCTTCCGAGCTCAGGGAACTTGTGCAAAACAGATCACCTCCCGGGACCTCCAATTCCTCACCTGTCAAGTCAGATGGTCAGCCCACCTCTCAGGACCACTTAATTTTTATTTATTTATTTATCAGAGAGAGAGAGAGAGAGAGAGCGAGAGAGCACACAAGCAGGGGGAGAAGCAGAAGAGGGAGAAGCAGGCTCCCCCCTGAGCAAGGAGCCCGACGGGGGACTCGATCCCAGCACCCTGCGATCATGACCTGAGCTGAAGGCAGGCGCCCAAGCGACTGCGCCACCCAGGCGTCCCAGGACCACCTTAAGTATCACAGGACACAGTGTATCTAAACCCTTAGCAGAAGGTGGGCATGCACCAAAAAAGGTAACGTGGTCACCTCTGATTCCCTTCCCCCTTCGCCTCCTCTCTGAGCTTTTGCCAGCACCACTCCCTCTTTCCACTCGTCTTCCACGTTTCTCAGCACGACCTCCTCCTCTCCCTCCTCCAGCTGGTCCGGGCTGGGCACCAGCCCTCCTCCAAAACTGTCAGGGCTGCTGCTAAACTGCATGTGGGTCTTACCAATACAGACAGGGTATTTGGCTTGGAGCAAAATCGCAGCTGGTCATTCCTCTCCAAGACTAAAAACTCTAGGAAGGCAACGGGTACATCCTCCTTCTGTTCTCTCCAGACAGTCCTTAATGTTATCTGTGCTTTGTACCCAACGAGCATTCAGAAGATACTGACCACAATGAAGAAAAGAACAGTAGCATCCATGTAACCATTTCCATTCAACCACTTCTAGAAAACACACGTTAAAAGCCTGCAGCTGTTATCTGCCAAATGCTAAAGATAAGAATTGCTGATCCACTTAGGCACAAAATCACAAATGAAAAATTCTCATGGGGAAAACATCCTTCATATTCACAGAATTCGCTGTGAAATAAAATTAATTCATATTTTTGTGGCAAGAAAATATCGTGCCAATAACCACCTTTTACCATTCAAATTAGAACTTCTCTTCCTCCCACACCCCAAAAAGGTCTTTTTGCTACAGAAGCTTTCTCCTCTCTCCTTCCTTTGTTCAAAATCTTTCTCGGGCTTCCGGGTTGTCTGGTGACTACAGGCTCCTTTCCACAGCAGTCCTGGCCTCCGCCACCTGACCCCACCTTGTTCTGCCAACTCCCCCAGTACCCGCACTGGGCCAACAGGCAACTCCCAGTTTCCAAGTACACCTAGCACTTGCCCCATATCTGGTGTCTTCACTTCAGCCACTGCTTGGCAGATCAATAACGCTTCCTTCATCCAGCTAGAATTATCATCTAAGGTCAGCGATGTCTGATACCCTAGCACGTAACTTACACAGCTGCTATTAGTTCTTCATAGACGTGGGCCCCCTTACCCGGTCCGGGAGCTCCCCGAGGGAAAAGCCGATCCCGCTCCGTCTCGGCAAAGCCGTACCCTCCGAATGCTAGCATGCTGCCGGCGCTACGGAATTGGGCCCTTGATGAAAATCTTCAGCGTGGAATTATCAACCACAATATAATGAACATAGAAACTCTCCAGCCTACTTCCTTTTTTGCAAATTGTTCTCAACTGCCCATTCCTTCCTTCCTTTACTTATTTTTATTTCTTTTAAGTGGGGGGAGGTGCAGAGGGAAAGGGAGAGAGAAGCTCAAGCAGGCTCCACACCCAGCACGGAGCCCAACACAGGGCTCGACCTCAACACCCTGAGATCATGACCGGAGCCAAAATGAAGAGCTGGACACTTAACCAGCTGAGCACCCAGGCGCCCCATCGTCTATTTATAAAACTGTATTGCCTACTGACTACATGTCAGTCACTGTTCTAGATACTGGGGAGAAAGTGGTGAACAAAATTTTTAAAAACCCTGTTCTCTGTACCATCTGAAAAGATAGGCTGAGAAATGTCAAGAACTCACTAGATTCCTTGGTTCTCTCAGCATGCCTGCCTGCCTGCCTGCCTACCTTCCTCCCTCCCTCCTGTTCTTTCTTTCAAAGATTTTATTTGTTTGACAGAGAGAGAGAGAGCACGCGCGCACAAGCAGGGGGAGCGGCAGGCAGAGGGAGAGGGAGAAGCCGGCTCCCCACCGAGCAGTGAGCCCAATGTGGGGCTCAATCCCAGGACCCTGGGATCATGACCTGAGCCAAAGGCAGACACTTAACCGACTGAGCCACCCAGGCGCCCCAACATGCTTTTCAACACGCTTAGCATGCTGGCCCCTGAGCCTGACCACCGCACTGTCCTCTTCACTCCTTCTCTGTTCCCCACTCCACGGAGTATAAATGATATTTAAAAAAAAAAAAAAAAAAAAAAGGTTCAAACAAACCCACAGCAAATTCACACCACCTCACTTAAACAAAGGTCTTTCCTATTCCTTTCGTGCCGATTTCTCTACGACTTCTGCCAGCAGTTGTTCTAGCATTTCTCAGTGTAAAACAATGAAAACAGCAAGATCTATGACCATCCAACAGACTCGAGATGCACCTGAGGAGTCCCTGAAACCACTACCTTAAGAGGGCAATTTCTTCATCTATAAAATGGGAACAAATAATAGTATATATTTTGTTAAGGATTCAAAAGGAGAAGACATTTGAAACGCCAAGTTCAGTCCCGGGCATGTGACAAGTAGCCCCCGGGCCTCCTTCCATCTCACCTCAAATCCCAAAGCCATCCCCCCAATCGGTCTCCATCCTGAGAAGACTGAGGCCATGTGGCACCGAGCCCCTTCCAGTCCCTGCTTCGGCCTCCGTCGATGGACTCAATCTTCCAGTCTCAGTGTAATGGGAGCGGCACCGCAGTCCACCGAACCACAGCCCCCTGCCGCCTGCCTCTCGGGTTGTGTTCTCACGGTGACCGGAGCAGCCAAGCGCATCACGACAAAGCCCTGCTACGTGCCCACCCTCACTGCCCTACAGCGAGGCGCAGGCAAAACGCCAGTCCTCCTTCATCTTGTGGCTGCAAAAGGGCGGGCGGTCAGCACTGCAGGCTGCAGGAATTCGGACACGCTGAAAGTCTTCAGGAGGCAGCTGGAGAGTTCAGAGAGCTGAGCTTAAATCCTAGCTCTGCCAGTTAATAGCCATGTGATCTTGGCCCACTACCTACATAGCCGGAAAAGGAGGCGTATTTCCATCTCTCTTACGCCGTTTATCAGAACTTGACAAATACAGTTTCCTTCTTAACTGTTACGCTCTAAACCTCAGTGTCTCCTATGTAAAATGGGAGTTTAGGGACCCTACAACCTCTACCATAGAGATATTGTGAGGCTTAACTGAAACCAAAAGATCTAAATTGCTCACGAGTCCCTGGCATATAGCACATGGCTTAAAAAGTAGCTTTTCCTCTCAAAGTTCCCATCATTGCCATTTTGACCTCACATCCAGGGCTGCAGACACCTCCGTTCTGCAGAAGAACACAGAAGGCGGGAACTCCCAGAGCAGAGCAAACCCTCAGCTCCAGTCATGCTTGACCTTGGAGAATGTGCCGCCCCCCGAGCACTAGCGCAGGGACGGCCCACGCCCACACACCATCACCCAGCCCGGGACTTCCCTGCTACTCGCTAATCTGGAAAGCACAGCTGCCAAGCATTTCCCATGAAATCGCTACAGTAAAGGAGCCCCAGTCTTCGTCCTGCTGGGGTCTTGATGTACCTGAGATGTCCTCAGCACTGCGTGGGATACAAGGAACAAGTTAATCTGCAGTCAGGCGTTCATGACGACAGCTAATGACGGGAGTGACACCAGCGCCTGCTGCCTTTGGGAGCCCAGCTCATGTTGTCCTCAAGACCATGTGAGGGCACAACTGCTGTACCCCCATTTTAGAGATGGGGAGAAAGAATCTCCAGAAAGCTTAGGTCATATGGCTAGTAAGCAGCAGAGCTGATGTCTGAATTCAGGCCTGTCTGGCTCCAAATCAACGCTGAGCTGCTTTGCTTTTGGCTAGCTTTTCTTTAATGCTTTTGTGAAAAGATCCGCTGCGGGTTCCTGGCACTGCATAGGCAAAGGCAAGGTGGCCGGCATTACGGAGGGTCAGCAGGCTTGCCCAAGGGCCTGAGGTTGTAGCGGCCAAGAAGGCCAAGAAGTCCACACTCACCTTCCTGGCCGTGTTGGCGAAGTGGGTGCCACAAGCCTTGCAGCTTGGTTCCGAGCCTGTTGGGGAAGGGAAGGAGCTGTACCCAGGGTTGGAATAGGCCTGCGTCCTGGCTCCCTGGGCCGGTGGGCCCTCCTCAGGCTGTCCATCCAAGCAGAACCAGTTGCAACAGGTTGCCCACATGATAAAATCTGCTGCAAGGGAGGAAGGGGAGAAAGGTCAGCGTGAAGACACAGCTCTCCTCCATTCCCCCATGCCCGAGAGCGACGTGAGCAGGGATACTCAACCCACACCTGCGGCCCGAGGCGGGCGTCAGTCGAGGTGAGGACATGTTTTCAGGAACCACAGATTTCTTGCCACCTCCTGCTTCACCACAGTTGCCACTGCACACAGGACAGTACAGACACCCAACTGCCAGGACCACATGGGCTGCCAAGTTGGCTCACCACCTCTGAAAGGTTGCTGACCCCTGTTTTGGTTTAATCTGAGATCTAACTTCAAATAAAAAATGGCCTTAGCAACGATAAGTGGCCTGAAACCCACAGGAACCCGCTCCTAGAGCTCAGAGAGACGGAAGTTTATCATACATGTGCACACGCACACACGCGTGTGGTCCCATAGTCACACTGACTGTGGAGAGGAGCTATTATTATTTCCTTTACACAGAGGAGGCCACCCAGGCTCAGAAAAGTCATGGTCACACAGCTAAGATAGAGAGAACTGAGATTCTGAAAACCCAGGTCTTCTGACCCTAAATGTGACGTTCTTTTCCTAGACTGTGCGGCCCCCCCTTGATTTTCCTCCCACCGGCCAGCACGAACTACTCTAACGCTGGTACTTCCAAGCCTACCCACACCTCTCTCACAGCACCTCTAACACTTTGTTGCACAGACGTTCTTACCCTGTGTCTGCTCCACTCCACCATGTGCTCCTTGAGGGCAGGGGTGACTTCTTACTGCCGGGTCTCCCGCGGCCAAGCCGCGTCGTGCACACAAAAAATGCTCAATTAACGCTCGGCTAGTGTTGCCTTGCTCAGTAGGTGCCTTTGTGGATTTGTTAAGAAGTTTCGGAATATGATTCCCATTTTACATATCAAATATGGGTACTAGGGACAAAGGGGGAGATGATTTTTTAAGATCACAGAAGAAAATCCAATCCCTCAAATGTCAGAATCATCTACAGTTGCAAAAGGGTCCACTAAAACGCCAAGCATTGCTGTGGTAAGAGCGTGCTCTTCTCAGGAGACCAAGGCAGTCAATATGGACATTTTGAGCCTGAACTCTCTGCTTACAGAGATAATAAATGAAACATTTAGTGTTACTGCTCAATCATCAGTTCACACAAAAGAACGGTAGCTTCTGCTCTGCCTCCTGACTCATGGAAAGTGCCTTTGTTAAACTGCAGTTCAAAGACGTGCTAAGCTGCAAAGCACTGACAGCAAGAAGCCGGCTGGTTCGACCTCAGTCATGTCACAGAGGAAGACAGAGGCCCAGCAGGGAACCAACTTCCCGGCTCACGCAGCTATAACCTTAGGTCCCCTGACTACTCTGGGGCCTTCTTAGCTGGCAGCGTGCGTCCCAAGACTCCTGGTCCAGAATTCACTCGCTTTTATAGGCACGTCCAATCCACACCTGTCTCCCCCGTTTGCCTGTGGCCCCCGTGTGAACAGGGACCATGACAATCAGTCGGTGCCCAGCAGACAGGTGGCTCAACAAAGACTGCTGAATGAATCACACGATATTTAAATTTCGACTAATCATGTTCGTCCATTTCCTACACATCAACAGCATTTCTCTGACTCACTCTTACTTGTCCAAAGCCTCTAAGTTCCCAGAAAGACAGCCTTAATTGCAATGAATAGTTCACATGGAATAATAAAGGAAAGAGCAGTTAAACAGATGAGTTCTCTGTTGGCAAGATAAGGGTGGTAACAGCAGCTGGCCCCCCTTGGAAAGAGGGATTTTGCAATTCTCTTAAATCACCTGCTGACAAAAGCATCTGAGACCGTGTATAATAATACAAGGGAATAGAGGGTCTGGACTCAGAAGACCGGGGCCAAGCCCACCTTCACGACACCCACCTTTTTAACAAGTTCTACCTCTCTGTGCTTCCTTTATCTGACCGGACGTTTTCCAGGCTGAGAGGCACTAAACGAAGACCAGCCCAGGCTCCGAGCACTGTAACGACGCTTCGGGTACAGCTCCCCTGGCAAGGCTCAGATAAAAAGGAAACCTAGAGGTTTCCCCACAGTTACCATTGGGCTTTCCGGACTCGTCCCCAAAAGGGTCAGGGAGATCTGTGACAAAATCAGCAGAATGGGTCAAGTAACTGAAGGAGCTGGGGGCAAGGCGAGAAGCAGAGCGGCCTTGAGACGAGACTGCGGGTCATCTGCTGACCTCTGTCAGACTCTCCCAGGCACGCAGCCTTGAGTGAAGCCACCGCCCTGCTGTTTCAGGTGCTAGGTGAGTAAGGCAGAGAGCCTGCCCTTGAGGAGTTCGTGGCTGAGGAACAAGAGGAACAAGAAATGTAAAACCCCAACCAGAATTTCAGGGTGATCAGTGCCTTAAAAGAGGTTCCTACAGCGTGCCGGAGGCTACGAAGACAGAGACACAATCAGCTTTCAGGGGTGGAGGGGTGATCAGAGAAGAATTCTTGAAAGCCGTGCCACACATATCCTGCTGTTGGAGGAGCTGGGATTCATCAGGAAGCCCAGAGTAAAAGGAATTTTCAAGAAAAAGCAAACAGCATGCAACATGGCATTAGAGAAACTACAAAATGTGTGGTTGGGGCAAGAGTAAGGGTGGGGTGGATGAGGGTACGGCACGTTAAATAAGCAGCGACGAAAAACTACGGTAAGGAACCCGGACTGTATCCTACAGGCAATGGGACACAATGAGGGTTCAAGTAATCAGGTTTTGTCCTCTTATTTGCATTTTACAGCGGGCGCTCTGGCAGTAGGCAGGCTGGAGGCAGGCTGGTGTAGCAGAGGCAAGACAGGAGGAGAAAGGGACAGACAGATCTCTGACAGAACTCGCGGGATGTGTCAATGGACTGAAGCGGTGGAAGAAGGGGGAGAGAAAGCAGTCTTGGACGAATCTCAAGGTCTCTGAATCACGCAACAGGACACAGTGGAATCGCTAACTGGAGTAAGGGGCAGAGCCCTCAAGACCAGGCATGTGTCTGTGTGTGAAGGAAGGGGGCAATTATGATGACACGTTGCATTTTGTACCCGGGGGACTTGCTGGTGGATCCACAGCACACGAAGGGGACGGTCCTGGTTGAGGAGAAAGTCTGAGAATCCTCAGACCACCAGAAAAGCCAGAACGGGGCAGAAGACTGACTTGACAGTGGGGGTCACAGAGGAGGGTTTGGGAGAACCGCCGGGGGCGCCTGACCTAAAGGGCTAGTGGGGGAAACCAGCACAACAGTGGCAGGAAGACTGCTCAGAGGTGGGCGATCTGGAAGAGGGTTTTGAGTTTCAAGAAGAAATGATCGATGCTGCGGAATGCCCGGAGAGTAGAACACAGGAATACAAAATGCCCAACGGATCTAGTTTTAGGAAAACGTGAGCGTGCTCTTCGCCACAGCAGGTAAGGAAGAGAGAAGCTGACTGACAGCCACAGGTCGGAAAGTGACAGAGAAGTGAGGATGTGCACAGACCCTAAGGATAAACTGTTCTCTGGAGAAACTTCTGGGTGTGAAGGGAAGACAGAAGGCCAGAGCTGCAGAGGATCCAGGTGGCTAAGACAGAGATGCAGACACAGGCATCAACCGCAGAGGAGACCCCCAAAGATGAAGAGGAAGCTTGTAGAGGAAGGGAAGCCGGGAATGGTGGGAATGGTGGGAGTCAGTCCCAGGAGCAGAAAGAAAGGTGACTTGCTGGGATGCCTGGGTGGCTCAGTCGGTTAAGTGTCTGCCTTCGGCTCAGGTCATGATCCCAGGGTCCCGGGATCAAGTCCCACATCGGGCTCCTTGCTCAAGGGGGAGCCTGCTTCTCCCTCTGCCTGCCACTCCCCCTGCTTGTGCACGTGCTCTCTCTCTGACAAATAAAAAAAATCATTAAAAAAAAAAAAAAAAAGAAAGAAAAAAAGGTGATGGGCAGTCAGATTTGGGGGCAGGAGAAAGGTCACCTGTTTCACCAGAGACTGGAACGGAGGGAAGAGAGAGGTCACCCAAGATAAGCTTACAGCATCCGCAAACAAAGGGGAACGAATGAAGTAAAAAGACAAGGGGTGGGGGGAGATGCAGTTAATCACAAGAAGAAAACAAACTTTTCCTCCGCACAAGGAATCTGCACGTGGCAATTTTTTTCTGAGAGCTGAGGACTTTGCCACAGGAGGGCTAGGCCCGCTTGGTAAGGGACGATCAGTAGGGGAAAAAACGGCAGGCCAGCTGGCTGTATAGTGTCTAAATTCCTGGGCTTTCCCAAGCGCGCAGGGAGCACCGGCGGCATGCTGGGCACTGGGAACAGCACAAGCGAAGCCCACCAGGTCCTGGCCCCCAGGGACTCTGGGCCCGAGGAGGCGCTGCTGTCTCGCTCGACTCTGCCATCCGGACAGGAGAGCGAAGCAAGCTCTTCCTCAAACCAAGAACCAAGACAACCTATCTCCCTCAGCACTATTTTTTCTCAACTTTGCTTCTGATCTTTTTTTTTTTAGGGCTGAGGGGAACAAGAAAACCTGCTCCTCCCTGTGGAGGAACCCCGAGGGCCGAGGCCAGGACCGCTAGTCAGCTCCTGGGAGTTTGTCAGCTTGACAAGGATGCTGGCATTTCTTGGGAGACTAAGCTCTGCTGAACGGGAAAATTACAGTTTTAATAACAGGGTAAGATAAATGACCTATCCCAGGTAGGCTGAGTACAGTCACAGAGGAAAGAAGGGAGACAATGTGATTTCTCCCCATTAAGTCCTAGAATCCTAAGTAATTTTAGGACAGTCACTTCTCTGCTTGTTCACCTGCCCCAGGCAAATAATTTTAAGTGGATCAGTGGTTGTCATGGGCTTTCCCGAGAAGGAGAGAAGGGTCAGAATGGACCCACGGAGTAGAAGGGTCGGAATGGCAGGGCCCTAGGAAAATAAGGGCTAGCGTGCAATGCAGCTCCAAACCGCCCTGCTAACCACTCACATCGAAGGCAGTACAGTCACGTCCCCAAGGCTCTCCTCCACTCTGTTCGGACTGTAATTAACTGCTCTATGTGCTACGGTACTTCTGCGACAACGGGATTTTCACACACGCGAGATCTCGAAATTACCGTACTTAGGGTGAACCCACTGTGTCAGACTTCACAAAAATCCCTTTTCAGGGCACCTGGGTGGCTCAGTCGTTAAGCGTCTGCCTTCAGCTCAGGTCATGATCCCAGGGTCCTGGGACTGAGCCCCCGCGTCGGGCTCCCGGCTCAGTGGGAAGCCTGCTTCTTCCTCTCCCACTCCCTCTGCTTGTGTTCCCTCTCTCGCTGCCTCTCTGTCAAATAAATAAACAAAATCTTTTAAAAAAAAATCCCTTTTAAAAAACCTAATTATGATCCCCTCAATCCTCCAAGAAGTACCTTTCTGACCCGGCAAACCAGAAAGCGGCTCCACGGCAAGCCTGCCTGCGGTCACCACTGTGTTCCCGGAATTGCTCAAAGCAGCTGGGCTGTAAGTGCACTAGGAAAAGCAGTCCGCGTTGTGGATCATTAATACAGAATGGCTTTGCTTCATCTTGTATATTATCCTTAAAAAGCAATTAAAGTACAATTGCAATGACTTTGAAAGGAAATGCTATGAAAGCCTATCAATATGGCTTAGCTATGCCTCTTTGAAATAACTGATAAGTAATTCCATGTTTTGAGAAGTAAAGAAGAAAGCAGTCATTCTCCACTGAAGAATGCTTCTTATCTGCCGGGCACTGAGCTGGGGACTACCTAGCGCTTTATCCTCACAATGCGGGCAAGGCAGCCTAGAGCAGTTCCTCGTATCTTCAGGTGAGAAAGCCAAGGTTCTGAGAAGTGAAGTAACTTGTTAAAGGTCCTAGCCAGAGCTGTGTAAAGCCGCGACGGGAGCCTACATCACGTGCACCGTGAAGCTGGTGCTCTGCGGGCGACAAGAAGTCCTGATTCCGCAGTCCATCAGATCATAACTATTAAATCAGTCTGGGGGGAATGCGCGGCAGAGCATACAGAGTTTTTGCTTTCCATCTCGACGGGAGCTTTCCTGTCAGCACAAAGGCATGCTCCAGGAGCTCCCGGATTTAAAAACTCACCCCTGTCACGAGGGAAGTACAGAGTACGACCCAACGTGTTACACCAATCTCCCACCGGAATGGCTAAAATGGAAAAACTGGATACTAGCCAGTGGTGGCAAGGATTTAAAGCAACTGGAACTTTAATATTCCTGGCAGAAGTGTGAACAGGTACAATGCACACGCACAGCGTAAACTGGTACAACACACAGGATAAACTGATACCACACACACACCCCCCAATCGCTTGGCAGTCCACTCCCACGTATATCCCTAACAGAAACACATTCACCAAAAGGAGTACGTGAGAAGGTTCATAGCAGTGCTGTTGTCATGGTCCCAAGCTGGAAACCAATCCAAATGTCCATCAACAGGAGAATGGAAAAACAAATTACAGTACTTTCATACAGCAACGAAAATATACGAACTAGTGATACACGCCAACAATACAGATTAACGACGAGTGAAGGAAGACAGGCATGAATGAACACATACGAGACAGTTCTATCTACACACAATTCAAACACAGGCAAACTAATCCACGGTGTTAGGCGACAGTGGTGATCCTTGGGGATAGGAAAATAAATGGAAGGGGACACAAGGGGGCTTCTGGTAATGTTTGGTTTCTTAGTCTGAGTGCTGGTTATATACACAGATGTTTACTTTGTGAAAATTTAAACTGTACACTTACAATTTGTATACTTCTCTACTTACATTTCGATTAAAAGTTTTTTAAAGCATCTAGTAGAATATCTGTAAAACACGGTAGCAAAATACTTTGACCCCACGTCTCCTACTCCTCAGTAAGGGTCCTTTTCTCTGCTCTCTTCTACACCAAAATTTCTCCAAATACCTGACTCCACTTCCTCCATCTCAAATTCACTCTTTACCCCTCTCCAGTCTCGCTTGAACCACTCCACCTAATTTCTTCTTCACGAGGTCACCAAAGAATCCCAAATGGCCAGATCCCAAGGGACACTTCTCTATCCTCCTCTTATTCAACATCCCAGCAGTGCCAGACGCGAGTGAACCTTCGCTCCTCCTTGAAACACTCTCCACAGCTCTGCACCCTTGGTTTGCCTCCTTGCTGGTTCTTCCCCCTCCCTCTGTTCGTCAACGCAGTAGCAGTACGGAGCTCCCAGGAGCTCCCAGGCTGTCTTCAGCACCCTTTCTGTCCATACTGTCTCCCAAGGAGAGCCCTGTCAGGTGGCTACGGATACTATTTTTGAGCTTGAAGATTCATAAATTCCTCTCCCCGTCCTACCGGCCCCCCAGCAGTGATCTCAATCGCCATCTCTGATCTATTACGCTCATTTCCCTCCTTAGACCCTTTGAATTTGCTGTTTGCTCCTGGAATAGTCCCACCTGGGTTCTTCTTCCCAGGATACCACATACTTGGCTCCCTTTTGCCATTCACCCCTCAGTTTAAATGTCATTTTCTAATCTCATGCATAAGAGTTAGCACTAACTGATATGACTGGCTTACTTGTGAACTGCCTTTCCTACCTAGAATTAAGAAAACACTCGAGGGCAGGGATTTTGGCTCTACTGTAATTCCAGAGTCTAAAATGGTGTCTTGGATGAAAGAACTGCTCCTAGTTTCCCAGCTTACGTTCTTGCCTCTCTCCAATCCTTTCTCCCCAACACACACACACTGAAAGCTCTTCAATGGAATCCCACTGCATTTTATTTTATTCCTTTTTTAAGATTTATTTATTTACTTTAGAGAGAGGGAGAGGGGAAGAGAATCTCAAGCAGACTCCTCGCTGAGTGTGGAGCCTGAAGCCTGGCTCCATCTCATGACCCTAAGATCATGACCTGAGTCGAAACAGAGAGAGGGATATTTAACCTACTGAGCCACGTAGCCCTCCCCCAACCCCCACTACTGCATTCTAGAAGGAAAACTCAACTCCTGGCTTGGCTAAAAGACCCTGCCTATACCACTAGTCTCTGTCCGCTTCCCCGATTCGTGCCGTGCTGCTTCTCTCCTGGCTCACTAAGCTTCAAGCCCTGGTAGCCTTTCGATGATCTCGCACTCCAAGCTCCTCCCTGCCTGGATCGCTCCTCCTCGAGATTCAGGTTGGGACTCCCATGCCACCCACCTAGAGGAGTCCCCCTCAGCCACACGCTCTCTCCTTGCCCTTTCCGCTGCCCTCCTGGACACTGCCATAATCTGCCATCATAAATGTTTGCTTACAGCCTGTCTACCTGCAGACTGGAAACTCCAAGGGCAGGGACCCCATCTGTCTTCACTTTTTTATCCGCATCTAGCAAGTGCCACTTCACAAAGGCCCCCAAATTGGTGGAATGAACAAACGGAGGTCAGAGAAACAGTCAAGTATTTTATCAATACGGCCATTGAGGCAAGTACTAGTTATCTCTCCTTAGGGCCCAAAGCATTCTGTCAACATTCACAGTGACATAAAGGGACCATGAAAAAAGTCCTTTATCAAAAACAAAGGGGAGCCAACCTTGGACAGGTTACTTAAGCTTTTTGAGCCTGTTTCCTCACCTGTATAAAAGGGATAATCCCTCCCTGCTGGAAGGCAAGTGTAGGGATGAAAAATAATACTCATAAAGTGCCTAACCTATAGTGAGTGATCGATAAATAACACATTAAAAGAAATTATCATCAATCTATAAAATGGCCACAGCCTAGATGTTCAGTAGTGACTACTGGCTGGAAAGCCCAACATGTCTCTTGCTCTTTCTCTCTGGTCACCCCAACCTTGCGTTTCTCACCAACCTCCGGGACTGGGCTGGGTGGGGGTCTGGCACAGCTGATCACATCACACATACAATAAAGAATCAATCCTCATCTTGAGAACTCACCTGAAATTTATTTTTTTTTAAAGATTTTATTTATTCATTCGACAGAGATAGAAACAGCCAGCGAGAGAGGGAACACAAGCAGGGGAGTGGGAGAGGAAGAAGCAGGCTCATATCAGAGGAGCCTGATGTGGGGCTCGATCCCGTAACGCCAGGATCACGCCCTGAGCCGAAGGCAGACGCTTAACCGCTATGCCACCCAGGCGCCCCCTCACCTCGAATTTAAAATCATCTCTCAACTTAGAAGGCTGCTTACTTTTAAAAGTAAGTGTGAAAGGAAATCTGAAATCCCTCAGAACTGTTTAGTTTAAAACAGAATCTCCGAGTCACAACTGGAATTTTCCAGTAAACCTGCCTACTACGGTGCCCGCCCTGACCGGGGAATATTTATTTATTTATTTTTTTTTTTGAATTGGTGAAATGTGTTTTCTTTTTTTTTTTTTATTTTTTTATTTTATTATATTATGTTAATCACCATACAGTACATCCCCAGATTCCGATGTAAAGTTTGATGCTTCATTAGTTGCGTATAACACCCAGTGCACCATGCAATACGTGCCCTCCTTACTACCCATCACCAGTCTATCCCATTCCCCCACCCCCTCCCCTCTGAAGTCTTCAGTTTGTTTCTCATAGTCCATAGTCTCTCATGTTTCATTCCCCCTTCTGATTACCCCCCTTTTCTTTATCCCTTTCTTCCCCTACCGATCATCCTAGTTCTTATGTTCCATAGATGAGAGAAATCATATGATAATTGTCTTTCTCTGCTTGACTTATTTCACTTAGCATTATCTCCTCCAGTGCCGTCCATGTTGCAGCAAATGTTGAGAATTCGTTCTTTCTGATAGCTGAGTAATATTCCATTGTATATATGGACCACAGCTTCTTAATCCAGTCATCTGTTGAAGGGCATCTCGGCTCCTTCCATGATTTGGCTATTGTGGACAATGCAGCTATGAACATTGGGGTGCATATGGCCCTTCTCTTTACTACGTCTGTATCTTTGGGGTAAACACCCAGTAGTGCAATGGCTGGGTCATAGGGTAGTTCAATTTTTAACTTTTTAAGGGACCTCCACACTGTTTTCCAGAGTGGCTGTACCAACTTGCATTCCCACCAACAATGTAGGAGGGATCCCCTTTCTCCACATCCTCTCCAACAATTGTTGTTTCTTGCCTTGTCTATCTTTGCCATTCTAACTGGCGTAAGGTGGTATCTCAGTGTGGTTTTGATTTGAATTTCCCTGATGGCTAATGATTTTGAACATTTTTTCATGTGTCTGTTAGCCATTTGTATGTCTTCATTGGAAAAGTGTCTGTTCATATCTTCTGCCCATTTTATGATTTGTTTATTTGTTTCTCGTGTATTGAGTTTGAGAAGTTCTTTGTAGATCTTGGATACCAGTCCTTTATCTGTGGTGTCCTTTGCAAATATATTCTCCCATTCCGTGGGCTGTCTCTTAGTTTTTTTGACTGTTTCCTTGGCTGTGCAGAAGCTCTTTATCCTGATAAAGTCCCATAAGTTCATTTTATCTTTTATTTCTCTTGCCTTTGGAGATGTGTCGTGAAAAAGGTTGCTCTGGCCGATGTCATAGAAGTTGTTGCCTATGTTCTCCTCTAGAATTTTGATGGATTCCTGTCTCACATTGAGGTCTTTCATCCATTTGGAGTTTATTTTTGTGTATGGTGTGAGAGAGTGGTCAAGTTTCATTCTTTTGCATGTAGCTGTCCAATTTTCCCAGCACCATTTATTGAAGAGACTGTCTTTTTTCCACCGGATGTTTTTTCCTGCTTTATCAAAGATTAGTTGCCCAAAGAGCCGAGGGTCCATTTCTGGGTTCTCTATTCTGTTCCATTGGTCGATGTGTCTGTTTTTGTGCCAGTACCATGCTGTCTTTGTGATCACAGCTTTGTAGTACAGCTCGAAATCCGGCATTGTGATGCCCCCAGCTTTGTTTTTCCTTTTCAACAGTTCCTTGGAGATTCGGGGCCTTTTCTGGTTCCATACAAATTTAAGGACTATTTGTTCCAGTTCTTTGAAAAATGTCCTCGGTATTTTGATCGGGATAGCATTGAAAGTGTAGATTGCTCTGGGTAGTATGGACATTTTAACTATGTTAATTCTTCCAATCCATGAGCATGGAATATTTTTCCATCTTTTTATGTCTTCCTCAATATCTTTCAAAAGTGATCTATAGTTTCTAGCATATAGGTCCTTTACGTCTCTGGTTAAGTTAATTCCAAGGTAACGCATGGTTTTTGGTGTTATTGTAAATGGGATGGATTCCCTAATTTCTCTTTCTTCAGTCTCGTTATTCGTGTATAGAAATGCAACTGATTTCTGGGCATTGATTTTGTATCCTGCCACCTTACTGAATTGTTCTATAACTTCTAATAGTTTGGGAGTGGATTCCTTTGGGTTTTCCATATAGAGTATCATGTCATCTGCAAAGAGAGACAGTTTGACTTCTTCTTTGCCGATTTGGATACCTTTGATCCCTTTTTGTCTTCTGATTGCTGTTGCAAGGACTTCTAGTACTATGTTGAATAATAGTGGCGAGAGTGGGCATCCTTGTCGTGTTCCTGATCTTAAGGGAAAGGCTTCCAGCTTTTCCCCATTGAGAATAATGCTTGCAGTAGGCTTTTCATAGATGGCTTTTATGAGATTGAGAAATGTACCCTCTATTCCTACACTCTGAAGGGTTTTAATCAGGAAAGGATGCTGTATTTTGTCAAATGCTTTTTCTGCATCAATTGAGAGGATCATATGGTTCTTGAGTCTTTTCTTGTTGATATGATGTATCACATTGATTGATTTGCGAGTGTTGAACCATGCTTGCATCCCAGGTATGAATCCCACTTGGTCATGATGGATAATCCTTTTAATGTACTGTTGGATTCTATTAGCAAGGATCTTGTTGAGGATTTTGGCATCCATATTCATTAGAGAAATCGGTCTGTAATTCTCCTTTTTGAGGGGGTCTTTGCCTGGTTTGGGGATCAAGGTAATATTAGCCTCATAGAATGAGTTTGGTAGCTTTCCTTCTGTTTCTATTTTTTGAAATAGCTTTAGGAGAATAGGTATTATTTCTTCTTTGAATGTTTGGTAGAATTCCCCAGGAAAACCGTCTGGGCCTGGAGTTTTATTATTTGGAAGGTTGTTTATCACTGACTCAATTTCTTCATAGTTAATTGGCCTATTTAAGAAATCTATTTCTTCCTGTTTCAGTCTTGGTAGTTTATAGGTTTCCAGGAAGGCCTCCATCTCTTCCAGATTGTTTAGTTTTTTGGCATATAGCTGTTGATAAAAGTTTCTAATAATCCTTGCAATTTCAATGGTGCTGGTCGTGACCTCTCCCTTTTCAGTCATAATTTTAATAATCTCAGTCCTTTCTCTTTGTTTTTGGACAAGTTTTGCCAGTGGTCTATCAATTTTATGGATTCTCTCAAAGAACCAGCTTCTAGTCCTGTTGATCTGCTCTACTGTGGTTCTGGTCTCTAATTCATTGATTTCTGCTCTAATCTTGGTCAACTCCTTCCTTGTCAGTGGGTTAGGCCTGTCCCTCTGTTGCTGTTCCAGTTTCTTGAGGTGAGAATATAGAAACTGCATTTTAGATTTTTCTATTCTTTTGAGTGAGGCTTGGATGGCTATGTATTTCCCCCTTAGGACTGCCTTTGCAGTATCCCATAGGTTTTGGACCGTTGTGTATTCATTCTCGTTGGTCTCCATAAATTGTTTAATTTGTTTTTTGATTTCCTGGTTTATCGAGTCATTCTTGAGCAGGATGGTTCTTAGCCTCCAAGTGTTTGAGTTTCTTCCAGGTTTTTCCTTGTGGTTGAGTTCCAATTTCAGAGCGTTGTGGTCTGAGAATATGCAGGGGATAATTTCAATCTTTTGGTATTGGCTGAGACCTGTTTTGTGTCCCAGAGCATGATCTATTCTTGAGAATGTTCCATGGGCATTTGAATAGAATGAGTATTCTTTGGTTCTGGGGTGTAGTGTTCTATATATATCTATGAGGTCCAACTCTTGACCGGGGAATATTTAAACTGCTGGTGACAACACAATGAGCATGAAATAGGGCAACTGCCACATGTGCGAGGAAGTGAGCCGCAGAGTAGACCTCAGTACACGTTGGTCGCACTTGCTGGGCCTGCGACAATGAAGCATGCTCTCTGTGATACTGAGATCATTTCTTTTAGAATAAAGAATTCCGAACACCTAAGTCACAGAGGAGACAGGTATACTGTGGAACTCTAGAACCCAAGGCCTGAATCAGATCAGCAGCCCCGCAGAAGTGGTGTCTGGGCTAGACATAAGGGATCGTTTGCCGGGCCGGAACACAGCAGAGGAAAACATTTCCAAAGGTTTTAAATCCTAATAGACATTTTCCAGCCTCCAAAGCACTCCTTAGGACGTGGGTAGTGGATAATGCCTATTTCCTAGACAGGAATTTCATTTTGGGGCTAAATTTTTATAAAATAGATGAGTTAAAAAAAAAAATTCCCGGGGCGCCTGGGTGGCACAGCGGTTAAGCGTCTGCCTTCGGCTCAGGGCGTGATCCCGGCGTTCCGGGATCGAGCCCCACGTCAGGCTCCTCTGCTGAGAGCCTGCTTCTTCCTCTCCCACTCCCCCTGCTTGTGTTCCCTCTCTCGCTGACTGTCTCTATCTCTGTCAAATAAATCAATAAAATCTTTAAAAAAAAAAAANAATCTTTAAAAAAAAAAAATTCCCCTTGGGGCACCTGGGTGGCACAGCAGTTAAGCATCTGCCTTCGGCTCAGGGCGTGATCCCGGCATTCTGGGATCGAGCCCCACATCAGGCTCTTCCACTACGAACCTGCTTCTTCCTCTCCCATTCCCCCCTTGTGTTCCCTCTCTCGCTGGCTGTCTCTATCTCTGTCAAATAAATAAATAAAATCTTTAAAAAAAAAAATTCCCAACTATGTTTTACTTTGGTTTTAGATTCAGTCAGACATGACCTTAAATCCTGGCTCTAATACTAAATAACCGAATGAGCGTGAGAAAGTGGCCTCTCTGAGCTTCACGGAACAGGAATAAACTTACCTACAACTTACCTACACCTCACAGGCTGGACAGAGTAGGTGCTCAGTAGAAAGGGAGAACACCTTTACGAGCTTTCTAATGCTACATAAAGAGCAGAAGACGGTACTAGACATTCAGCAAATGGCAGGCATTATAATAAGACATGGCACTGATGATTAAACGTTAGCCTCTCTCCAACCCAGCTCCCAGAGCCTCCATTCACAATGAGGTGTCAGACTTCAAAGATACTAGGACTCCTGTGTCCTCCAGTTCCCAAGGTAGACTGTAATATAAAGGATCAAAGCTTTAGGTGAAAGAATTTCCTGTTCTGTTATTTCAGGGGTCGACAAGGGAGAAACAGAAGGTATTCAGACTCAGGGTTCAGAAGTCCCTTCTTAGATGATCCTCAAAAACATCATTTTTGAAGGGAAAGTAAAAACACTACAAAACATCTAACATGTGCCAAGTGAATGGTTCTGTCTGCATCTATTATGTATTTAAAAAAAAAAAAATCCTGCAAACATCCGAATTAAAATGTTCCTTTTATAAAACCCAGAGGCTGGGTCCTAAGGATTGGCTAACTGGACACACAGCAAATGGGTGATTAATTCATGGTCCTATGGAAAGAGGGGGATGCCTTCACCATCCACAACTCCCTCCCCATAGCCCTAGCAGCTCCGACTGTGTGCTCGGAGAGCAGGTAAATGGGCTGTCTGCAGGAGAGACTATGGGCATCACCGACACGCCAAGCCACCCTTTCAACACTGGAGGACCTTGTAAGAGATGCAGCAGACAAAAGGCCATCCCCGGGAATCCAGAATTTTAATTTATACATCCAGTAAGTCATCTGCATTTCCAACCTCCTACAACTTCAGGGTACTAATGCTACCAATAGAACCCCAACTTTCTAAAGAGAAACATTAATCCATATTTAAGAGGTTTCAGTTTCTATTCTTGCCCCCGTGTTCCAGCTAGAGGAGGGGTTTTTGACTTCATTGTCTCAACTACGTAATGCTCTATTACTCTCCTTTTACTAAGTGTTTTCACTGGTACCCATGAAATACTGACGAAAGCAAATCCTTAGCCCTCAGGGCCTCACCCTCCTAGCCCTTAGCTCCAGCTCTGCCGCTGTTCTTCCAGCCGCTCAGATGCCAAGCTTATTCTGGTTTCCAGGAAGCTCCCGCACGCTATTCCCTTGGCCCTGACCTCCTCATGCAGTGCAGCTCTTACTTCCCTGGGGAGAGCCCCCTCTGACCTATCCGTGCTCTCCCCGCATCTCGGACAACTCCCGGTACCTTTAATTCATTCATCTCACTGTCTGGGTAGCGATACTTTGGGCCCAGCCCTCTTCCAGGCACACGGACTCTGAAATTACGAACAAACCAGGCAAGGTCTTCGCACCACATGACTACTTGCCGAGGGGGTGAGCGCGCTGCATTTAATCAATGGGCTAACAATTTGTATAATTCAAGTAGTTTCCCACCGTTAAGGGAGTGAAACAGGAGTCTATAGCTTAATTTTAAGCCTTAGTGCCAGGTAAGTGTGATCACCAGGTATTTGCTGAAGTCTTATTAATGATAACAGCAATCGAGCTTTTTCAAAAAAAAAAAAAAAAGGACACACACTCATGCTTGAAAACGCCACAGTCATGATTCCAGGGTGATGAGCAAATTAAGGGTTTTAAACCCAGATAACCATAACAGTACCTTGAGGGAAAGGCCTCACACTTGCCGAAGATAAGTTTTTAGTGTCTGCTAGGATGCCTTGAAAACCAAGAACAGTAACAGACTGAGTTTCTAGAAGTCACAGAAAAATGTTAAAATTATCAGTTATGACGGCATAAGAAAGCCAGAAAGGGACAGCCTCGAGCATGAACGAGATCTGGTAGGTCCATCCTGTCCCTGCATGAAAGGCACAGAAGGCTTCCGTGACCTCTCAGCGGCTTTGGTTCAAATACATAGCACTGTGATAAGAACTGCAAAGAATACAAATTAAAATGAAAACAACACATGGAGAAGTAAAATAACAGAGAAAAGAAATGCTAGAAATCACAGAGGCTCTACCAGGCACACCCAGGTGGAAACAAAGCTTTGCCGGTGGCTACCGACAGACAGAGCCCCAGCAAGGGGAAGGACAAGCAAGCCAAGAAGAGACAGAAACCACAGCCCAGGGTCTTGGAGCGCGAAGTGTTAAAATGACAACATGAAGAAGGGGAAAGGAGAGAGAGAGGTTTCACTTTCCATAGTAATAAATGAGCTCTTTTCCTGAAGTGATAACTGTTGTAAACAAGCGAAAAACATACACAATAATCACAAGTTATAAATGTTCTTGAAAACTCCCTGGTTTCAACTAGTCTGTGACAAATATCTGCGGAGGGACCTCAGCATCTGCTATGAAGTTCAGGGAAGGGTAATTCTAACCAATGGACTTGTGCCAAAATCTCACCCTCGGGGTCTCGACCAATTAAATGGCTGCTTCTTAGCTTGGCGTTCAGGAGAGACGACAGATTGAACACCGCAGCCGAGACACCGACACATTCCATTTCGGCCCAGGCGTTTGGCCCCAGAGGGCGAGTCCATCAGGAAAGAAAGCAGTTCAGGGTACAGTCTTCACACACGCTGAAAACAGAACAAACGGACCTGCAGTTTAATTACCACAGGATCCTTCTTCCATCAAAACTGATGACAAAGCTCCGCAAGAATAAAGAGCCTGAGCCCCCTGTACTCTTGTGCAGAAAACAGGATTTACCAGACAGGCTTTTTCTAGACCGAAGAAGCTGCTTTCACAAGCTACTATCGCAGTGACTGACTACCGGGTATCCCGGATGGAAGTGGTAACGAGGGGGCGCCGGGCTGGCTCAGTCCAGTCGGTGGGGTGTGTGACTCTGGATCTCGGGGTCGTGAGTTCGAGCCCCACACCAGGTGTGGAGATTATTTAAAAATAAAATCTTTGAAAAACAAACAAACAAACAAAAAAATGTTAATGAAGCCAGGGATTCGTTGGGTGAGTGGGTTTCTGGCAAAGCCAACGCCCTGGGGAAAGGCAGCCGCTTCAGGACATGAGTTCTGTCCAGGGTCAAAATTATGCGGTTTGCCTTTCTAAAGTGGACTGCACAATCACTGCAGCCAAATGGACGGTGTGGACGGTGTGGACTCAACAAGGACTCTAAACCCTGGTGTTATTTAATCCCTTTAAACCTCATTTTCCTCAAAAACAACAGAACCTGCTGCATTTAAAGGATAACAGAACGGATTAAAATAATGCATGTCAAGCATTTACTCCACAGCCTCCCACGTTAATAGGCGCTCAAAAAAAGCTGGCTACGAATAAAGAAAATCTTTTTCAAGGTTCTTTAAAGTAACAAAATGTATCTGCTCTATCCCCTATAGACTTTAAGAGCTGCTGATACCTTTTCATCACGCTCAACGTAGCTTTTTTTTTCCTTCAAGATTTTATTTATTTAAGAGAGAACACGAGCTGGGGGGAGAGGGAGAAGCAGACTCCCCGCTGAGCAGGGAGCCCAACGGGGGGGCTCGATCCCAGGACCCCGGGATCATGACCTGAGCTGAACGCAGACACTTAACCGACTGTGCACCCAGGCGCCCCTCAATGTAGTTTTCTAATGATCCTCCCAGGACTAAAGGACTCCGTCCCCTCCAGCTCTTAACTTTACAATCCTGGGAGAACTTCTCTCAGAGCGGGTCTGAGGTGGTTTAGCCTCCGCGTGCAGCCCAGCCTGTTACTTCCCTCTTCAACCACATTGCCAATAAGTCTGTCACTCCTCCCACAGTGCAGCCGGTTTAGACTTTCTCCCTTAGCTCTTCAACCCTCCTGGCCACCAGAGTCAGAGAACTGATCACACCCACCTCTGGCCCCCACCTGGGGCTCCAGAACTGCCTTGCTGCACTGAAGTCACATGCGATTTTGTGATGAATCCAGGATAAGTCCAGACCAACCACCCCCTTTCCTTCCACAGACCTCTGGCTTGGTTTGATGTCTGATCTCAATCTGAAAATTATGCTGACTTTCTGAAATGTTTTCTGCTCCTGCCAGGATGTGATATGCCCACTATCTATTCCAAGAAGCAGAAATGGAGATTTCTAATTCGCCTCTTACCCACAAAGAAAATCTTCATATCCTCGTCATATTCTCTCCCTGGGAAGAATACCTGTGTTTAACAGGGTCTTCAGGTTTTATTCTTTGCAGGTATATCCCACAATAGAGTGCAGACTGGCTCATATTCACCACTCCTTGGCAGATTCAAGAGAAGAAACACGTGTGCTGGTATCAGGACGCCATAGTGCTGACCCTGTAATGCTGTTCTCATCGACGCTAAGATGTGCCACTTAACCCATCTGCTCCTGGAACTACAAAGTGGAAGGATAGCCTGCAATGTGGCAAGCATACGGACTGCACAAAAAACATGACCCAGACCTTCACCTGCCCCATATTCATTAGTGTATGGTGGGAGACCATCAGAATAGACCTGTTCTGGAATAGCTCAAGCAGTTTTGATAATCCACAGATCTCAAGATTATTCCCCACAGGAGTTATTCAAATCCAGCCTGCCGATGAACATAATAAAGCAGATTTCAGCAGTGGGAAGCAATGAGGAATTGAGAAGGGGATTCAGAAAACTGGGATTCCTAAGACAGTTTACTAGCTGAGTGACACCTCTCCTCCAAGCAAATTGCTTATTTAATCTCTTTTCCAGAAACCTGCCTGTAGGGGTACAACAGTGCAACAGTTAGCATTAGATCCAGCCTCCAACACTCAAGGAAATTTTCAATTCAAAGACTAAAACGGTCGCAGGATAATTTGCAAACTACCACGCTCAAACACTCAAAAGGTGTGCTAGAAATCCTGGAATCCAACAAAATGAACCTGTAATTTAAAAGGCTGGGGAATTACAGGCTAAGATTTCCTATTGTTATTAAGAAATAAATAGCCAAGCACAGCTTGGATCCCAAAAGTAACAGACCAGCAGGCATTCAGGGGTTTCGCTTTATAAAGCATATGGACGCAATATGGTGTCAGTGAGAAAAAACCATCATGCACCAGGAAGAATGGCTGATCCCTAGAAGAAAGATATGCACCTGTACAAAGGCAAGGGCAGCAAAGGAGTAGCTGCCTTAGCTCCTTTTCAAACCAGAAACAGACACATCTTCAGTCAAGCTCAAATACTAGAAGTCTTGACTTTTTAACCACACCACGTTTCAAAACGCAGACACACAAAGTTACAGTAAAGACAAGCACATCCTGTTTGCACTTGACTTCCTGTTCTGGGCCGCCGATCTATTTACACGGCCACTGCCTAGCCAGAAAATAGGTAACCTTTCATATCTGCCAACAACCGGTTCACTGAGCACTATTTCACAGGCAATAAAATACATTATTCTATGAGTCAGGTAAAAAAGATTCACCCACAGAGTACCAAAAACCCATCACGAGCTTCTAAGCCGCTTTGTCTCTCCTATGCTTCCTACGGACATCTGACCACGTGATAAAAACTTAACACAAATACGCACTGAGATAAGAAAATTAAGCCTGAAACAGAACTTGGGAGTATGGGGGCTGGGAAAAAGAGCAAGGGAGATTGGAAATGTTTTTATTATTAAACATGGGACCCTTTTCAAAAGTAGAAGGAACAGGTTTCTGTCAGCCAGAATCCCCACTGAGCAGATCCCCAGAAGGGAACCTCCAGGAGTGATCACAGCAGTTAATAAAAGGCCCTTCTGGTGAACACTGCCCCCAAACCAACCAGCTACCAACTGGAGTCCACACGTCAGCAAAAGCTTTCCAGTTTTAGAGACCTGAAGCCCCCACTTTCAAAGAGCTAGTAGTTCCCCCCCATAAGCTACATACAGTCAGTGCTGGGAGTAAATGCTGGACAAGGAGCGTCCCAGTTTTTATGGACCCGTCGATTAGCCTCCTTGGGTCTGTTTTCTCATCCGGAAAATAGGAAGGTAAGATGACACAAATCTCTAATGTTTCTTCCAGCTGTCAAAAACGTTCCAGGATTCAACACTAAGAGTTAGGGGAAGCTTCTGTGGCTCCCGGGGTTACTTCTCTGGTCAGATAAGACACCTCTCACACCCCACACTCCACAGTGTGAATATATGCCTTGAGCTATACCTCTCAAGTACCCAAGGACTCTCTTCCCTCTCCCTTGAAATGTGGAACAGAAAGTTTCCCACTGAAGGCAAAATAACAAACCTTAAGGACTATTCTCTTTATACATGGTCTTTTTATTAAGATCTTAATGTAATCACCACTCCGTTCTCATCCTGGTCATATGATTCCTGGACAGAATAAAGCCACAAAAGGATGAAGAAAATCTGACCAGCAGCTTGTGGCCCTCCCACACAGTGCCTGCTAATAGCGAAAGAATGAAGCAAAATCTGGGTAAGAAAAGGGAGTGGTGAAGACAAGTTGGGTGAGTCAGTGCAAGGGAAAACCCAGCAAGTTCAACAGAAAAGAAAACGAAATGAGAAAAAAAGAAGAGCAAAGAAGCGGGGGCAAATTCAAACCAACAAACAGAAAGTTAAATTCTGCTTATCCATTCATCTGTTCAGCCAACAGACATCGAAGCCCTACTGTTATGACAGGGAACGGAACTAGACGCTAGAGGAGATACAAAGGTCAACCAGATACATCTGCTCAGTGAGTTTATGGTCTAGTAGGAGAGATAAAGGCATGTACACAAACTACTGAAATATATAGCAGAAAGTATACTATGCCATAAAGGAGACATAAAAGAGAATTATCTGCTATGAGACCCAGAGGAAGAACTGATTACTCCCAGTGAGGGATCAGACAAGAAGGCTTCATAGGAAGAATGACATTCCAAGCCAAAACACAACAGAAACAAGGACACCCAAGTAGGAAATCAAGGACATACAGGTAGAATGAGTAACAGGATTTGATTAGAGAGAGAAGTGGGCAGGAAGGGAGAGACGTTAATAACAATAGCTAGCAATCCACAGAGCCACGGCCAAATTGGTAACTGGATTGGAGCCAGACAAGCATTCCAAAGTCAGACTCAGAATTTCAGTTTAAATCCAGGGGAGAAGGAAGGAAGGAGGAAGGGTGACAAGTTAGGAGTTTGGAGGAATCTCAGAACCCATAAAATTAAGATAATAAAAGTAACGCAAAATCAATGGGTACAGATATTTAAAGTCCCTCCAAAGAGAAGCAATGTCTTTCAAACTAAAAGCAAGAAGACGGGAGGACAAAAGTGCTTGGGTGATGGTATTAACATATTTAAACAAAGAACCTGACCACATCTGGGCTTCTGGCGGGCTCAGTTGGTAGAGCGTGCGGCCCTTGATCTTAGGGTTGTGAGTTGGAGCCCCACGTTGAACGTAGAGACTACTTAAAAATAAAATCTTAAAAAAAAAAAAAAAGTGATCACATCAAAGTGTGATCTACAAACTTAGAAAAATCTAGAAAAAATAGAGGGGGCATTTTGACTCCAGAATCACCCAAGGCAGAGAAATACTGCAACTAGGTGACACACCATCTTCTCTGCCTTGGGACAAGGTTCTTTCATGAAGCCTAAAATGGGAACTGCATATAGTAGCAGTTAGGGGTACGGGCTCTTAGAATCCAAGGGACTTGGTTCCAATCTCAGTTCAACCTCTTACCAGCTTGGACGGAGCCTTGGTTTCCTCATTTGTAAATTGAGGATAATGGGCCCATTGGGAGAATTAAATGTCCTACTGTATGCAAAAGCACTTAGTACAATACTGAGCATATAGTAGGCAATCAATAACCTTAGCTTTTTCTAACTTCCCCCACAAACTATTCTATCATATTATTCCATGCTCACCAAGCAAGCTCGGTATTATTAAATTTCATTTCTCAGATCACTTGATATTGAAAAGCAATACCCTAGCAAAATCCAGAATCCTGTCAATAGGAAAGGACTCCTTCACTCTGGTGTAACAAATTGTCATTCCGTTCTGAGCACAGTCACCCAAGCCTGAATATAGTGCTGTCCCCAAAGACTGATCATTTCCAGGTATAAAGCAAAACAAATTTTGTGACCTGAGAACCAGACCTAAAACACAGTGACCAAAACCCTGAGGGGTCTTCCTGAGAAAATAGATGGCACCCACCAGGGTCGCCCTACCTACCGCCACCCTCCATCTCCAACAAGCCAGTTTGTATCATGTAACTTTCCTATACTTCTTCTCTACCTTCCACCTCTCCACACCCTTCAGTCATGCACTATGGCGAAGCACTTTATCTCCCTCTCTGACCTTCTGGAGGTCAAAGATCCCATCTTATCATCTTGGCATTCTTTCCTCCATATGCCAATATACCTTGCACCAAACAGAACTACAACATTTATTATAAAAATGAATTTCAAACACAACTTTAACAACACAATCCATTGCAATCCACCAGTCCTACACCCTGAGGCAGGATTTATTAAACTCTTTTGATTTACTGAACTCTTATTCGACGTTTTTCTTCCCCTCTAACTCCCCAACCTTTCCACACCTGAGCTACCAAGTATTACAGAAACGTCAGAAGACTTTATTTACTGGGTGCCCAACAAATTCATACAACTGGGACCAAGCCACCACTGGGCTCAGAAGTCTTTTATTCATCTCTGATGTCTCCATAGCAACTTTTCAAAGAGCAGTGTTATAGCAACTTTTCAAAGAGCAGTGTTGTGCAGGGTGGAGGACATGGGGCCTGGAGTTAGACAGAATTCACAGTTGTCCTCTGTGACCTCAGGCAAGGTGCTTAAAACCCTGAGCTTCACTTTTTTTTTTTTAAGATTTTATTTATTTATTTGACAGAGATAGAGACAGCCAGCGAGAGAGGGAACACAAGCAGGGGGAGTGGGAGAGGAAGCAGGCTCACAGCAGAAGAGCCTGATGTGGGGCTCGATCCCATAACGCCAGGATCATGCCCTGAGCCGAAAGGCAGACGCTTAACGGCTGTGCCACCCAGGCGCCCCCCTGAGCTTCACTTCTGCTTCTGTAAAATGGAGAACCTAAATGAGGTAATTAATGTAAGCCTTTAACAACACAAAGTGCTCAAAAAGTGGGATTTAAGTCACGACTGTTTTCTACTTTGTCTAAGCTCAGCCCCTCTCCCCTCCTCCACTCCTTTGAGTAACGGGAAACCTCCTAGCCTACTTTACCAAAGCAGTTCAACTGGGTTCTGTTTATTTTGAGGCAGTACCTTGGGAAGAACACAGGGATCAGGAGTCCTGCTGGCCCCTACATGAGATATGGGGCCACGAACCATTTCACCCTTGCCTCCAATTCCTCGACTGCAAAATGGGTATTTTAATATGTGAGAATGAAATGGGAAAATATGAAAGCGCATCAAGCAGATGAGGGGAGGGGGGTAACAAGGCTTTCAAGTAAGACAAACCTGGCCTCAAATTCCAGTTCCACCACTTACCTAGCTGTGCGACCTCAGGCAAGTTTGTGTGTAAAATGGGGGAAATAGTGCTGCAGGGTTTTAAACAGGTTTAAAACAACGTACAGACTACTTGGCGTGTTGGTTTCCCCTCCTCCTTTCTGCCTCTCCTTTACTTTCCAACACTCTCCTTTATTCACTAGACCAGTAGGGCACCATTTCCAACCATCAGTTAAGAAAAAAATTAGCGGGGCGCCTGGGTGGCACAGCGGTTTAAGCGTCTGCCTTCGGCTCAGGGCGTGATCCCGGCGTTATGGGATCGAGCCCCACGTCTGGCTCCTCTGCTATGAGCCTGCTTCTTCCTCTCCCACTCCCCCTGCTTGTGTTCCCTCTCGCTGGCTGTCTCTATCTCTGTCGAATAAATAATAAAATCTTTAAAAAAAAAAAAAGAAAAAGAAAAAAATTAGCACATCTCCAATATCTCTATATGTAACGGCAAATTAGGCAAGTGCTACTGTACAAATGTGCTGTATTCTATCTAAAACCTAATACTAAAAACAAATTTCAAAGAGTAAGATAAAAATATAGAAAAACTTAGTTCTGTTATTTCCTTCCCATACCCCAGAGTAAGGTCTTCCAGAATGAATCTGGAAATTCATTCTGGGAGTCACTGCCCTATTAGGCGCCCTGTTTAGAAAGAAAAAGAGAAAGAATAGACCCGGGGCGGTTCCTAGCCCAGAGACAGACATAGGGGTTGGTGCCCAGCAGACGTCAGCCGTCAGCCGTCACCGTTTTTACAGCTTGGCCTTCTCTGTGCAGATCTGCGCGAGCGAGCCCTCAGCCTCGTGTCTCCTTCTCTTCAGTTCCCGACCACCCCCACAAAGCAGTAGTACCCTGCTTCACCCGCAGGCGACACGCGTGTTTGTTCACTCCACTCCACTTCACTGAAAGCCCTCTCTCCAACGTCACCCTAGATCTTCTGACGGCTGAATGCATGGCTTTTTCCTAAGTCCTCCACCTTCCTGACCTCTCCGCAGCCCCGGACACGGGTGACCTACCCACGTTCTTCCTGTAGGCTCCTTCTTCCCCTTCCACTGAAAGTGCAGTAGCTTGACTGCTCTTTGACTTCAAAGACCAAACTTCTCCCTGTCCTTCCCTGACTCCTCCTTTTTTGCTCCCTGAGTATCCCCTAGGGCTCTGTACTTACCACTCTTTCCTTCTCTAGTGAATTCCACTGGTTCTTTTCAAATCTCACTGAGCCTGGGTGGCTCAGTCAGTTAAGTATCTGACTCTTGATTTCAGCTCGTCATGATTTTAAAGTCATGGGATTAAGGGCCTCATTGGGCTCCGAGCCAGACGTGGAGCTTGCCTGGGATTCTCTCTCTCCCTCTTCCTTTGCCCACCTTTCCTGCACATGGGCACACATGCGCTCTCCCCAAAAATTAAATTAAATTAAATTAAATCTATCCGACAAATATCCCATTCTCACCATATACATTGCCATACCCTGCCCTATATGCCATTATCTTTCTCAAGAGCTAGAGCAAACGCCTCCTGACTAGTCCCCTCTTTGCCCCTCTCTTTTCTCCATATAGTAGTCAGGATAATTTCCCCCCGCTTGTTACTCTCCTGCTTTAAAACCTTCAGTGGCTTCCCATCATGCTTTTCTGGTAAAACTTAGACTCCCCATATGGCCCACAAAGGCCCCGTGTGATATGGGCCCTGCCTTCCTCTCCTGCTTTACCTCATGCTGCCCCCCCCATTCACCTCACTCTAATCCCTTGGCAGTCCTCCTTTCACTTCCTCAAAAATAGAAAGACTACTTATTGCCCCCAAGGTCTGCACACTTGTTCCTTTCCTGCCTAGAACATTCTCCACAGCTCTTTTTACCAAGTTGGCTCCTTATCAGCCAGACTTCTGCTCACCTGCCCTATAACACAGTTTTCTGGCACACGGTGGGAGCTCGGTGAGTATTTGTTGAGTGAATAGATTTCACAGCCTTTAGTCAGACAACTCCAAATCGAAATACCCGGAATCAGTCTCACTCTTCAGTTTCAGCACCTCGTTTCTAATTGCTTGCTAGATAGATATCCATACCTTGAATTTAGCTTAGCAAGTACGCTCAAGACTCAAGACCAAACCCTTCACCCCTTCCCAAACCAGTTCCTCCCATCGTCTGAAATTACAGGAGCACTTTGATCCACACCTCCACTTCAGAACCATGAATTTCCCATTCATTTGCTCCACCTGTCCACAATTCTAACCACCCTTTAAAACTGAATTCAAGTCGCTTCGTTCATTCATGCATTCAATCAACCAGTTATTCATTCAACACTTACTGAGTGCCTTTTATGAGGCAGGGACTGTGTTAGATACCGGAAAGCAAAGCAGACATATTTTTGTCTACTCTGTATCAAATAATCACACAAATGTTATAAATTATAAAAATTATAACCTACAAAATGCTATGAAGGAAAAGGTGCTAGAGACTAGAAGAAAAAATGTGAGGCATCACAAAACATTCCTTTAATGATGTGCTGATTGAAGGAGACAGAACTTAACCTAGGCAGACTGGAGGGTAGAACGTGCCAAGCGGAGGGTTCAGCCAGGTCCTGGAAGCAAGAGGAGACCAGCAGGCCTATCTTAAGACACCTACCATTCTGCCTTATGTATTAAACCTATCAGGATCAGTCTTGTTCCCTTCCCCAGCCTCCATCCTCGTTTTACTGGCCCCTGAGAGAAAGGACATTGAGTGTCTCGTATGTGCCCCCCCACCCAGGAGCCACTGATTAATACGTCTGGTACCTACGGAATCCATGCTTGTAAAAAGCTCCCAGACAACTCTGATATGCAGCCAAGTCTGTAAATCAAATGCCTAAACTATCCACTCAATAAACATGTATCAATTAGTCTCTCATTAAAAATCCCTAAGACCAATGTGATCAACTCTTTCCAAAATTGGTCACAATAATTTCAACTATACTGTATGGCCTTTTGCAGTGCGACGCTGATACTCTTACCCTTCCAGAAGTGGATTCTGTGTCCCCTCCCCTTGGACGTGGGCTACATTTGTGACTTCCTTTAACCAAAAAGAATGAGGCAACTGATGATGTAGGACTCCCAGGCCTAGGCCTTAAGAGGCCCTGCGGCTTTCATTATGGCCGCCTTGGAAGCCAACCACCATGTACAAAGAGCCCAGTATTGATTAATGAATGATGAGAGACCAAGAGAGAGTCAAACCTCATGGAGGAGAACGAAGATGTCTCAGCCAACAGCTAGCACAGAGACCCACGTATTTTGAGTGAAGCCATGTTGGAGCCCCCAGTCCAATGAAATCACATGGAGCAAAGCGGTATATTCTTCCCTGGATTATAACTCACAGAATCGTGAGCCATAAAATGGCTGTCATTTGAAGCCACTAAAAGTTTTAGGGTGATTTGCTACACAGTAGTAGATAACTGAAACAGTCGGAAATTCAACTCAGTTTTAGCCATCATTCAACTGTTTCCCAGCTTTGATATCAAGAAACTCTTCCTCATATTCATTACAATTACTCCTCCTTCAATTTAAGCCCATTTCGTCTTAAATCTTTGAAGTACAGAAGAACAATTAATCAAAATCCCCCCTGGCAAAAACTATTCTTATACTTGAAGATGATAATCAAGCCAGCCCTTAGCTTTTTCTTCTGTAGGCTAAAATCATTCCCTTTTTTTAAAACTTACAATGATAGGGCTTATTTTTAAACTTTTTAATCATTTTTATCCTCTCAAGTATTGGGGCAGTAGGGAGAACGACAAAAACTGGATGCTACATGCCAGTATCTAACAGATTATCTCCTAGCCCTTATGGTTCATCTTTCCATAATCCAATTCCACAAAAGTTTATTACCCTACAAATGTAATCATTTACTGAAATTACTATGAAACCTTTTGGGCTCTTAACACTCAGCTTACTCGATCTTGTGCTGGCTCCCTTCACTCATCAACTTGGTCTGACACTCCCTTATTGAAATAGGTTTTTAATAAATTCTAGATATTTGAAGTACAATAGAAAAACTTGAGGTTGGAGTGGGCACACCCTTAATTTCAATCAAGGTCTCTAACCACATTCAAGGCCTTTCTGTAGGTCAGGCAAGCTCTTGGTACCTCCTTCTACCTCGATGTAAAAGGCAAGGTCTTTAGCACTTGCCTATTGAGCAAAGGCACCTTTTCTGCAGAACCCAATAGGGTATATTTAACTACAAAGAGACAAACCAGTTGCTTAATGCAATGTAAAAACACATTGTCTCTCTGAAGTCTTACCTAAATGTACGCTTCAATGTCAAAAGTAGCTTTATAATCACCAGTAAAATAGGGATAATAAAGCCTACCCAACAGAGAGTATTGTAGGTGCCAAATAAAATGATACAAGGGAAAGAATTTTATAAAGTATTATAAAAATGTTAGGTGATATTGTGGAACTAAGTTTAAGTTTCAGCAAGCCCAATAAATCTCCAAATTAACTTTGAATGGTTACCTGATGATTTCAGGTGACATATATGGAATAGAACCATAGGCTCAAGTTCATCAAATAGAAACTAAAAACATGCCACCTAACAAGAGAGCTTACGAATATTCTAATACTGCCAAGACTAATAAAGATGTTTGGACTAATGGTTTGACCCTGGGGACCCCCTTCAGCCACTGTCTGATGGTGTCAGGCTCTAGGCCAGGGAACAGGTTCAGTGAAGCAACAGGCTACTGGAAGAAACAGACAGTGCTATGGAAGTCCAAATAAGGAGGAATAACCCTAACTCTACTTGAGGAAGGCAGGGAAGGTTTCACATATACACTAATAAGTCTCCTGGGGGATGACTACTTTGCGAGTCAGAGCGGGGGAGGCCACTGGGAAGAGACAGAGTCCTAGAACAACAGGTTATAACCAGGGACTGGGAAAATGGGAGAAGTTCAGTGAGGATGGTGAGGAGAGAAATGACTCGGGAAAGGAGGGAGATGAACCAGGTAATAGTAACAGGTGGGACAGGGTCACAGTGTGAAGGGCTTTATCTATCAAGCTAAGTAGAAAGCAGGAAACCAAGGGTACTCTGAAAACCTGAGAATGAGAAGATTTGATTTGGGCCTTTAGGTAGATAACTTTGGCAACAACGTGGAGGAGACAGGAGCAGAGAGAGACCTACTGTAGAGCGGCAAAAGCCCAATCAAGATTTGATGGAGGGTGCCCCTGGCTGGCTCAGTCAGTAGAGCATGCAACTCTGGTTCTCAGGGGCATGAGTTCTAGCCCCATATTGAGGGTAGAGGTTATAAATAAAGTAGTAAAAAAAATATTTGATAAGGCTCTCAATCAGAAGTTACAAACTCAAATTCCTGGAGGCAAAGTGGGTAAAACGTGACATCTTTAGTCTTTAACATCTGGAAGAATGGTTACCTGTAACCTTTGAAGAGTACACGCCCTACCTCAAAGTATTCACACAAAATTTGAAGCCATTGGGCTGGTTAAACAAAATGTCTAGTTTATGACCTCTAGTAAATTAAGGCAATTCAGTGGGAATGAAGAAAAGCCACATACCAATCAAACAGTACTCCAATAATATCATCAAAAGTGCCTAGCAACAATGGATTTAGCATATTTAGGTGACATGAGGCATAAACAGAATGAACAAGAAGACCTGGTGGACATAATTAACAGAGTTCAAACCCACAGCAATATAAGTAGCTGACTGATACTGGGGGGTGGGGGGGATAACATATGCCATTTAAAATGTCTTTGAACACTCTGGTAGGTTTACCCAGCTAGTTAAAGTTTATCAAGTTGGAAATGAGGATCTGAAGCTTGGGAGAGACAGCTGGGCTGCTAGACATACTGAGGATATCTTAATTTATGGGCCGATTTGAGATCCTTGGGGGGGGGGGCAGGGGAAGAGTGGAAAGATGCCCAAGGCGACATCTTGGAGCCTCTCAACATTTATGGAATAGCCAAAAGAGAATGCCAAGAAATAAGAGAAGGGCACTCTGGAAACTCAGAAGAGACAAGGTAACCTCAAAGCCAAATGAAGAGGGTCACTGGGGGAAAGAAGAACGGCCCAACAGTGCCACATGCCAGGCCGAGATTAAGTAAGGTGGAGGCTGAAACCACAACACTGGGTTTGGCAATCTGGAGTTTACTTGTGATCTTCAGGAAAACATGAGAAAGGTAATGTGGGCAGAAGCCAAAATAACAAAGGGTGGATAAGAGGATCAGAGCTGAGGAAGTCCAGTGTAGGTTCTTCCTCATTCTACCCTTATGGAGAACCAACTATGTGCCAAGTAACATGGATATCATTCTAACTAAACAGACACTGATTCTCCACATACCCTATGATCAGAGCAAATACAGTGTTCTCCTAAGTACTCATCCAGTCTTGGTGAATAAGAGACTTCGTGGAAGACTGACTTTCGGGCTGAAACCAGCCGTCCAAGTGAAGTTGGAGCAGGGTGTTTTACAGACAGCTGACTTGTGTATAGGCCTGGGGTGAAAGAGAACGTGGGCCATTTGAGGGAAACCGTAAGGAGCAGAAGCAAACTTTGAGAGGGGCAACTGCCTACCAGTGAGGCTTAAGTGTTAAGAAGTTTACAAGTGAAGAGCAGGAGGGAGACAGAGCAATAGTCCGAACAGAATCAGCCACATTATCCCTCATTCCGAACAGAATGAGGGATGAGGGAGGTTCTTCATAGTACCGCCGAGAAAAATAGGGAAACTCACTGGTAACACAGTGTTCCCTACAATTCGATATTCCTAATGATTAGATAGATAATAAAATACATTTGCTTCTCTCCCTTTAATAATGGTTTCGTTTCAGTAAACTACTTCTCACAAGACACAGAAAGGACAGAAAATCCAAGAGCAAAAGATGGATAAAGCTGTAAACCTGACATGTTTGTCTTCTCTAAGGTTTCTATGATAAATGGTCTACTTAGGACTAAAACCACAGCCAGATACCAAATGAAATGAAACTTTTCCCCCTTAAGGTCCTCTCTAACGGGCTGAGGGACTGACTTTAAGATACCCAAATTGCTAAGGCAATTCGGAAGACAAAGGATTTCCCCAGCCTCCTGCAGCTCAGTCTAGCTAATGAAACTAAGAGAGAACAGTCTGGGGTTACCTGATTTTGCCTGTTTCAAAACATTACCACAGCAGAGAGCAAGCTGCCTCCAGTTCCTGCCGCTGAGGTCCTTGGAGCCATTTCAGATGAGCTCATCTCAGGAACCAACAGCAGCAGCTTTCAGGCAAAGTGAATGGTGCCGCCTGGGGACGTATCTTTGGTAAGCAAGATTGCAACAGAGCAGGCCGTTTACCCAGGGCAGTGCTGACTCATGCGAGGCAGAACTCCTATTTCCCAAACAACCCAGCCTGAGCCAACCACGATCAAATGCAACTCAGAAAAGAAAGGCACCCCACTGATTTTTTAAATCGAGTGCTGATTACTGGGGGCAGGTCCCTCATTCCCCTCCCGCTGGTGGCTCAGCTGCCCCTGGAGCCCTTACCTGGAAAGCTCCAGAGGTCACTTTCTGAAATTTCATTTGAGAACAGCCTGGGGCTCAGGACAGCAAGATTACTGAAGGTAGCAGGTTCACAGCCCTGAAGATTTCCCCCGGGAGGCTGATAAAGAAGTCACTTTGCATTTACAAATTAGAACGTGTGGGTCAGAGGAAATGGGGAACTTGCCCGGTCATCGTCGTTAGCTAGGCAAATCATCCGAGTGAATTTTGTCAGCTTCAACCAGGCTCACCGTTCTTTTTCCCCACGAGGCCATCCCTGACCTCTCTATTTCCTTAGATAACACAGAATCTCTAATTTAAACAGAAGTAACTGAAGGCTTTCATCAGCTGCCACGGACAGCTAAAGCCACATTATCCACCATCACCCCTACCAGATGCTTAAGGAATCAGAAGACTGTGAAAACCGTATTAACGCTTGCTTTTAAAAGAAAAATCCCTAAATCTGTGTCGATTCTCATTTATTGGCCGGCTTATTAAAAAATCAATTCTAGAATGACTGGCTCATCAACAGCTATTAATTATTATTGAATCTGCCCTGACCGGCTACAATGCGCTTTGGTGCTATTTAAAGAAAACAAAAGATTAAGCCCTTGCTCTCTGTTTTTGTTTTTCATTTGACAAGAAAGAAACATTAAAATTCACATCAGATCCTTCTGTTCCCTGCTCAAAATTTCCCAAGGCCATCAGCAATTCCTCGGCATGGGCGTTCAAGGCCACCACACTTAGCCTTGTCCATCCTTCAGGGTAGGTTGTGGCGTGAACTCTGGATGTAGCTGCCGACCAAGCCTGTCACTCAATCAATGTTATTAGGTTAATTAAATTGTATGTGCAGACCGTAGGAATTTGGGTTTAAAAACTATGCTACTTAATTCTATTCCTTTTCAGGGGGCTAGTTTAAAAAAAAGTTATTTATCCAATTGGTTTAATTCCCCTTAATTACGTTATTCCAGTAGGATAGCCACACTGAGCTTTGATAAGGTTTTGTAAAATGTTCCCTCTTTCATTCCTCCCTTTCAGTGTTTTCCTTGTCAGGAAATGGCTGTGTTTAAAGTTTTCCTACAGTATGTGTTAATTAGTTCTTTTCAAATGATAAAAGCGTCTTTACAGCAGTTGGCAACCATTATCTCACGGACCACGCTTTAAAAAATATTTCTGTAGTTGATGATAAGTCACAAACATTCTAATATGGAGCAACCCTCAAGACACATAGAGAATGGACAAAGAGGAAACCTCTTTTGAGAAAACACATTATTGTTAGAAGCTTCCGGCGCATTCTACATATTAGTAAACTTTAAATGAGGAAGAGAAAATTGAGACGGTACTGTGCCCAGGAAGTAAATGTGAATTACATAAAGAGCACCAGGGGAGCTAGAAGCACCAGAATTTCCTAATTCTGCTAAAATAAACACCATTTAGCAGGGGAGGAGAACTATCGCAGATTACCATTTCCCTGTTTGGGATTCTGTACAGTTCCCATATGCTTCCCTAAAATATAACCATACCCCATCCCAGTTCCTTCTTTTAGGCTGGAAAGGCTGAGGATTACTGATTTAGGGCTTTAAAAAGAGGCTAAATCTAAGCAAATGGCTTCAGGCACTTGACGCTTTACGAGGTTACATGAAAACTATGAGACTATATGGAAAATAAGAAAATAATTTGGCTTTGTGCTTAGTAAGTTCTCTCAATGCATTATCTTAAAACTCAGACAAGTCATTCACCACCTAAAGGTACATTTTAGGGGTGGTCACAAGAGATATTTAGTATGTGTGTAAAATTTGCACACGCTCATGCTCACTGTTTTTCTTGAACAGGAATATGTAATACCATTTATAGGCCATGTTTTTTTCTGTAAGAGATTTTAACATTATAAACAGTAAGCAGGTGTCAAAAGAGGAATAAAAATATTCACATCTCATGACTCCGTAGTCTTCCAAATCTGTGGAACATTACCAAATATATACAAAAAGATAATGGGAGGATACACACGCCGGGGAGGGAGCTGTGGTGGGAGCAGATCAAGGAAGTATTCTTAGCCTTATGAGTATTTGATTTTTTTTGTTTTTGCAAGAAGTACATATTCAAATATAACTTGGTAATTTAAAATCGGGTTAAATTTTTTTTACCGTTTATGAACTAATCTTCTCCCTTTCTCTTTCCTCTTAACATCTCCCTTTTACCTACTTTCCCCTCCCTAACATCCTAAATGATACTTACTGCACATGTATTCTGTTCAACAAATTAATTCTACTTATGTCCATATCCTTTTTCTTATTGAGAAGGGGTTGAATTGATAAATCCAAGTTTCTAGGAACCAGTGACTGGCTGTCTCACCTTGTTCAGAATTAGGGACATTGCCAAATTCTAATCTTTGAAGTTCTAGGATCTGTATAACATTAAAAAAAAAAAAAAAAACCTAGAGTACATCCTCTTCAAAAAAGACAAATGAGTATCAGCCAAACATTTATCATCTGATAAATCACAGAAATTAAACATGAGAAATGAAGTAAATTTTAGGATACTCAAGAATCCACTCTAGGGGTACTTAACAATCAACAGGGGGTGCTTATTAAAAATGACTATTTCCCATCCAGTCCCTCAGACATTCTGGATTAGCACAAATGGAGAGGCCCCAGAATCAGAATTTTCAATAAGGAACTCCCTCTCCCACGTGATTCTGATGTAGGTGGGCCTTGGATATTTTCAGAGACGGGTCATACAGCTATGTTCCCTGAGCACTGCTCACAAAATGTAAAGTTTTGTTTCAAAGACCACCAAAATGAACAGTGGTCTCACTGAGTAGGTCTTAGACATTAGTCCCCTTACCCAAAAGAACCACCAAGAATGTAACAATTAAACTGTATTTATTTTGTCAACTGGACCATTCTTTTCTTCAAGCCTCCAGAGACAATTATCCTAACTACTCTTAAAAATTTTAGCTGTCACCCACAGTCGTTATACAGAGACATTTTCACACCTGGGATGCAGTGCAAGGGGCTTAATGGAATTTTTATGGCTGTGAAAATTAAAGTTCACTTGACTCAACAGAATAGTCAAATAAAACAAAGGATAAAACCTCCCCAAAGGCACGGGTTGAAAGTAGAGGCTTTTGACTTCCTGATGAGGCAGTTTTGCCCAGAAATTCAAACCATGGGATGCTATATAGCTCATATGTCTTCAGAGTACCCGAATGCCAACTTATCGCCACAGCATCAGCCAACGCGGGCTCACTGTAACATTTGGAAGCACAAACTCCTGTATAAAATGGCCTCTCTTGGGAGACAAAGGCTGTCGCCATGGCGGGATCATTCCATCCTGGGGCCAGAAGGACCAGGCAGTCCCTTTAATCTTTAACGAGCCACTTTCATGTTCAGATGTAGGAACTGGCACTGAGTGAGGCTGCCTCACAGCGCTTTGCTGCAAACCCCGCCCCGCCCCCCCCCCCCCCCCCCCCNGGCTGTGTGAGGGCACACGAAGTGAGTCTGTCCCCACCGGTACAGTTACCAGAATCTGTCCTATAATGTAATTGTGGGCACCTGATTATCTGCTGTGGTTGAATAGTTCAGGAAAGTATCCAATATCAAAGGTACAGCAACTGCCTACCTTAGACCCTGTGAAATACTAGATCCCTAAACGTCAGGGAACTGAAAAAGTAGGGAGCCTACAGGAAAAGAAAGAGTCCAAAGCGGACAGGACACAGGCTGAGGCCCTAACAAGATGGGGGGAAAGGAAGTCAGCGACGCCACCAAACTGCCATCCTGGGCAGCTCACTTTAGACACCTGGCAACAGAAATCTTGGAACCGTGTGACTGTGTAACTTTCTATACAAAGCTATTTCTTCATTTTTCCCCCTGAGCTGCTAATACAGAAGGGCAGGGAAAGGCCCTTGTCATCCAACTCCATCACCTAAACCACTCCCACAGCTTCATAACGAAGTGATTAGTAAGCTCAGGTCCTATTCCCCAGGAACCAACCACCCTCTCAGCACAAAGATTCTGCCGTTCAACTCTGAAGATTTCCTGAATTCACAATTCTTCTTTACTGTATACCTCTGGATTCTTCTCCTCAAATACATCCCCACTCTCTTCTTTCTCTCTACTCCCTGCCACCTCCCATACTCATGCCCTGCCTCCAATAAGACAAATTTCCTAACTTTTTACATTGGTTTCCACTAAAAATGCCACAAGATTAAGTTACCTTCTTTCAGGTTCCCAAGCCTAGGGGGCCTTTTTGACATGTGTTTCATGTGGACAGGTGACTTCTAGCCAAGTAGATAAGGTTACCTGTTCACCTACAGTTAATCTTCAAACTAGCTTACGTAGGCTATGGAAATAAAGGATAAGACTGCACAGCCTGAATGTCCCATTAAGGTAATCACAATCATGGAAGAGAGCAAGAAGACAGGAGAGATTTCAAAATAAACACTGAACTGTGCATTTCAGTAGCACTTAAGAAAACACTCCATCTGACTAAGCACCTGATGAGTAGACTAATACCCAAAGGACTGTACATTCTCCAAAGATTATTGTGCTCACAGTTCTTGCTTTCTTCAAGGTTCATAAAATCAGATTTGCATTATTTATAATAAAGCAGATAGGTCGATCCTAACATCCAGGATTTTACTGATTTCCTTGCAAATAAAGCTACAACCTTGTTTCAACCCAAACCCATGTAAAAAGGAATAAAATACATTTTGTTTAGGTCTTTCAAAGGTATCCCTCAACCATTTCATAAGAGGACAAAAAAAGGGTTAGAGAAAGGAATGCAACACTGTTCCAGGCTGAAGCACTTAAAAAACACAATCATCACAAGGAAAATGCCCATCTTTACACTCTCCACTGAAAACAAAAAAGCATTAACAGAACAGCAGTTGAGGACTACACAAACACACACATACATATTTACATAGAGTGAAAAAAAGATAAAAAACATATAGCTTAAAAGTCTAAAACCACTGGGGTGACTGGCTGGCTCATCGGTTAAGCCTCCCCGCTCTTGGTTTCAGCTCAGGTCATGATCTCAGAGTTGTGAGATCATGCGTGGAGCCCACTTGGGATTCTTTCCCTATGCCTCCCCCACCCCGCGTTCGTGCATGCACAAGGCTGCTCTCTCTCCCCGCCTCTCTCTCCCTCAAATAAATAAATACATAAATAAAGTCTTTAAAAAAAGGTCTAGAACCATTTCATAGTAGTTACTTCTGGTAAGGGTGATGTTTACCTTCTGCTTTATATGTATACTTCTGTGATATTTTAGTATTTTAAAATGAGTGGTATAAGCTAATTAATATTACCAGAAACAGGATCACTTGACAAAATGAAACAATTTGAACAAGTTGGTAGGGCCATTCTAAGCCAAATTTTCAGTGTATTTAAAGCTACATTCATTGAGGCAAATTTCTAAAGAATTTACCAGAAATTCATACTTTGGGGATAGCATCATTTGTTCACCACCACTGGCAGCACTGTGCTAGGTGCTACGGGGTAAAGGCACACAGTCTCACGCTCACAGCCCTTGCTTCCCCCACAGTGAGTCTTGGTTGGTCTTCCCTCTCTCAAGGAAACCACAGCCGGGGGATTAAAGAGCCAGTCAACAGAGCACTGAACGCTGTACAGAGGCAGAACCACACGGCGTGCTAACAACACACGACTCGAAAACCTTTGCTCTTCATCAGTCGGGTCAGTTTCGCCAAGTTATTTGATGAACTTACAAACCAGATATGCTGCCTAGTAGAAAAGCTGAAATAAAAAATGGTGACAATACCGAACGCTGGCAAGGATGCAGAGAAATGGAATCTTCTACATTGCTGGTGGGACTGTAAGATGGTACGGCCACTCTGGAAAACCGTTCGGCAGTTTCTTTAAAAAATTAAATATATACTCACCATCGGACTCAGCAATTGCACTCCTGGGCACTTAATCCAGAGAAATTAAAACATGTGTCCATAAAACACCTATGCACAAATGTTCACGAAGGCTTTATATTGCCAAAAACTGGAAACCACCAAAATGCCCTTCAACAGGTGAACGGTTAAAGAAACTGTGGCCCATTCACACCATGGAATACCACTTAGCAATAAAAAGGAAAGGACTACTGCTACACACAACTCGGATGGAGGGCATCACGCTGAGTGAAAAATGCCAGTCACACAGAAGGTCACATATTGTTATGATCCATTTCCATAACACTTCAGAAATGACAAAATTAGAGAGAGAGAGAAAAGATTCCTGGTTGCCAAGGATTAGGGATGATGTGGCTCTGAAAGTATAATTACTCATTCCACTGTCCGGTCACTACGGGGACCCCAGAAAGATGAAAAGTTTGTAAAGCAAAGCACGTTTCTTATTATGTTGCAGTCCCTACTAGGCCGGGGGAGGGGGGATTCTTTAAGCACAGCTCAGGTGCTGGCCCCACCACCTGAAATACATGTCAGGCATTACCCCTGCCCCATCCCTCCCTGCATTTGCATCTGAGCCTCGACTAATGAGGCAAAAAGCAGAAGTAAGCCCGCACAGCGGACCCTGCTGTATGTCGTTCCAGCTCAGCATTCAGCCGAAAGTGTCCTGCCTAAAATCGAAAGCGTCAGAACGCTGCAGTAATTAGACAAAGAAATTGTGAAAGATGCGGTTACCAGGCAGGGCACCTCACATTTGACAGGCTTCTGACCACAACTAGCTTTGCTGACAAAAGTCTCAGGAGCAGTCTCCAAAACGTGAGGGAGGAGGTAGCAGAAAAAATGTCAGGGACGCTTTTCTTTGGGCCAGGCCTCACCGGGCCTCCGACGAGGGGAAGCAGGACACGGGTCTCAAGCCCAGAGAGCAGTTTTACCTTCTATTCTGATCAGGGCTTCTTCCTGAAAGTGGTCTGTCCCCATTTATGCCGCCATCACTTACAGCAGGAGGCCAGAACATCTACACATCTTATGTAGAAGGCACTTCATTGAGAAGGCCTACTGACAAACAGGAAGACACTCACCCCAACAAGAAAAAAAAAAAAAAAAAAAAAAAGAAAAAANGGAAAAATGAACTGCCACCAATAAATCCTCCTCTAAGCCAATGCTTTAGCTGTTTAGCCAAATGTGCTTTTAAGGGTGACTGGTTTATACATCAAATACAATTATAATGTTAGAATTAGGAACATACTCGAAAGCAATCCTTCAGTGCTAACAGAACTAAAACTACTAGAATACGTAACAAGTATTGCTAATATCACTTTTTTTTTTTTTTGAAGATTTTATTTATTCATTTGACAGAGAGAGAGACAGCCAGCAAGAGAGGGAACACAAGCAGGGGGAGTGGGAGAGGAAGAAGCAGGCTCCCAGAGGAGGAGCCTGATGCGGGGCTCGATCCCAGAACGCTGGGATCACGCCCTGAGCCGAAGGCAGACGCTTAACGACTGAGCCACCCAGGCACCCCTGCTAATATCACTTTTAAATGACATTCCACACAAGCAGGCCCGTGTATAAGAAATTTCAAAGCCCACCACTACATGAAATGGAACCTACTTCTGAAGACCTACTCTAAAAAGTCCTCGTCGTAGACAAGCCAGTGGAGTGTGAGGTCACTGTAGCCCCGTGGTTGAGAGTTTGGCCTTTACAGCCAGAAGGGTTCAAACACTGTGTGGTCTTAGGCCTATCACTTAACTTCTCTGTGCACTGTTTTCACATCTGCGGAACACGGACACTAGTACCTACACCTCATAAAACTGTTGGGAGGATGAAATAAGCTCCTACAGTGAAGTCTCTGCATGCAGCCAGCACACAACAACTGTTGGTAGTTCTTACACAGGTAAAACATGGCAAAAAGACAAGTATCACACAGCAAAAGACATGTCAGTCTTGAAACTCTCCTCCTTTTAGACACAAGCAAGCTTTCTCCTAACTCCCACCAAAGAATGCATACAATCCCATTCAGAAATAAGTATCATTTTACACAATGGAATGAGTAAAATAAATCCTGCCGAGCCCGCCTAATGCTTCTCAAGCTCTCGTGGGCAACATATGATTTCAATAGGAAAGGGGGCTGTTTTGTAAAGACAGTTTTATAACATCCTTTACCAAATGAAATGTTCAAAGTGAAAATTCAAGGCTTCACACAGCAGGCACAGGCTTTCAAAAACATCTGAACCCTCACTCATGCTCCCCATCCTTCTTTCCTAATCAAGGCTGTAACAACCAAAGTCCTCTGTAGGCTGGGCCACAGGCTGACAGCCGCCATCCTCCTGAAGAGTCACTAACTCGGGAAGGCAGACCCAGGGAGTCAATACTCTTTTAATGGCCCCAACCCCCACCCCACCTCACACAGAAAGATGGGAGTTTGCTCTAGAGACACTTAAGAAAGTTCTGACTTGAAGATTCTAGACACAATGCCATTACCTTTCTCCACTTCTAGGCTTCCCAACTATTCAGGGAACAACCACAGACATTTTGGAATCAGAAACATAAATTGTTTCCAGAAGTGTTCAACAGTGCTTGTCCAAAGACCCCAGTAGAGCTGGTAATTTAGACAGCTGTGCCAGAAGCCACAGAAGCTGCATTTTCTAACTTGTATTGCTTCCGAACAATTGAAACTTTCTCCAGTGCAAAGTCAAGACACAGGGAGCAGTGTTCTTTGCGAACATCCACAACAGTTTCATTTTTGTTTAACCACCAAAATAACAGCTCCAATAATCTATCCAGTTTGACATTTTATCCAACTAAGCAATTAAACCAGGAGGCAAAGCATGCAGATATTTTCCCCCTGCTCGGTATCAACAGTCATTTTCATATCGCAGCAACACAAACTAATAATACTTGTTCCAACTACTTATAAAAGGCATCTTAAGAAGCAAACACAAACTTTAGTGCCTCAAAAAAAACTGTACGCCCCCAAATTTTATTTGTCCTCTACCTTTAAGCAGTGAGTAATAAGTAAAGGCCAAGAAGCTGAAAACTCCTTTTCAGTATTTAGTCAAAAGAGGTCAAGATCCCTCCCCATACAGGCACCAAACGCAAGTTCTATTGACTTATTCTTAAGTATATTAAAGGTAAGCATCCCTCACCTAATCACCAAATAGTAAAAATTGTGGTTGTGATCTAGTCAATCACCAGGGATGGAACTTCTCTCCCCAAGTAGGAATGGGAGTGCTCAGTTGGTTGCTGCATTTACAGGTAGCATAAGGAAGAAAATGATCTCAATGTCCTCAGAACCACCTAGAACAATGCCATTCAAAGTGTCTTACATTCCTCTGTGCCTTAAATCCATCCTCTGCAAAATAAAGGCAGCCCCCGAATTTCTGAATTTCTCAACATCGTCACCACCATCACTGTGGTTGTTGCCATCAGAATCCCAAATTTCAGTCCCAAACACTCTTGATTCTCTAGGTGTAGGCTAGGAATCAGGAAACTGGGTTTTTTTACAAGTCCTCAGGAGATTCTGGTGCACGCTAAAATTTGAGATCAGCAATAGATGATGTTACCACTGCTTTTAGGAATAAAAAAAGGTCATAATTTGTGTGTAATCCCTGATAAAAAATTATCTTAGGTAAAGAATATTTTTAGGGATGCCTCGGTGGCTTAGTCAGTTAGGCGTCTGCCTTCGACTCAGGTCATGATCCCAAGGTCCTGAGATCCAGTTCCACACTAGGCTCCTTGATCAGCAGGGAACCTGCTTCTCCCTCTGCGTGCCACTCCCCCCACTTCTGCTCTCTCTCTCTGACAAATAAATAAATAAAATCTTTAAAAAAAGAATATTTTTAAATCAGGATATTAAAACTTACAGAAAGCATTTTTTTTCTTTAAAGACTTTATTTATCTATTTGACAGAGAGAGACAGCCAGCGAGAGAGGGAACACAAGCAGGGGGAGTGGGAGAGGAAGAAGCAGGCTCCCAGGGGAGGAGCCTGATGTGGGGCTCGATCCCAGAATGCCGGGATCACGCCCTGAGCCAAAGGCAGATGCCCAACGACTGAGCCATCCAGGTGCCCCAACAGAAAGCATATTTAGTATGCTTCTATAATATTTGTGATATGTAACAAAAATTTCAACTTTTCCCCATTTTATTTCTTTAAGTTTACTTATTTAATTATTTTTAAAGACTTACTTTAGAGAGAGAGCATGTGCACGCCAGTGGGGGGAGGGGCAGAAGGAGAGCGAGCATCTCAGACTTCCTGCTCAGTGCAGAGCTGGACAGGGATCTCACAACCCTGAGATCATTACCTGAGCCAAAATCAAGAGCGGGCCACTCAGCTGATTGAGCCACCCAGGGGCGCTTTTTTTTTTTTAGTTATCTCTATACCCAATGTAGGGCTCAAACTCACGACCCTGAGATCAAGATATCAAGCCAGTCAGTGGAGTGTGCAGCTCTTCATCTCAGGGTTGTGTGTTTGAGCCCCACGCTGGGCAAAGAACTTAAAGTAACAACAACAACAACAAAAGGTGTTTGATTGGGAAGACCAAATATAAATTAAAATACATGTAAATATTTACATTCTATGGCATCAAAAACTGCTTTCTTGACACATGATATTCAGAACTCTTGAGTTTTGTACCAATCCCTCCCAAATAAAACCAGTGGCTTATTTTTATGTTTTGGAGAAAGATCGCAGGCTGCTTGTGAGCTTTCCACAAGTAACAGTGGAGGTGTGGACAGCCTGCATCTCAAATAAAACCCAAAACTGAGATATCATCGCCAATGTATTTTCCTTTTTAGTATTAGTTTTGGTCATACAAGAGACATGCTGATGTGCTGTATGAAAAATTTAATCAAATAAATAAAATGTAGGAATCTGATGAAGATCACCTGGAGAAGTGGCAGAACTACTATCATTTTTATGTCCCCCACTAACTGGTCAGCTCGCCGTCCCTATTCATCAAGCTTCTGGTCTGCAACTGTGTCAACAGTCCAGAGTTAGGAAACACTGAACTAGACCAGTGGGCAGGGGGTGGATGACTCAGAGTCACTGGGACTGCTGGGTCCAACCATATGGAGAGGGGAGTAAGAAAGGTGGAGTGGCCTCTGTCCCAACTCTCTGGGAAAATTCTGGCAACCTCTCCCCACCTGTCTCATAGCAAACACTACTGAAGGTAAACTTCAGCTTTCACTCGGAATGACTAAGCAAACTCTTCCAACAGTAAATAAAATGACCAATAATGGTACCTGAATCTAGTAGTGCCCAAAAGGTAGAAACAAAGGTAGACAGATGTGAGAGAAACTGAAAGACTAAGAATTTTCCACTGTGGACTGGGCCAGTCCCAGCACCTGCAGCTGCTCCCCGCCACCTCCAGCCCACTGTACAAAATGTTAGCCCCTAACTCTCCCTCTTCGCCCCTCTGAAAAACCCAAAATGCAACAACGGCTGCTAATTTACAAAAACAATTCCAAAACAATTCCTCTCTCTTCCTAGAACCATCCTTGACTGCAGATTCCTCCAACCAGCTGAACTTCAGCTGACCCACTCCTGCTTAAAGCAAGCCCTAGAAAACACTCTGCTCTCTTTTTCCAAACTAGAATGCTCCTTTTGTCCAGCATTTTCGAATAAAGGCTTATGCTCCGGTGAATTTTCTTCCACACCATGTAAAATAATAATTTAGCATGGTCAAGAGGAAGTATTATTAATTCGTTGTGGCCCCACTGACTCAAGACCTACAGAAAGGGTGGAAGCAGAAAGAGGCTGAGAATCGGTTATTTCTCAAGCAGATGTCTTAATCATTATTAAAGTTTAAAAAAAAAAAAAAGGTAAGATTCACAGAAAATCCTGGAGAGACAACACATTTTCCTATGTATTTTGGCATCAAATATATTGATTCCTGTGCCATAAGTCTGTATGCATGTGAGACTGGAAAGATTTTCCATAGCAAATGAAAAGAATAAAACATGAAGAGGATGAGATGGGAGAGGATGATGCTACATTTACTTAAGAAACGCTTTTTTTTTTTTTTTGCAAGTCTTTTAACATAATCCAGCAGTTGCAAATAAACAATGGTGCTGATTACTAACCAATTACATTTAACCACTCAGAGGCCAGCAGAGACTCCAGTTGGCCTACCTTCCAGTAAGTTTCAGGAAGACTAGGCAGCATTTCTTTAAAGAGGATCAAGGCAGTTAAAATGTCTTCAGGAATCAGACTGGCTCCTGGTAGTTCAAACGGGGGTGAGCGTCCCCTACTTTTAGAACTGGCCTTAACATTTGCTGCAACATAGACGGCACTGGAGGAGATAATGCTAAGTGAAATAAGTCAAGCAGAGAAAGACAATTATCATATGATTTCTCTCCTCTATGGAACATAAGAACTAGGAAGATAGGTAGGGGAAGAAAGGGATAAAGAAAGGGGGGGTAATCAGAAGGGGGAATGAAGCATGAGAGACTATGGACTCTGAGAAACAAACTGAGGGCTTCAGAGGGGAGGGGAGTGGGGGAATGGGATAGACTGGTGATGGGTAGTAAGGAGGGCACGTATTGCATGGTGCACTGGGTGTTATACGCAACTAATTAATCATCGAACTTTGCATCAGAAACCAGGGATGTACTGTATGGTGACTAACATAATATAATAAAAAAACATTAAAATAAAAAAAATTTAAAAAAAAAAAGAACTAGCCTGGCAGAAACAAACGGCTGTCCCAGGGGGCCCTGACCACTACACAACCCAGAGACAATGAAATCATTTCTTGCTACGAAATTCCAGAAAAGTCCTGAGCACGTTAAACTGGGAGATGGAGGCCTGACCTGCAGCACGGGAGAGGGCCAGCTTTAAAAAGTCAAGTAACACTTGCTCAACAAAATTTTTTTAGAAGTTCAAAAGCAGCACGAGGGGTGGCTGCTGAAAAAGGCTGCTGAGGTAGCAAGACGGTTTTGCTTATCTTTTTATAGGCGAGGACAATGGAGAAATTACCAGACCAAGGTCACTTTCCACTTAAAAAAAAAAATTAAAAAGTTGGAAGCCTTAACAAGAGATAAAAACCTGCATAAGTCATGACTTCGTGAAATCGACAGCCTGGTGAGAATCTCCCCAAGAATCCTGCAGGAAATGAAGTGCGGATTAGAGTAATTAAATGTAAAGTCTCCTTGAGAGCAACTTCTTGTTCCTGAAGACTAGAGCCATTTCTGTGAAACGTATCACAGAGAAATTGTGAAGAGGATTTGCCAGGCATCACAGCTTTTCCACGCTCACATCAGGTCTGCGAACACTATGATCTAAAAAGAACAGGGCAGTGATTTGGGGAGGGAATTCCATAATACACCTTATCAGGGAAAAGCACTCTATTCTCCAGTCTTTGCAAAAGTTCACGTGCTCATGTAAGTGTAATTTACTTAGGGGTTTCAAAAATTACACACATTGCCTCAAAAGAGATGGAGAGGAAAAAATATAATCACGGGGTAAAGGCCACTGTCTCTTCTGAATGCTTAAATAGCCAATTATGTGTCTTAATACATTAATTCTATAGAGAGAAAGAAGACTATTACAGGAAAGTTGAATAAGACATCTTAAAAAATGTACCCTGGGGCCTAAGTCCATTCAACTGACAGTAAAATCACCCCCTCAAAAAGGCAGTTTTACACAACATCTAGTATTTTAATTTCCCAGCTGCCAAGAGAAATATATAAGGAGCAGAAATTAAACTAATTATGTCAGCAGCGCACTGAACAAAACTTTAATTGTATTACACACTAGACATTCGCTGAACAATACAAAGGCCCTTAAGGGTAGGAACTTCTTTAGAATATAAATGATCCCCAATGAAATGACAAAAATTAGTCTGTTTGGGCAATAAACAGATTCATGGTTTAGATATAAAATTTCAACCAACATCATAATTCAATATAAAAAATATCTAGTATAAAAAACCAAATCTCTAAAATGGCTTTAAATCATTCTCTGATTTACATATGCCGTATCATTACTAGGTCCTTTAAGCCAGCATTGTACTAATCAGCTTTTTAAACATCCTGCCCACAAAAGGGCCTATTCATTTAGCTGGGAGACAGGTGTTAGCAACCAGCAACCTCTTTTAGCCTGGAGTTTCAGGGGCCTGGCCTGAGATAATTGTGGCATGATTGGCAAGTCGAAAGGAAGGGCACTCTGAGAGACAGGAAGAGAGGAGAGAGGGAAAGAGAAACAAAAGAGACCAAAAGAAAGAAAGGAAGATGAGGAAAGAAATGGATGTCAGCTGCTACTTCCGGGGGCCACCCTTCGAGTCTCCTGGCCTGATGGGAGTGTCCAGGCTACCACCCGGATAGGCTAGACACGCATGGCTGAACTCGGAGGTTATTAATTCATTCCTGCGGACAGTGACTCTGGATATACGCCTACAGTCCACTCATTCTAAAAACATTTTTGAGTGTCCTAGGACTCTCTCATCCCCTATCATCCAGTTCCTAAGTTCAGTCCTCACTCTGATAGACTCTGAAAGAGCGGATGGAGTAGATACTCCTGGAAAGAGTTACAGAGAAAGCCAGATTTAGAAAGACATCTTCAGCCTTCGGAAAAAAAATCCTAGCAGAAAGTAGGAGAAATGAACATTCATGGAGTTGCCTGCAATGCACAAAGGATGTATTTTCTCTTTTAATCCACCTAAAAATGCCACCCGGTATTTTCATCTTGGGGTGAAGAAAATGAAGCTGACAGAGACTAAGGGAAGGGGTGTGAAGGAGCATGGCCAGGAGGCATGAGAGCTGGGATTCAAAACCGGCTTTGTCGATTTCAAACTAAACTGTTAGGCTTTTCCCAAGTTTAATTCCCTAACATACTGAGTGCCGGATTCTGTTTGAACTTGGACGGTTCTGTACTTCAGCACTTTTTCTTCCTTCGGTGAACTCAGCAAGGACCTGTGACTAACTTGTATTGACTATTAAGCCTCCATTATTTTCCATAAGCGCTTCAGCTATGAAGCAGTAAAACATCTGGCAAGTTGGCTTTATTTTTTTCATCCTACGTGCGGAGAATTCCCAGGCACCCCTCCTACCCAACACGGATCATAACTAGATTTGACTACCGATTCCAACCTCCAGTTGTTTCCACAGTATCATTCATTTGTCCACTCAGGAAATAAAGGAAGCTACTTCCCACATGACTCCTGATAGATAATACAGCAGAGGGGGGCCTCTCTGTAAAGTAATTTACATAAAAGTTATAAAAGCTCTTTGTTATCTGTCATGACTAGGAAATGGGCTATTCTAGCAAATCAAACATCCTGGATAACATAATGATGCTTTTAAAGGGACAGCCATTTATAAAGAATTTCAAAGCCATGCAGCAGTGGTTCCCCAACCCGGCCTTGTGTCAGAATCACTTGGGGAGCTTTTTGAAAACAGAGGCCACAGTGGTTTTTAAGATGTAGATTCTTGGTCATCACTTTTCCACTCAATCAAATCCCCAGGAGGTGGGGCTGGGAAATCTGTACTTTTAAAGAACCCCTGAGTGACTCAGCTGCGAACTGCAGCTTTCAAGGAACGGCTGGCTTTTGGGAACTCCTTGCAGTAAAAAACACTAAAAAGGTCAAAAGCTGCACTGAATACAATGTGACCTTCTTTTGCTGATTCAGGAAGACTTCAGGATCTCCCAACAGCTCTAGGGGCATCATCCACTACTGGTCACCAGTCACCGTACTGGCATAACCAGAAAGGAAAGGTTAAGATTTCGAACTGGTACAAAGCTGGAAAAACCAGCTTTGGTTTTTCTATCAGATTCAAAGCGCTGCTTTTCCCCCAGAGGAAACATAAGATCTTATGCTTGCTTTCAAAAAGGAAAATGTTTAAAATCATGCAGTAGGATTCTCTCAGCCAACTCTATGGTTACAATTCAGAATGTTAACAGGCCCAAATGCATCAAAAGTGTGGAACACTCAAAGGGCAGAAGAGAAAGCAAAGAAACTTCGTGACCATCTTAATTAAGAGAAAGGAAGATAACGGGTTTAAACTAAGAATGGCATTATAGGATTAGATAAAACCACTGTCCTGACCACGGCAACTGATAAATCCTGGAAACTGGGAGAGCTGAGGCCTAGGATTCCTTCCTACCTGGGATGGCTTTCATGTGAGACGCAACAGAACATCCTAATAAAAATCCTATTTAAAACTGTTAATATTATAAAGTCACAACACAAGAAAATGACCAAACCATTTCCCTATTGAAGGAAGGGGAGTTCACATGTTTGTAATATAAAAAGATTGCCCTTGTGTGTCAGCTGTACTCCAACAGAAAAAAAAAAAAAAAAAATAGGCCAAAAAAATAGATTGTCCTTACAATTGCCAAAATCTTTCTTACCTAAACACAAGCAACCATTACCAGTAACCGGTAACCAAACAAAAATAATAACCAGTAATCATTACCAAACAATAATAACAATGAAGCAGCTAGTCCCTTGGTCCTTTGAGACTTCACCAATAGCAATTTAAACCATGTATTCTCATTAAACTCTAAGTTATGACTTAGTTCTGTATTGCAGGGGTGATGAGATTCCAACGTGCAGAGGTTAAAACTTTCATCCCAAAACATAAACACTATGGCCAGTACAAGTTTGATATAAAAGTCTCTAATCTACAATTAAAACAATAGCAGTGTTGAAGGTTATATTATAAGAATAAAAAATCAAGGTGGAATCAGTCCCCCTAACACTCCTTAAGGTTTCTCTAGGTGTTTCCAGGAAGTCCTAGGCACAGTACTCGTACAGATGGGTGTGGCTATATTAAACATCACAGTGAACATGTCATTAGGGAAGAAATTGTGCCTTTTTTTGTTATTGTTGCTGTTCTGTCTTTTTAAATGCTGGTAACTGAAAATGCTTTTTCCACTGCTATCTTAAGAGGCCTTAAAGATGCATTCCTGTTAGATGGCGCTAAGCAGTTATGTCAACCAGCTTGACCACGAGAAAGATTAAAAACAAATTAATTTCTAATCGGAGAACAGCTCTTTTTCTGTGCATATTATTTTTAGCAGTTGGTTAAATTAAGTCAATTTGGAGGATTTAAAGCCCTTGATCCCAATGTAAACAGGCAGAATAACAGCTGTCTACCTGATCAATTTGAAAGTTTTTAGTGGGCTGATCTTTGTAACAAGATATAGACGTTAAAGTGTGTGTGTGTACTAGAGTACATGGAAATTTTCTTCAAGCACAATCAAGTTATTATATAGCCCTGCCACATCAAGCTGCAATTGTTGTGCACAATTTCCAAACTTAAATGACACCTCTAAATAAACTGTAGCTTATGAATTGTACTTTGAAGTCCAGAATTATTAAGAAATATGCCATAATGTTTTACAAATATCTGCCATCATCTATTTTCTTGAATGTGAAAGAGAATGCAATCAGGAAAAAAGGATAAAGAAGTTGTCCAACCTGAAATCCCCTGACCAGAAAGGAATACTGCAGCTCCCAACCCTGGAACTCTGTATAAGAACACAGCAAAGCACTGTGTCCCCTGCCTAGTCCCATTCCTAGAAAAATGGCTCAATAAATGGACACCTTTGGCCATATTTCAGTAATCTGAACTGTCACTGGGAAAATCACAAGGCTCCCCAGACAGCTGTAGCAACAAGAGTGACAGGAAGTCTTCTCTGCCCTCCAAACCACCTGTAAAAGGGATGAATAAGGAACTTGCTGCTTTCTTAGACGGCCACATGCACCTGTGGATGATTCATTAGGTCACTGTGGCCTTTAGCCAAGGTGCAAAGTGACAGTTGTGGGTAAAGCCCTATTTCCAAGCTAACAATAACTCTTCCCTGAGGTAGACTGGGAGGAGCTTGATACAATCTTCCTTGATTACACAAGCAGTTTTCTCCCGCTAGAACAAATGACAGACCAACAAAAAGGAGAAAATAAGGCTGTTGTTGATATCTTCTGCCAGCTCGAAATCGAGCTCTGAGCAGACAGATGCCTGCCATGCTCTGACTACCCTGGTCTAGACTGACTTTCCTATGCCTGGGCAAATGTCTCAGGGGCAGCCCGCTGCACAGAGGCCCCATTTCCCTTCTCGGTCTTGACCATTGGCGACCTCACACATCACCTCAAACGAACGGAGGGCAAATCCCTAGAGGGGAGAGTGGGCGGAGGGGTGGGGGGATCACATTCCCAAACTTCTCCACCAAGCCTCCGAACTCCAGACGCCTCCTTCCAAGAAGCCTCAAGGGCTCCTCCACTAGGAAGGAAGACAAACTAGTTCCTTTATAGGGGGCACCAGGCCGCCGTGTACCTGACTCAGTTTCCTCTGCCGCAAAGAGGCATCTTGCCCCCAAAAGCCAACTGAACCCGCAGTCCTGGAAGGCTTTTGGAGATACCTGAAGATAGCCGTCTGCGGGTACTGCCCCCACAGGTGAAATGCTTTCTTTGAAGGGACTTTTAATGGGACAGGTGCGAGCTGCCCCGGCTGCGGAGACTTCCAGAGAGGCAGGGAGAGTCCCAGGCCGCGCCCCGCACAGAGGAGGCGCCTCCAAACAGCCCGGCGAGACCCGAGGCCGAGCAGCACTCCCACCCCGACCACCCCCAGGACCCCACCCAGGCCGGGCACCTCGCGTATCCCAGCGCCGCCGCCGCCGCCTCTTCCTCACCTGCCGCGGTCGCCCGCCCGGCGATCCGCACCTGGGAGGGGAGGGGCCGGATCCGGGCCGCGGACGCCTCAGGCAGGGGGGCTCCGGGCTCCGCCGCGGCGGCGTCTCCGGGGCTGAGGGGCACCGGGGGGCGGTCGCGACATCCTCACGGGCGGCCCCAGGAAGTTGGCCCCCCCACCCATCGCCAGCCGCCCAGCCGCTCCCGCCCCTCGCGCGGCTCCGCCCCCGGCGCGGCCCCGCCCCTCTCAGGAGCGCGCCTCCGCTCCCGCGGTGCCCGAGCCACCATAGAGAGCGGCGAGGCGCGCGGCGGGCTAGAGCGTGGTCTCCGCGCGCGCCCCCTGGCGGAGCTGTGGCCGCCGGAGGCGGGGCCGGCCGAACCTGAATGTGAGCCCGGTTCCCGGTGTCAGCGCATCCGCTGTCCCTCGTTGCCTTGGTCACCGGACTTTGCGCGAGAAGCTGGAGCCCAGGTCCGAGGCTCAGCTAGGTGGTGGTCCAGCTTGGTGATCTTGAGCAAGTCCCTTTAACATCCCTGAATTCGTTTCGTTGTAAGAGTTGGCGAGTTGCCTCACTTAATCTCATTGTTCCTCCCAACAATGCTATAAACAGGTGAGGGTTCCCCAGATTACAATGGAGGGAACCCAGGCCCATCAGGGTTCACTAGCTTATTCAAGGTCCCGTAGCCGGAAGGTATTAGAAGCCAGATGTGTAAGACATCAACACCCATGCTTGTCCCGCTCACTCCGTGGCAAGTCGCTCGTCTAGCGTTTCCTGGTCTAAATCCCCAGGGTTAGCTAGTTTTACCTTAGCAGGGTGAGGAAACTGCTCAGAGGAAGGCCTTGGTAGAAAGAAAAGGACTTTGGTCAGGAGCCGACCCTGGACATTCACCAGCTATGTACCTTTCAGCGGGTACTTAGCACCTCTGAACTCCAGCTCGCTCATGGCTGAAACAATTGGTATGGTTAGGGGGCTGGGTGAGGATTAAATGAACAAATATATGTGGAAGTGCTTAGTAAACTGTAGAGCACCAGGGTTGCATGGGGGATCATTAGAAAGGGTGGACGAAGAAAATACCTAGTCATGGAAATAATATACATTCTAATCATTATTCTGACCATGTCGAGTGACAATTTCCTTCTGCTTTTAGGTTCCTATCGAAATCTCCCACAGTTGTTCTGAGCAATTTGTATCTTAAAATAAGGACTATCATGAGAAAAAATGATGTAAAAATACTATCAGTATACGTGTGGCCTGTCACTCCACAAGTGTTTCTAATCGTCACAACCCAGCAAAGTGAGTACTATTATTCCCGTGTTATTAACAAAGATCTGAAGGTTAAGTAATTTACCCAAAGCCACACAGTTTGAAAAAGGCCAAGCTGAAATTTGAAACCAGGTCTTTCCACCCTCAGTAACTCAAGGAAAGACTGGCCTTCTAGAGGCCTCCTGCCCCTCATCTTTTCCTACCTGGCTATTTTGGTAACTTTCCTTGATGGAATTCTGTCTTCTCTGCTCCTCTCCAGGGCTTTATTCCCCCCATGAAGGCATTTATTGTCTCCTGTTTTCCCTTCTCTGGTTCCTTTCCTCTTGAGATGTCAGGACATTGTTCATCCTCTCATTTCTGAAATGGATTTGTCACCTGTGATTAAGGCACACATTCTCCACCTGATCTCTCCTTCTCTTGGTGTTAATTATAGTCATAGAAAGTTAATAGGTCCAGAACAAGGAGGGGGTGAGACCAGAGATGTTTTTGCAAGCTCAGTTTACAAGCCGAGTGCTCAGTTCCAAAGGGAAGCGTGCTCAATCCACTGGCTGGCCCCAATGACTGGAGTCTAGATTCATGACATCCTCTGGAGGTCATTTTTTTTCCTGGGTCCTCTGGTCCATATGACGGCTCAATCATGGGAATGCTGCTAGATAATGTGCATATCACTGAAGCAAGGAGGTCTCAGAGCTGCATTTACCCACACTCCTCCTTTCTCCACCTTTAGCATTATCACCATCGCTATTTTTCATCTTTAGCGTGCCCTCCTACAGAGGCACTCAATAATGTGCCCATTGTGCAAGTAATCTAAAATCCTTTTCGGCAAGCAATAGTATTTAGTAGTAATAAAACACTAATTTGTCTACCAAGTGACATATTTATAGGAGCTGTTTACTTTGACATATTTTTATTATTTTTGCTCATTTGCTAAGTACTTTCCAATACATATTTATGAAGCACATGCCTTTCCCCAAACAGTACTGAAAAAATAAATCACATTATTTCTTTTATTAGTAGCAGCATGGCTTGTAAGCTAGTGCCCTGATTTTTGTTACTTCTGGCACGAGCTGAAAGAATTAATGGTGATTGAGCACCTACTATGTGCCAGAGTTTCTGTGAAAGGCACTTTACATAAATTATCTGTTAAGTTCCCCTGAGACATATAATTTTACCAATAAGGAAAATATAATTCCCCTGCAACATAGATTTTACCAATGAGACGGAGACATTACCTTGTCCAAGTAATTTGGCCAGAAGGCATTTTGAACCCAGATCTTTTCCTTATCCCAAACCCCAAATCATCATTCCATTTCACCAGCCCCTCTTAACTTCTCTGGACCTAATAAATTACATAAAATATAAAGAATTCCTTTCTGAAAGAGGCTGTGTAGATTACCCCAGAATGGAACAGAGATAAACAGACACGAGATGCTAATCCCAATTTTTCTATAAGCGGTAACTCTCTAAGGGAGTTATTCCCTAAGAAATCAGCAGTAGGGTATTTTCCAAAGAGACCGGCCAATACAAGAGTTCTACTCATTCCTGGAGACAGGACTGCTTACGTAGTGTGCAGGGCACAGTGCAAAATACGGGACCCTTGTTCAAAAAGTATGAAGAATCTCGGGATGGCAACAGTAGTGTTAAAGTTAGCACAGGGCTCTGTGCAACCACACTGCTCACGCTACTGTGAAGCTGGCCTGGCCGGGACAGAGGGAAGCTGTCACTAGTGCTCTCAGGCCTCGGAAGCTTCACAATGATATGAGATGAAGTCCCATTATAGGACTGGAAAAGTATTTGGTGCTTTGCATAAGCTATATGACCCTAAAGCAATTCTATCCATCAGGTATTATTTTTTAAAGATTTATTTATTTATTTTATATAGAGAGAAATGGGGGAAGGGCAGGGAGAGAGGGAGAGAGAGAATCTTCAAGCAGTCTCCCCGCTGAGCAGAGAGCACGAAGTAGGGCTCGATCCCATGACCCTGAGATCATGACCTAAGCTGAAATCAAAAGTCAGCCACTTCACTCATTGAGCCATCCAGGCACCTGCATGCAGCAGGCATTACTTTCCCCATTTTACAGTAGATGAAACTAAGGCTTAAAGTGTCTAACTGATTCATCCAAGGACACTCAGCAAGTAAGTATCAGAGCTAAGACTGAGTTAGTTGATATGTAAAAAATCTTGTTCCTTGGGAGGCCTGGGTAGCTCAGTTGGTTAAGCATCTGCCTTTGGCTCAGGTTATGATCCCAGGGGTCCTGTGATCGAGCCCTTCATGGGGCTCCCTACACAGCAGGGAGCCTGCTTCTCCCTTTCCCTCTGCCCGCCCCCNCCCGCCCCCCCCCCCCCGCTTATGTTCTCTCACTCTCAAATAAATTTTAAAAAACTATTTTTAACAATTCTTAAAATCTTGTTCCTTGGCTTTGTATTCTTTTCCACATAGGCCCATTGTCTTCTGGCAAAACCCAGGCCTTAATTAAGGCTGTTACACCCAGAAATTACAGGGGGGCAGAGAAGAGCTAGGGTTCAAAGGCTATTCAAGGAGTCAAACTAGTGCAGCAGCTAAAGTACAGCTGTATAGCTCCAGGACGCACGGACCTTCCATCCACTGGGAGACAGAGCTCTGTGCATGGCCAATGTCATGGCCAGTACCTGGCCTGCCTCTCCAGGATAAACAGGAGACACAATGTGGTCTCTGCCTTGATAAAAGGTAACTACAGGGAACCTACAAAACCTTAATGATAAAATACTGGAAATAGCACACTAAAGTCAGGAACAAGACCAGGACAATGGCCATGGGTGCTTCTATTTGACTTAGTACCTTAAGTTAGTCTAGCCAGTGCAATAAGACAAGAAAAAAAATGAGATAAACACCTTTTTGAGGGTAACCTTTTTTTTTTTAAGATTTTATTTATTGGAGAGAGAAAGAGCAAGCATGAGCAGGGGGAAGGGGTAGAGGGACAGGGAGAAGCAGACCCCCTGCTGAGCAGGGAGCCTGACTCAGGGATTGATCCCAGGACTCTGGGATCATGACCTGAGCCAAAGGCAGATGCCCAACTGACTGAGCCATCCAGGCCCCCCTCAGGGTAACCTTTGATGAATAATATAACTAGCTTTAATTTAAACTCCATGCATCGCAGAGCTTTCTCCAATGCCCTTCCCCAACATACTATGTTGGACAATATTAACTCTACCCAGTACTATTCCATGCTGGAACACAGCAAAAACCTAGCAGGATATGCACATTTCTAAATCCCTTATCTCCTCCTGGCTCACATCTCAGGGACACATAGCCCATTGTGGTTTTTGTTTTTTCCTTGTTTTGACCGTTTTTTAAAAAAAGATTTTATTTGAGAGAGAGAAAAATCATGAGTAGGGAGAAGGGGCAGAGGGAGAGGGAGAAGCAGAATCCCTGCTGACCAGGGAGCCCCATGACTCTGAGATCATGACCTGAGCTGAAGGCTTAACTGACTGAGGCACCCAGGCACCCCAACCATTGTTTTTTTATTCAGATTTATTTCCCCTTAAACCTCCAGTTCACTTTATTTCTTTTTAAGTTTGTTTATTTATTTAAGTGATCTCTACACCCAATGTGGGGTTCCAACCCATGACACCAAGATCAAGACGTGTATACTCTTCTAACTGAGCCAGCCAGGTACCTCTTCAGTTCACTTTAATACCAACGATATCTCCCTTCTCCATGTATGTGTCATGCTCTCATAAATTCCCTAGGGGAAATTGGAAAGAGCTGATAAAGTAGATCTCTGATCCAGCTTTTTATGGTGAGCTAAGCTGAAAAGAGGTCAAGATGTGTAGCCTTCGCTACTATCTGGGCAAAATATAAAAAAGAATTGTATCAAAGCAGTTACATATTCACAGCTGAAGGCAACCCGAGGATGGGAAGAAGTAGGGTTTTGAATGAGACAAATTCGAGTTTGGATTCTGGGGCTGCCACTTACTAGCCCTATGTCCTCAGCCTTGCTGGACGCCCATAGTCTGTAAAATGGAATGCTTCCCCATGCCACAAGGCTGTCCTAGGATCTAAATGAGATGTGTACAAAGGGCCTAAGCACATGAAAGCCTTGATAAACTTGCCTTCTGGACTATGGCAGACACTAGCGTTTGCTCACTTGACGTCCAATTCCTCCACACAACTCCCCCCTTTCTAGTAGCAACCCCATTTCCTTCCGATGGCCATAGCACATGCTTAAGGAAAGCCTGTCTCCAGCCCCAGCTCCAGGGCTATTTTCTGGTTGATCTGAGCCGATCACAGACCAATTTCCCTTGCCATGATTTAGATGTGGGTTCAGGAAGCAATCCTGCACTAAAAGGATCTGAGATAATTCTGCTTTGGTTGGAAGTTGAGTTTTAACTTAAAAGGACACAAGGACCACATTCGTGCCTGTAGATATTGTCATGTCTGGATTGATGCTCAGAATGGCTATACCCAGGCCTTAATGAGGAGAATGAGCTTGAAGACAAAACCAACACAAAAGGAGAGCAGGGCAGAAAGAGAAAAAGGGCCTTATACCCCTTGACATTGAGCCACTGAATGAGCCGACCTTGGACTTCATGTAACTGGAGATAACGTCCTTATTGTCAAGATTCTTTAAGCCAGGTTTTGTTACTTGCAGCGGAGAGTAGCCTCAATGATACATGGACCTTTAGCCCGAGAGTCTTTGAGAGTTCAGGTGCCTGACTTAAAGTCAAGTGCTAGCTCAAGAGGGACCCAATATTAATTTTATCTAATCTCAAACCTGGGACATACAAGAGTCCTCTGTAGAAAGATACATAAAAAGATACTTTGGGGACTTAATGACTATTTAGATCAGGACAAAAACATTCCTGCGTTCCTCCTTTGCCATCTTAAATGCACAAAAGCCCACCCACTCATATATTTAACCATGACTGAGCTCCCAGACTATGAAAGAGCAAAAGAAAAGAAAACTTGAAATGGGACCTCTTAAAATGGATCTTGAGCTCGGGGCACCTGGGTGGCTCAGTCGGTTAAGTATTTGTCTTTGGCTCAGGTCATGATCCAGGGTCTTGGGATCGAGCCCCATGTAGGGCTCCCTGCTCGGTGGAGGGTGTGCTTCTCCCTCTCCCTCTGCCCCTCCTCCCCACTCGTGCTCTTTCTCAAATAAATAAAATCTTTTTTTTTTTTTGGTTTTATTTATTTGAGAGAGAGACAGCGAGAGAGGGAACACAAGCAGGGAGGAGCTGGAGAGGGAGAAGCAGGCTCCCCACGGAGCAGGGAGCCCGACATGGGGCTCCATCCCAGGACGCTGGGATCATGACCTGAGCCGAAAGCAGATGCTTAATGACTGAGCCACCCAGGCACCCCAATAAATAAAATCTTAAAAAAAAAATGGATCCTGAGCTCCTAGGCGACAAGTGCACAGGAAGATGAGTGGTAGAGAGGGGTTCCGATGTTTGTCTAGACCATACTTGATGCATAAAGAGGGAGGGTGTCAGGATGAATGTGCACCAGACACAGAGGCAGACACATAAGCAAAGGCAGCAAGAGGCACTTGGGCAGGACAGCCAGCCTGGCTCAAGGCTGCTCGGGGGAGCTGCTCGGTGCAGTGTGCCCCGATGGCGTGTGCGGGCGCAGCAGGCAGTGCGAGAGAAAGCTCTGGTCCTGCAGGAATGTCACAGGTGGTCTGGAGCAGCAGCGAACTGTCAGCGAGGCCACCTGGGTGATGGCCCTGGCACCCTGAGCTGGAGTTAGTGCCCGGTGGGAAGACAGCTGCGCAGATGGGAAACTAAAGGCAACATGGAGACCCAAAGAGTCCTGGCTTAGGAGTCAGGAGCCCTGGGTGCCAGCTGCTGTTCTGCCACAGGGACCGTCACTTCTCCTCTTTGGGCCTCAGTTTCCCTGGGGCATATGATCTTTACAGCCTCTCAAACCCCATTATTCCGGGGTCCTGACTCACCACATACAGGGAACAGGGCAGATCTGCCCAGGGCAGCAGTGGCAACCAGGTTCCCCCTCGAATGCCCACTCCCACTAGTAGGTCGTGCCTATCTGGAGCGCCGTGCGGAGAAAAACTGCAAAACACTCCCAAGTTCCACAAAAAAAGAATGCTTGGGAGACTAGGGAGACCCCTGGGGGGGGGTTGCTCAAAATGCCCAAATGCTAGGAGTGGCAGGGATTTGCCATCCCTCGCTTAACGTACCGTTTCCTACGGCGGTTGCGGAAATATGCCAACCCCTGGGGTCCTCTCTGCCGGCAACGGGGCCGGGCTTCCCCCAGTCTTAGGCTCCCCAACCCTGTCCTCACGCAGGCGGATACCCTGGAGCCGGTCTGCTGCTTGTTCCCGACCCTCCACGCTTCCTGCTTCTGTCTCTGCTATGTTCATCATCTTAATGTCCTATCTTCCCCCCTGGAACTCTGACCCCTCCTTTTCCTGCAGCCAAGACACAACTAATTAATCGCGACAGGCTCTCTAACCAAGAAAGGCGACCTTCCTTTAAAAAATGTGGTCATTAAACAATTCTGATCATTTCTCTACTTCGCCTTTTATTATTCCTTCCCTTGGTATCCTCACCCCCCACTCCCCCCCCCCAGCCAGGGCTACAGCTCTCAGATGGATGGCCCCAGTGCCGCTGACAGACAGGGGGCTGTTGCATACACTAGGGTACCAGGCTGCAGTACAGCTGCAGGAAGAAAAGGGTAATTATATTGCAGCTCGGAGCCACCGGCAATGAATTTCTGCATAAAGGACTAGATTTGCCATGTATTATTTACGCCAGCATCAATTTTCCCAGCTGGCTCTATTTACTGTGCAAATTCTCTCCTGTCTGTTTATGGGCAAGGCCATGGCTCAGCACCTCTGGCTACTCTATACCGTGGAGGGGCCTTACAGGGCACCATGCATAATAAACACGTAGATGGATTCACTGTGGCCACATTCTCCCTTCCTGTTAAATTATATCCCTGGGACTGCAGCGAGTTCACAGTCTCACCTAGTCATGATGATGCATGCAGGTGTGTGAAACCAAATCAGCAAGAGGAAAAAAAGGAAGAACCATTCTCTGGAACCTCACAGAGGGAAACTGAAAAACAGCGTTCTGCGGGGGGGGGGGTGGGGGGGGGGGGGAGAGGAATTAGGTGGCTCTGGGGCTCAGGGTATTTCCTGTTTGCATTTTTTAAGAGCATGACATAGATAAAGAAGGGCTTTGCATTTGCAAGATCACTTCCACCCAGTAGCTCAAAGACAAAGCTAGGGGAAAGGGAGCTCCAACTTACAGATGGAAAAACAGAGGCAAAATGAAAAAGGGAAAGAGAAGCAGAGGCTTTGGGGCTCAGTCACTGCGTGAGGATGGAGCACAGGCACGATGCTGACACACACGGTTCTGTCCAGTCACTAGCAGGCTTCTTCATGAGGCTGGAGGCCAGGGTGAACTCGGCTCCCATGGAAACATACATGATATAAAAAAGGAAGAAAACTTGGCCCCGTGTGAGTTTCTGGGTCCTTCCACCACAGCGTCCTCTCTCGCCTGTAGCTCTGTTTTCACAGAAAGAGAAGCGGAGGAAACAGAGATGTCTCTTCTGCCCAGCCCAAGAGCTTCTACTGCGGCCCCAAGTGCCGGGTGGCAGTGAACAGCAGCGGCTAGTGTGCACAGAGCCGGGGTGCCTGATGCCCCCCAATCAACAGCACAGTCATATCTGATCTCCCTGGGACGCTGGGCTCTGCTCTGGAGGCCCCCAGGTCCCAATGTCTACCATCTCCTGGAAACCTGTTGGCTGGAAGACAGGAGGTAAGGGTAAGTTTTTGAGTTAAGCAACTCAAGGGGGCCGCCTCTTTGGTTGCCGGGTCTCAGCGTCCAAGAATTCCTCTCTGAGACACCTGGGCGCACAAACACCCTCAAGGGCCCAGATTCCTGGCTCTCCCCTGTGGCCGGCTCACCAGACGCGGAGATTTGGTCAGACATGCCCTGCGCCGACTGCCCGACGCTCCCGCTCCTTTGTCAACGTCCAGGAGAATCCGGGTGCTGGGTACAAAGCTCCAGGAGCGTCCGAGGGCAGGTTTGAGGTCCCCACTGTCCCTGTCTCGGGTCACGTGGTTGGTTACCTGAGGCAGAAAGAATCAAAGACTTCCAGATCGATAATGCTGGTGTAGAGGATATCTGTTCCTCCTGCTTCATTCTACAAGTAGGAAAACGGAGGCCCAGCACAGAGAAAGGACTTCCCCAAGGCTCCCTGAGTTATTGACATCGGGTCTGGAACTAGAACCCTGGGTCCTCACTTGTGCTCAACTCTTCCCACAAAATCACCATGCCTCAGGCTTGACTCTGGCAGAAGGTCATGGGGCATGGGTCTGGGAATAAGCGGCGTTGTCTTCACTTTGCTGGAGGGAGGCCAGTGGTGGGCTTGCGCCTCGTACACCCCCACCCCAGCAGACAGGCATTCTGTGACCACATCCGCCCAGCCCTCCGTAGCAGGGGGTACACCTGTGTGTAGGGGGTCGTGGGAGCTTCGAAAGGGAGGTCGTATTCTGGTCAGTCAGTTCTCCTCTGCCCAGGATAGTCACAGGTAGACAACCCAAGCCTCACGATGTCCTCTTAATCGGGGTCTCCCCACCAGCCCCCCAACTAGGGGCAGGGGGCTGCAGCGTGTTCATCACTGAGTCCCCACTGCCCAAGCCAGGGCCACCAGCAGGTGACCATGTACGTCCTGCAGTCAGGACAGGGAGGCCCTGGGACTCAAGAACAAAAGAACACTGCTGTACAAGCAAAGAATTCTGGATTGGCAACCCCGGGAAAACCCTTTCCACAATCTGAAGGTACTCTTGGTGTCAGACCAACAGCAGAACTTCCTGGAGCTCTGGCCTGAGATCCTCATGACTGGGGGGGCAGCCTCCGTGAAGCAACACCATTCAAGTGCCCATAACAAAGATATTGCGTTAGGGGTATTTGACGGATCCCTCCTGCCCAGCCTCGGTGCTGAAGTGTGCGGAAGCATTGCAGCTGCCTGTGGTGTCACAAGAGTGGGTGATCCAGTGCCTCATTGTGGGGGAGAGAATTGGATTCAAGCAGCATCCAAAATACAAACATGATTATGTTTCTCACTAAGGATACTCGGTCTTACTGATTTTATTCCCTGCGGTTGTAGAGATTGTGTTTTAACCAGATTTTAAATGTGTCTTGTGTGTAACTGGATTCCTTGCATGGACCTTGTATATAGTTTTATTTCCTGGACTTTATGATAAAATAAATGGTGGGTGTATGAATTAGTACAACCTTCCTGGAAATTTGGCGATAAATCGACACATTTAACAATGTATGTATTTCTGGGGCACCTGGGTGGCTCAGGTGGTTAAGCATCTGTCTTCAGCTCAGACCACGATCCCAGGGTCCTGGGATCAAGCCTGTCATCGGGCTCCCTGCACAGTGGAGAGCCTGCTTCTCCCTCTCCCTCTGCCCACCCTCACCCCCCCACCCCGGCTTGTGCTCTCTCTCTGATTCTCTTTCTCTCTCTCTCAAATAAATGAGAAAATCTTATAAAAAATAAAATGAATTAAATTTTAAAAAATGTGTGTATCCTTGACTCTGTAATTATAATTTTAGGAATTTGAGGAAATAATATGAAATGTGCAAAGAAATTTAGGTATCAGGGTGTTCACTGGGGTTTTACTTAAAGATTTATTTATTTATTTATTTATTTATTTATTTATTTATTTGAGAGAGAGAGAGAGAGAGAGTGCGCGAGAACGTGAGCAGGGGGGAGGAGTAGAGGGAGAATCTAAAGCAGACCCCCTGCAGAGCACGGAGCCTGATGTGGGGCTCAATCTCACGACCCTGAGATCATGACCTGAGCCAAAATCAAGACTCCAACACTTGACTAACTGAGCCACCAGGCACCCAGAGTTTTACTTAAAATAAAGGAAAATCAGGGGTGCCTGGGTGGCTCAGTCAGTTAAGTGTCTGCCTTCAGCTCAGGTCCTGATCCCAGGGTCCTGGGATCAAGCCCTGCATCCAGCTCCCTGCTCAACAGAGAGACTGCTTCTCCCTCTCCCTCGACTGCTCCCCCTGCTTGTGCTCTCTCTCTCTGTGTCAAATAAAGACATACAATCTTAAAGAAAAAAATTATAGAATACTTTTTAAAAAATTAAAAAGAAAATAAAAGAGGAAAACCAGTAATGACCTACAAGCCCCAAATCAGGAAAGAGATCATTACAGGATACCAGGTAAACTATTCCCAACAGGCCAAATGTGGCCCCAAAATTATTTCTGAAAGTCAAGTTTGGCTGGAACATAGCCATGCCCTCTGTTTAGGGACTGTGTGTGGTTGCTCTCACGTAATCTAGGCAGAGCTGAGTAGCTGTGACAGAAACCATATGGCTGTAAAACCTTGACTGTTTACTATCTGGCCCTTTACAGAAAAGTTTGCTGAGCCCTGTAATACAGGTATTAAATAAAATATGTAACTGCTAAAAATGGCATTCTTAAGGCATCTATTTAAAGACATGGGAAATGGAATGAGATGAATTTTTTTTTAAACAAGGTTACAGTTTAACTGGAAAGCTGGTTAGAAGTATACGCATATATGCAGAGAAAAAAGATCCTATGGAGATAGATAAAAATATTAATACGTTTTCTGTGGATGTGGAGATTTACTACAAATTTGACTCCTATATTTAACTATTTTTTATCCTTTTTGGGGTGACCGAAATATTCTGGATCTTGATTGTGCCTTGTAACAAGAGTGGATACGTTACTATCCGTTAGCCAAAGTTCAAATGAGGAGAGTGTTACTGCATGTGAATTATTCCTCAATAAACCTGTCTTAAAGTAAAAAGAAAACCAAAGTAAAAAGAAAACCAAGACTGTCCCTGACCCCTTGGCTCTTTATGTCCAGTCCCATCACAGTCCAGGGCTCTAGATGGCCCAGGGAAGTTGGGCTAAGATCCTTTCCTAAAGGGCCATGTTGGGGGTTAGGTTGCCACTTAAGGAAAGTGAACAGCTGGAACTAGAAATCGAATTCATCCCGCCCTGGCAAAGCCCAGACAGCAGAGGTAAGAACAGCAGGCCAGCCAAGCCCACTTCCTCACCACCACCGCCACGCCGAGGTCCCGGGCCAGGGTCTTCAGCTCTCGAGCCAGCTGCATCATCAAGGCCAAGCCTGGAGGAGGAGAAGCAGAGGGCGAGGGCAGCAGGGCACCTGGCACTGGGCTGACCAGGGACTGGATTTCAGAGCTGGGAGGCAGGATCACATCCCGGACCCTGGGCTCTGCCGCACCTCTTACCTTCCCTCTGCTGACCTCCCAGAAGTGGGGAGACCACTGCAGTGACCGAGTCCACAACCACCGCCTTTGTAGCCGCCGAGCCACTACTCACCTGGGGAGAAGCAGATGCCATAAACCAGTTGGCCTCTAGGGGGCGTCCACTATAGGGCAATACTGCTCCTTCATCAGAAACCGGTAAGAAATAAGTTCTCCAACCCCAAATACAGCCGTGCAGGCATCACGGAATTTCAGTAAAGTCTTTTTTCCCCACCTCCGTTTGTAGTATAATAGATTTTACGGAAGACTTGGGTGGAGAGAGGGGGTTTAAATCACGGGACATCACAGATAACCCAAAATAATTAAATTTGAGAAATCCCTGTTCCAAGTTCTGTGGCCCCAGTCACGAATTTTCTTTCTTTCTTTTCCTTGTCTAAGTTATTTTTAGGTAAGTTATTTTAAGGTAATCTCTACACCCTGTTTGGGGCCTGAACTCACAACCTTGAGATCAAGAGTCGCATGCTACACCCACGGAGCCAAGCCAAGCCCCCAGTCCTGAATTTATTTATTATTATTATTTTTAAAGATTTTATTTATTTATTTGACAGAGATAGAGACAGCCAGCGAGAGAGGGAACACAAGCAGGGGGAGTGGGAGAGGAAGAAGCAGGCTCAGAGTGGAGGAGCCTGATGTGGGGCTCGATCCCATAACGCCGGGATCACGCCCTGAGCCGAAGGCAGACGCTTAACCGCTATGCCACCCAGGCGCCCCCTGAATTTATTTTTAAGATTTTTTTTTCCCTAAAGATTTTATGTATTTGAGAGAGAGAGAAGGAGAATGTGCACACACATAGGGGAAGGAGAAGGAGAGAGGGAGAAGGAAAAGCAGACTCCACACTGAACGCAGAGCCCAACGCAGGGCCCTATCCCAGGACCCTGAGATCACAACCTGAGCCAAAATCAAGAGCTGGATGTTCAACCGACTGAGCCATCCAGGGGCCCTGAGATTTTTTTTTTTTTAAGTAGGCTCCACACCTAGAGTGGAGCCCAACTCGGGGCTTGAACTCAGGACCCTGAGATAAAGACCTGAGCTGAGATCAAGAGTGGGATGCCTGGGGTGCTTGAGTAGCTCAGTTGGTTAAGCAGTTGGCTCTTGATTTCGGCTCAGGTCATGATCTTGGGGTCCTGGGATCTAGCCCCATATTGGACTCCCTACTCAGCAGAGATGCTCCAGGATTCTCTTTCTCTCTCCCTCTGCCCTTCCCCCAACTCGTTCTCTCTCTCAAATAAACAAATCTTAAAAAAAAAAAAAAAAAAAGAGTGGGATGCTTAACTGACTGAGCCACCCAGGCACCCTCAGTCCTGAATTTGCTTAGCGGCCATCATTCTTCTTATGGCCAGCCTCCCCCACCTCCATCTTGCCAGGCTCCTCTTCTCCCTCTTCTGCTTACTCCCCAAATCCCTAACTTCCTTTTTTTTTTTTTTTAAGATTTTATTTATTTATTTGACAGAGAGATAGAGAGAGCCAGAGAGCACAAGTGGAGTGAATGGCATAGGGAGAGGGAGAAGCAGGCTCCCCACCGAGCAGGGAGCCCTATGCAGGGCTCGATCCCAGGCCCTTGGGATTGCGACCTGAGCGGAAGGCAGACCCTCAACCGACTGAGCCACCCAGGTGCCCCCAAATTCCTAACTTCCTGTGCTGAAGGGGTTAGCCGTCTCTTTACTTCAGTCTCCTTCTAGGGCCTCATCTTCTGTGTCTTAAAGCAGTTCCAAATACAGACTATCCAGACAGCCATCTGTTAAAACCATAATCTTTTGTCTCCACACACGTATTAGCATCGTCCTAGTTTCTTGGACCTAATCTCCCTTACTCTTTATATCCAAGTCATTTGCTGATTCTGTTTCCACAACTTTCTTTCTTACTTCACGCTGGCCAAATCTTGGACATTCAGCATTATCTGGTCTTTTGCATGTCTTCCTTCCTTGTCCAGTTACTGACTCTCAGCCATCCACTTGTCTCAGAGAGGATGGCAGAAAAGAAGAGAAGCTAAAACTGAAATCAGCTTAACTCTTCCTCACTCTGGCAGAGGTTAAAATCTCTGGCTAAAACACGGACAGCTGGCCTTTCACTGCTGGTACCTATGGAGCGATCAGGTCATCGTGGCACACAGACCCTAAAGTGGCCCCTTGACCTCTACCCCCAGGTATTCAAGCCCTTGTGTAATCCCCTCCCCCAACTGTGGGTGAGTCCTGTGGCTGGCTTCTGACTAATACGGTGTCAAAGGTGTTGGAATGCCACTCCCTTGAAGAGGCTATGCTATACGGCAAAGGTAATGGTACGTCACTCCCAAGATTACATTGTTATATGAAACTGCATGTTGCATTTTGCTCTCTCTCTCTCTTTTTAATTTAACTTATTTATTTGAAAGAGAAAGACAGTGAGAGCATGAGTGAGGGGAGAGGGAGAAACAGACTCCCCACTGAGCACAGAGCCCAATGAGGGGTTTGATCCCCAGACCCTGAGATCATGACCAGAGTTGAAGGCAGAGGCTTAACCGACTGGGCCACCCAGGCACCCCTTGCTCTCATTCCTGTGCTGTTTCAATGAAGCAAGTGGTGGTGCTGTGAACTGCCTATGGAAAGGGCCACAGGGCAGAGAACAGTGGGAGCATGGACAACTGCCAGCCAGACACTGAACCCCCTGGGAAATGAATCCTGGTGACAACCTGAGTGAACTTGTATGCAGAATCTGCCCCGGTTGAACCTCCAGAAAGAACACAGTCCAGCTGCCAGCCTGATTACTGACTACTGAGCTCCTAGGCAGAAACCCCAGCTAAGCCCTGCCCAGACCCTGACCCATGGAAACTGTGAGTAGTAAACGTGTTGTTTTAAGTCATGCCGCTTGTGGTAACTTGTTATGTCATAATAGAATATATACTATCATAATGGTCTTCCAATAAAAAAAACACAAGTCATTTGACCTGGGAGTTGAGAGATTTAGTTCTTATCCTAATTATGCAGGGACTTTGAGCAACCTACTGAATTTCTCTGGTCCTCCCTCTCCTCATCATAGAAATGAGAGGGTTGGATTAGATCAGGGCTACTTGACTTCATGTCTCAACACACATGGGTCATAACCAGCTATGGCTCCTACAGCAAGTCTCTGTTCAACTATTAAGTGTTCTAAAGTTTGTAAAAATCATTTACTCTACATACAATCTTGGGTATGCCCACAGGAACATGTTACACTTTGGGGTCAGAGAAAGTTTAACATGAATTGAGCTATTCTAAGATGTCTTTCCAAATCTAATAGCCTGTAAATCAGTACACCAAATCCTGTCTAAACACCAGCAGGTGTAATGGGGTACCAACCCCAATGCCACTCTAAACCCCTCTCCCTTGCTAACGGGATTCTGGGTGTGTTCAGGTAGTGGGCAGAAGTCTGACATCATGGAAGGTGGGCCAACCCCTAGTCTAAGAGACACAGAAAGCTCCATTTTGGCCAACTGGATGTAAGGTGAAGTCTACTTGTGGGTTCTGGAGAAAGATTTTTCTCGGGGCGCTTGGGTGACTTCTTCGTTAAGCATGTGCCTTCTGCTTGGGTCATGATCCCGGGGTCCTGGACTCCCTGCTCAGCGGGAAGTCTGCTTCTCCCTCTTCCACTCCCCCTGCTTGTGTTCCCTCTCTGTCAAATACACAAATAAAATCTTGAAAGAAGAAAAGAAAAGAAAAAAAAGAAAAGAAAAGAAAAAGAAAAGAAAGATTTTTCTTTCCTGATAAAAGGGAAGAAGTGCAGAAAAGGCGTCATCTATTATTACTGCCCTGAATAGGGGTATTGATGTGTGAAGACATGATGCATAGAGCTATAGCAGCCACTTTGCCGTTGTGAGGGGGAAGAACAAGAGAATCGGACACACCAAACCTAGAGCCCTGATGCCATGGACCTGCCAACCTCCAGACTCATGAGAGATAATTAAATGTCCTCAAGGTTCAAGTGCTTGTCACACAGACTCTATTACTTGCAGCTGAAAGTAGTCCTCAGTGATCCAAGGGGGGATGAATGCAGAAATGAATACGACGTGATCCATGTACTCAAGGGTCTTACTGTTTAGTGGGGAAGATGGGCAGATAGACAATGAGGCACTAAGGAATGAATTAAGCACGAGGGAATCTCGTCCTAGAAGTGGCAGCATGGCTGGAGTCACCAGATGGCACATCTGCATTTCCCAACAGTCTGTCCTAGGACACCTGCCCACATGCAGACAGCCCTGGCAAGCCAGGTGAAGCAGGGAGGGGTAGAACACCGGGCTTACCTGCTGGGACACAGTGCCTCGGAAGTCCTGTAGCACGTCCAACATCTGGAAGATGTCAAACGCACGTACCACCTGGATCCTCTGGAGAGCTCCTGCCTAAAGGGGTAGGAAGGAGGAGGGGCTTTGGATAAGAGGGAGCAGGGGCTCAAGCAAGAGAAAGAGGGATTTTAAAGCTGAGCAGAGACACCTAGACATAAGGACTCCGGTCCAAGCTGGCAAATGGGCTCTGTCTCCTGGGCCAGTTCTCACAGCGGTGGCTGCCTGAGTGCCGAGTGGCAAAGCCAAGTCACAGCCCAGTGGGAAAGTACGGCAGGTCTGATTAGGAATGTCTGCCATGGCAAGAAATGGGAAGGAAACACAGGCGCTGCGTGTCTGCCAGCCCTGAGTGAGGGTGTGCAAGGAGCTGGGTCACCTGGAAGATCGGTGTGGGTAGCACCCAAGCTGGGATGATGTCGTAACAGAGGATGCTTGAAGAACACAGGAAGAATTGATAGAACAGCATATTTCAAAGCCAGAAATGACTGGTCATCCAAATGGCCAAAATTCTTGCGATGTAAGAGATAATGGGATCTTTCTGTGTCAGAACCTCAAAGGAACTCGACCTTCCTGCCCCCTACCTGCTCCTCCTCAGCCGGGGTTTTGGCCTGAAGTAGCTGGAGGATGCGGGAGGCTGTCAGTCCTCCGTTGGAATCAATGTACACAACGTTCTGCTGCAAGCCATAGGCCACGTTTGCAGCCACACAAAGACATACCTGAAGAGACAAGGCACTGGAAGAACTTGAGCCCCCAAAGAGGGCCCAGAATGGGAGCCCCCCACCAAATCCTGTCCAGATCCCAGTGACACGAATGGGCCATATTCAAGCCCGACTCCTCACCACCCATCTTCTCTCTGAATCACACGTACATTGGCAGAAGTTCCCCCAGGGATCCGGAGCTATGCACCCACCTTCCCCCCTTCCCCTCCACCCCACGTCCTCCTGGTTGCTGGCCGCCCACGTACCTGGGTTTTGCCACTACCTGGACCTCCTACGATCTCCGTCACTTCTCCAGTGTAGAGACCAGCATCAAGCAGTTTGTCTAGGCTGATGAAAGGGGAAGAACGAGAATAACTCAGCGGACTGGAGGGAACAGAGGGGAGTAGGAACCAAGAAGAAAGGCAAGACATTCCTTCCCAGCACTGGTTCTGTCCAGAGATGATCTGAACATCTCTAGGGAAAGAGGGCATGGCTACAAGCTCCTCGTTGGGCCCCTCCTCATCCGTTCACTCTCAGCCTGAAGATCACTCTGCTGTCCATAGAGGTCTTTGCCACCCCAGCAAAGGGTCCTCCTTGCATTCTCGACCTTAATCCCTTACGGGTTTCCTTGATAGCATTTTCCATAATTTGTCATTTTTAAACTTTGAAATAATTATAGATTCATAGGAAGTTGCCAAAAAAAAAAAAAAGATTGTACAGGGAGGTCCTGTGTACCCTTCCTCTCACTTCCCCTCACGGTGGCCTCTCACACTGTAAGATGTACTGTACTGCCGAATGACATCGCAAGCCAAACTCAGGGTAATCTACAGAGCTTATCCAGATTTCCCATGTTCCGTGTGTGTGTGTGTGTGTGTTTGTACAGTTCTATGCAATCTTATCACACGTGTAGGTTTATGCAACCACAAGCCAGATATAGAATATTTCCATCACTACAAGTCTCCCTCGTGCCACCCTGTTACAGCCACAGCCCTCCATTCCATCCCGAATCCCGGCAACCACCAATCTGTTCTCCATCTCTGTTAGGATGTTATTTCAAGAATGTTACGCACAAAGAATCGCACTGTTTGGAGCCGTAGTGGCTGGCTGCTTTCGCTCAGCATCATTCCCTTGAGACCTGTCCAAGCTGGTGTAGCCACATCTGCTCCTTATTGAGCTGAGAAGTAGCCCACGGTATGGATGCACCAGTCTGTTTAACATTCACCACTGAAGACTGTTTCAGCTCTTTCCACGTTGGGGCAATTGTGAATCAAACGGCTATGATCATTTGTGTACACGTTTTTGTGTAAATCTAAGTTTTTATTTCTCTGGAAGAAATGCCTAAGAATACAACTGCCATGGGGCACCTGGCTGGCTCAGTTGGTGGAACATGGGACTCTCCATCTCAGGGTTGGAAGTTCGAGCCCCACGTTGGGTGTAGAGATTACTTAACAATAAAGTATTCAAGGGGCCCCTAGGTGGCTCAGTCGATTAAGTGTCCAACTCTTGATTTTGGCTCAGGTCATGATCTCAGGATTGTGAGACTGAGCCTGGCATAGGGCTCCGTGTTGGGTATGGAGTCTGCCTAAGATTCTCTCCCTTTGCCCCCCTCCCCCAACTCTAAAAATTAAAAAAAAAAAATAAAAAAGTAAAAAACACTACTGTTGGGTTGTATGGTAAGCACATGTTAATTTTCGTTTCTTTTTTTTTAATTTAAATTCAATTAATTAACATATAATGTAATATTTGTCTCAGGGGTACAGGTCTGTGTTTCATCAGTTGTATATAACACCCAGTGCTCATTACAACACATACCCTCCCCAATGTCCATCACCCAGTTAACCCCTCCCCCTCGCCCCTCCCCTCCAGCAACCCTCAGTTTGCTTCCTATGATTAAGAGTCTCTAATGGTTTGTCTCCCTCTCAGATTTTATCTTAGTTTTCCCTCTCTTCCCCTATGATCCTCTGCCTTGTTTCTTAAATTCCACATGTCAGTGAGATCATATAATTGTCTTTCTCTGATTGACTTATTCTGCTTAGCATAATACCCTCTAGTTCCATCCATGTCATTGCAAATGGCAAGTTTTTTTTTTTTTTTACAGCTGCAGTACATGTTAATTTTATAAGAAACTATAAACGACTTTGCTGAGTGGCTATGCCATGTTACTACCCTATTAGCAACGTATGAGTAATCCACTTTCCCGACATCCTTACCACCATCTGGTCTTGTCACCATTTTTTGGTGTGGCCATTCTGGTAGATATGGTAGGTATGTAGTAATATATCTCACTGTGTTTGTTTGTTTGTTTGTTTTTTAAGATTTTATTTTTTAAGTAATCTCTATACCCAATGTGGGGCTCGAATTTACAACCCTGAGATCAAGAGTTGCACATTCAACCCACTGAGCCAGTAGGTGCCCCTCACTGTGTGTGTGTGTTTTAAGATTTTATTTATTTATTTTAGAGAGAGCACGTGCGCACATGCAAGCAGGGGAGGGAGAGGGACAAGCAGACATGGGGCTTGATCCCACAACCCTGAGATCATGACCCGAGCTGAAATCAAGAGTCAGAAGCTCAACTGACTGAGCCACCCAGGTGCCCCTCACTGTGGTTTTAATTTGCATTTCCCTAAGAACACACGATGTTTGACATCCTTTCGTGTGATCATTTGCCACTTAAACATCCTCCTCGGTAAAATATCTGTTCATGTCTTTTGCCCATTTGCTAACTAGGTTGTTTCACTGTTGGGAGTTTTAAGAACTATTATTATTATTTTTTTAAGATGTGTGCTTGTGCTCTCTCTCTCTGTCAAATATATAAATAAAATCTTTTAAAAAATTACTTATTTATTTCAGAGAGAGACAGAGAGAGCACGAGCAGGGGGAGGGGCTGAGGGAGAGGGAGAAGCAGACTCCCCACCGAGCAGGGAGCCCGACTCTCGGGGCTCCATCCCAGGACCCCGGGATGACGACCTGAGCCGGAGTCAGAGGCTTAACCCACTGAGCCACCAAAACGCCCCTTAAGAATTCTTTATATATTCTAGATGGAAGTCCTTTCTTGAATATGTGGCTTGCAAATATTTTCCCCACTCTACAGCTTGTCTTTTTCTCCTTTTGCAGAGCAAAAGTTTTAATTCTGAATTCATTATTTAATTTTATTTTTTTGATTAAAAATTTTATCTTTCTTTTATTGATCACACTCTTGGTGTCAACTCTAAGAATCCTTCGCCTAGCCCTAGTTCTCGAAGATTTTCTCCTCCGTTTTGTTCTAAAAGCTTGACAGTGTTAGGACGTCTGCCTGGCTCAGCTGGAAGAGCATGCCACACGATCTAAGGGTTGAGTTTGAGCCCCCCATTAGGTGTAGAGATTATGTAAGATACTAAAAAAAAAAAAATTTAGTTGGAAATATTTGTGGGTCTGTTGCTAGGTTCTCTATGCGACTCTACTGATCTGTTTCTCTCTCGCTTGGCAGACACCACACCTGTCTTGATTACTGCTTTATAATAAGCCTTAATGTTTGGCAGACTTATTCCTCCAACTTTATCCTTTTTCGAAAATGTTTTAGCAATTCAAGGTCATTGGCTTTTCCATGTAATTATTAGAATAAGCCTTATTTTCACCAAAAAAAAAAAAAAAATCTGCTGGGACTTTGGTAGGAACTGCATTGAGTTTATAGGGCAATTCGGGGAGAATTGACATCTTTACTAGGCTGAGTCTTTCAATCCATGAATACAGTGTGTCTCTCCATTTATTTGGGTCCTCTTTGATTTCTTTCATCAGCAAGTTTTAATTTCCAGCACACAGCTCCCGTACCTGCTCTGTTAGATTTAGACCTAACTATTTCATTTTCTTTGGAGCGACTGTAAATGGTATTACATTTTAATTTCCATTTCCACATGTTCGTTTTGAGTATATAGAAACGCAATTGATTTTTATGTGCTGATCTTATATCCTGCGGCCTTGCTGAATTCACTTAGTTCTGGGAGTTGGTGATTATTTTCTATGTGCTTGTTTTTGTCTCTCTTCCCCATTTGGCCCAAAGCACCCAGGGGCAAGGACATTGGCACAGTGCTGGAAACACAGGAGACACACAATAAATGTTCCCGGAGAAACAAGTGGTAAAACAGGAGCATTTAGTTCCTATGTTGTCACACTCTGGCTGTGGAAGTCTTCGGGTAAACTCAAGACATAGCCAATTCCGAATCCACGTTCTGTTCTTGAACTACCAGGAAACAGGTCACTAACCACACTGCACTCCCTGCCCAACCTGTGCGCCGAAGCCGCCCCTCCTAAACCACAGCCCGTACCGATGGCTCTGCGTCCGGACCTCACGCATCCCTTTTCCAGCCCTGCGAGCACCTTCCTGGGGTCCAGTACTCTGAAATGGTTCTCGAAGACCTCCCATGACCCTTCTGTGCATGCCAAGCAGCACCTTAGAAAAAACCCCATCGATTTCTATTCAGAGGACCCCATGATTATCAGCACAGGTCCCTGTCAGTCAAGACGCTGGTCACCACTCCAGCCCTGTGGCTTCTCCCATTGGGATCAGACAGCAAGTAGCTCCATCGCAGCGGAGGCTCTGCTGGTGTGGTCCCCAGACCAGGAGCAGCATCACTGGGAACTGGTGTGAAATGCAAATTCTCAGGCCCCCCCCCCACACACCTGCTGCAGCAGAAACTGGAGAATGAATGTATCTGAGTTTCCACAAGGGCCCTAGGTGATCTGGACATATGCTCACGTTTGGAAAACCACCAGGCTAGACTAGTGATTCTCAATCCTGCCTGCATATTAAAATTACCAGAGGGGTTTTGAAAAAGAGGCCTGTAATAGCAGTTCCCAAACTTGTCTGCACTTCGGAGTCACCTGGGGACTTCAAACACTACTGATGTCTACGTCCCAACCCCAGAGAACGTGATTTAATTGGTCTGCAGGAGGCATGCCCTTGGGGATGTTTAAAGATTCCCCAAGTGATTCTTTTTTTTTTTTAAGGTTTCATTTTATTTTATGATTTTATTTATTTATTTGAGAGAGATAGAGTGAGCAGGAGTTGGGGGGGGCAGACTTCCCACTGAGCAGGGAGCCCAACGCGGGACTCAATCCCAGGACCCTGGGAACATGACCTGAGCTGAGAGCAGACGTTTAATCAACTGAGGGACCCAGGCGCCCCTAAGATTTTATTTTTAAGTAATCTTTACACTCAGCATGGGGCTCGAACTCACAGCCCCAACATCAAGAGTCACACACTCCACCGACTGAGCCAGGCAGACACCCCTCCCCAAGTGATTCTATTGTGCAGACAAGTTTGGGACCCATTGGCCTAGAGCAATAAAGTCAGAATTTCCAAAGGTGGGACCCAGGCATAAATATTTCTTAACCTCCCAGATGATTCTTTTTTTTTTTTTTAAGATTTCGTTTACTTATTTCACACAGAGAGAGAGCACAAGCAGGCAGGCAGAGAGGCAGGCAGAGGGAGAAGGGCAAAGCAGGCTCCCCACTGAGCAAGGAGCCTGACATGGGGCTCAATCCCAGGACTCTGGGATCATGACCTGAGCCAAAGGCAGTCGCTTAACCAACTGAGCCACCCAGGCGCCCCTTCCCAGATGATTCTCATGTGTAGCCTGGCCTAACCCACTGGTGTTGACTCTCCAGACCAGAACTGACCTCATTCTTGGCTATGAGGATGCTGCAGAAGGAATTCCCAAATCCTCCTCTCAGCTGACTTCTCTCCTGTGTTCCCGGTATCACGTCTCCTACCGCCCAGGGGACCCTCCTACCAGTCACCTCTAACTCAGTGGAGAGAGACCCCCTGCCTGCCTTGTGCAGCAAAACCACACCTGGGTCTTACCACCTGTTTTGAACACAACTGATTTCTGGGACTTCTCCTTCACCTTTCCCTTGGAATTGGCTTTTAGTCTTTTTTTCAGCCATTCATTCCAACATGGCCTAAATACCCCGTATTTCCTGAAGGCCTTACTCTAAAATGAGGGAGATACAGGAGCGCCTGCGTGGCTCAGTCGGTCGAGCGTCTGCCTTCAACTCAGGTCATGATCCCAGGGTCCTGGGACCGAGTCCCAGTCGGGCTCCCTCCTCAGCGGGAAGCCTGCTTCTCCCTCTCCCTCTGCCTGCTGCTCCCCCTGCTTGTGCGCTCTCTGTGTCAAATAAATACATAAAATCTTTAAAAAAAAAAAAGTTTAAATAAGTAAATAAATAAAATGAGGGAGATACAGAGATGAACAAGATATAGCTCCGGCCTTCAGGGAACCACTTATCTGCCCCAGTGGACACGACCCCTTGCCGGGTACACTGAAGGTTCTATTGTCCTTGTGAAGACTCACGGTGCGCACCAGGCTCCGGATGGCCCACCCCAAAAAAGCTCATTTACTTTGGGTGAACGAAGCATTTCCCAAATGTCTGACTACGTAACTCCCCGCCTCCCGTTTTATAAGTTACATCCGCCCGAAGTGCACAGAACGCTGTGAGCAGGCCTAGAAACCTAGCGCCTCATGACTCTTCACACCTACATCCCACCGGCCAGCAAGGCCTGCTGCACCTCTGTTCGACACGTCTCCTGCTGTCACCTGCCCTGGACCGGACTCACGCACCCCACCACCCCCATCTCTCTCTTGGCCTCTCTCCCGCAAGCCTCCCTAGCCCTGTCCCCACCCAGTGACAGCTCCCTTTCGCATTAGGGCCTCCCACCTACAGGGAGGCAACAGGGCAGGCAAGTCAGAGTCAAGAGCACAACAGATATGACCTCAAGAGCCTGGTGTCCTACTTACTAGCCGAGCGAACTTAAGCCAGCACTTAACCTGAGCCCCCGTTTCCCCATCTCTTCAATGGCTGAGTTTTACCATAACGTGCTCATCAGTGGTGGTGGAGTAAAAAGGAAATCATGTGCTGCGAAGCGCAAGCTCAGTGCCGGGGTCTCGGCAGGCACCCAGAGAAGGCCTGCCTCCTCCACAGAGCTTTCTGGAACCACTCTGATCTCCCTTGCAACGACCCACTGCCGCCGCAATCCCGTCCATTCACCCCTGCTCCCTAAACGCTTCCCCTGTCTATGCTGGTTTCAATAAGCTCCTGAAACCCCAGGGCCAGATCTGCTTCCGGTTCATCAGTCCCTCCTTCTGCTGCCTCCACACGCTTCCACCTCTCTCCTGCTCACCTGCTCTCCTATCCACCCACTAGACCCCAGGCTCATGAAGCGCAGGAGCCATGACACGCTCCTACACCTATCATGTGCACATATCTGGCACCTAGTAGGCATACAGTCGGTGCTTAATGGATAACAGACTCAGACCCCCACCCGGGAGGAGCAAGCCCCATACTGTGTGAACCTTGCCAAGAGAACGTGTCAGGAAAACAGCGAGGGCCAAACCGATCCAGAGCCCTTGCTGGTGGCAGAGTTCCTCATCAAATTCCGCACACATGGGCTAGGAAAGAGGTCAGACTCCCTTGGCCAGAAACTGGCTGTTGTCTTCCAACGCTTTCCCTCTCCCAACAACACGGCAGAATGGAAGTCCTCCACAGAAGCTCTCCTGGCCCCTCTTGCTGCAGAGGATGGGGAACACACCCGGCTCTGATCAAGTACCCCAGGGCTGCTCCCAACACTCCTCGCCCCTCCACATCCTCTTGGGCTAAACTCAGGTTTGGTTAATAATCACTAACACGAAGGGTTACTGAAAAGACTATAAAATGTAATGTTAGTGGCCGGCGCCCAGGAGGCACTCGGTATCAGTCCTGCCACTTCTCTTGCCCTGTCCTTAAGTGAAGTGGGAAGCAGGGCCAGAGCAGAGTTGTTCTGATCTGTTGAATAATAATGAAATACTGACATCTTGTGTTGTAGGATAGTGGTTCTCCACCAGAAGCAATTTTGCCCCCCTTGGGGTCATTTGGAAACATCTGGAGACATTTTTTATTGTCACAATATGGGGAGAACGCAGGTACAATTGGTATCTAGTGAACACAGGCCAGGGAATGCTGCCAAAAATCCTATAATGCACAGGACAGACCCCTCACCCCCAACCAAGTAATTACAAATCCCAAAATGTTAGAAGTGTGAAGTCGAGAAACGCTGTTACAGGGTAAGAGAACTCAGAAGCCCTGACCAGCTGTCCATGTTGTCCCCATCACTGCTCGAAAAACGCTGCTCTCTCTAGATTCAGGCATAAGAGGCCACCTCCAGCCTCTCACCTTCCTCCCCAAGCCCACATACAAACCTTCCAATGCCAGTGGACAGGATGGCCGTGGAAGTCTTCAGTTCCTCGTACAGATCAGCGCCATTGCAGGGGAAGGCTGAGAACTGGGCCAGCAGCACCCTTCGCAGGGCAACCAGGGCCTGCGGAAGGGGCGGGGCAACTTCAACCCAAAGCAGCCCAGAGTACTCAGCAATGGCCAGCCAGAGGAGGGAGCATCCCGGGGTCTCAGAGGCTCCCCCCACCTTACTTACCAACCTCGGGGAACCTTTTGCCCCTTTGGCTCAGTGGTGAGCATTTAGACTCACCCAGGTTTGGAGCATGGAGATGGGCAGCTCACCTTGTAAGACAAGCCACATTTCTGGGCTACGTCCTCCAGGTCTGCGGAAACCAGGTCCACCACTGGAAACAAACCCCACGTGGTTGATCGGTAGGAAGGGAGGGCCCGGGCTTTCCCCACTGGGCTTTTCCTCTACCTAAAGTGGGGTGACGGTTATACCTCGGGGCGGGCAGTCTCAGGGGGCCTAGGTAAAAGCACAGAGCCGCAGGGCCTGGCGAGGCGCCCAGGGGTTCTGCCCTCCCCCGGGGGGAGGCGGGGGGGGTGCTCGGCGCCCTCCACTCCCGCCTTCCCGAGCTTCACACAGAGCTGGGTATAGAGACGGAGGGGACGGCCCCTCCCGGGTCCGTCGGTGCGGGGGGCGCCGAGTCCGCGCTGTGCCCAGCTGGGTGGCGCGCACGCGGTCACCTGTCTTGATCCCGCGGCTCCTCAGCTGCCCGACCGTGTCTTGGGTGAGGCCCGGGCACAGCCCGGCCCTGAGCACGCCCATGTTCCCGGGGGCGCCGGGCTCAGGGCCGCTCGTCCATCCGCGGGACTCTCTCCCCACGCCCAGCCGAGCCCCTTTCCGGAGGAGGGGCGGGCGGCGGCGCGGAGGAGGCGGCCCCCGCCCGGTCTCTGCGCCCCAACCCCGCCAGTCGATCCAAGCCGCGCTTCCGCCTTCCAGGAGCCAGGGACTGGCCTGCAGCGCCATCTGCTGGCCGCGCGGCGACTGGGCGGTTGGGGCGGAGCCCCGCCCCGCCCCGCCCCCGCGCCCTTCGGACGGGCGCCCCCAGCGCACTGCTCCCCCACCACGCCCCGCACCCGCGCCCGCATCTTCCTCTACCCGCCCCCCGGCCCGCGCGCGGAGACCTGCTGCGCGCCTCCCGGCGCCCGCTTCTGTTCTAAACGCTGGGCGGCGGAGTCAGCCAGACGGACCATTCCTGTGCTCAGGCACCTATCTGTTAGTGACGAGGACAGAGAAGAGGAATCAAAGACACCGGCTAATAACAGATTGGATGGCAGGTGCTAAGAAGCAGCAGAGCGCGGAGAGGGCATCTGCGTCTCTATTTTTGAAGGAAAAAACCCGTTATTTTTTGGATGAATAATAACAACAAAAACCCTGATGATCTGGAACATAAAAAAATACGATTTGGCATTTTTAAATGTCCTTTGCTTTGCTTCGTCCTCTGGAAGACGTAACACAACTTTGCAGGGTTACCTCCTCACAATCCAATGAGGCGGGTGCTGGTTTTGTCCCCATTTCACAGAGGCGGAAACTGAGGCTCGGCCCCGTGCAGTCACTTGTCAAAGGTTACACAACCTGGAGGTGCAGAGCCGGACTTTGAATGGACAAATCCGCATCTGAGTGCAAAGCCGGTGCTGTTTCAACAGCCTCTCTTCCTACTCCCGAAGCTGTGTGTGGGTTTTCCTATGGTAAGGTGGTTTCCTTGTGAACAGAAAAATGTCTGGCCCATATTTGTATTCCTCTGCGGCACCCAACATTGTCACTCAACACACGAAGACACTTGGGGTGAGGATGTGGCACATTTAAAGTTCTAGCAGTAAAACGTGGGTTTATGTGGGCTGTGAACCCCGTGAGCCTCTGGACTTCCCTGTGCCTATGGACATAGTGGGGGTTTGCTGCCTAGGATTTCTGGATATAGAGCCTCAGCGTCCTAGAGACGAAGTCCCCCACTCCCACAGACCCATGTTGGTCCCACTCGTCTCCCGGGGCCCCTGCCGCCTCCCACCGCATTGAGGAGCCTTCTCTCACCACCCTGCTCCGCCTTCCCAGAGCAGCTCCGAAGAGAACAGGTGGTAAGCATTCTGAGATCTTCAGAGAGAGGCAGGGCTGCTGTAACCCAGAGCATTAGAACTGGAAGGGGCCCAAGGGGTGATGTAGTCTGTGCCTTGTACCCCACTCCTGCATTGGCCCTGGGCAGCAGCAGCTTCAGATCAAGGGGGAGGCTTGCCCCTAATTGTTACACTCAGTGATGATTATGAAGTCAGCTCATTGCACCCCCATCCCATGCTAACTAAGGGTGGGTCCACTGCCCCCAGTTTCTCTCTGCTTCCTGTCAGCTGCGTAGTGACAGCTGTGGTCCCAAACAAATGAGATGGCATCAGAGACGCTGAGTAAAGTGGGAGATGAGGAGGAAGCCATGCTGAAGAAGGAAACCCTTAACGTTCTGAATGCACTCAATCAAATGCCGAAGCCCTTTCCAAACCCCAAGTCTATGAACAGGACCGTCGCTACCAAAGGACTCCCACTTTCCGCAAGGGGCAGTTTGGTTAACTTCTTGCAGGAAGATACCATCAACCTACTGTAAGACACAAGTCTTTCCTCCTTTCTAAGGCCAGAGCGGAGGGGTGGGGAGAGGGGACTGAAGAAGCAATGATGCTTTCTTGACCTGTCACGAGGAAGGACTCCCCAGGAAGAGCACACGTGTAGGCTGCACTATGGAATCCTGAGGCTTGGAGGCCTCCGGCTCCAGAAGGCCTGGGATTAGTCAGAGCTTTGTGGACGGTACTTCTCCTCCTGCTCTGTCCAGCTATGGTCCTCACCACTCCCACACACCCCATGCAGACACCCCCTTCCACTCCCCGATGGCACCTCTTCCTCATTCTCCCTTTCGGTACCTTTGCCTGCCTATGTCCCCCCAGTAGTCTGCCTGCCTTCAGCCTGAAGTTTACTGTACCTCCTCAGTGATTCTGGGTTCTCTTTAGCTCCTTCCGCAAAACTCTGAGCACCTGTCAGGCGTCTGACCTGATGTCAAGTTCTGGGAATGCAGAGCTGAAGAACACACCATCTGCCTTCCAGGAGCTCTCTGCCGTGTGTGTGTGTGGGGGGGGGAGGATGTTAGGCAAGAAGCAAGAGTAATACAGCATGGTCTGTGCTACGAGACACCTTGAAGAACCAGAGGGGGCTGTCACTGTCTTGAAATTCTTAGTAATTTTGAGGAAGGCACCCCACAAAAGATGTAGCTGGTCTTGATTACATGAAAGGGATATGGTGTCCAGTCCCTAAGGGACCTGTAAGTAAGCAGGGATGGCTAAAGTGACAGATGCCTATAGGAAATGTCATCGTGTGGTAGGAAAATTTTGGGCTAGGAGCCCAAGTTCAAATCCAAGTTCTACCACTTACATATATGACTGTAGACAAGTTAATTAAGATCAGGGACCTTCGGTCCCTCATTTGCAAAATGGGGCGAACACCCATCCAGCAGGGCTGTCGTGAAGATCATAAAAATTTTTGTCTAGCATATAGCTCAATGCTTAGCTGCTTTCTGTGTCCACATCATCACTGCTGTTTTGTGAGGGGTTTTTGGTGTGTGTGTTTTTAAAGATTTATTTATTTATTTATTTTTATTTTAGAGAGGGAGAGTGAGAGCAAACATGAGTTGGGGGAGAGGGGTAGAGGGAGAGAGAGAATCTCAAGAAGACTCCCCACTGAGCAGGGAGCCCGATGTGGGGCTTGATCCCATGACCATGAAATCATGACCTGAGCCGAAATCAAGAGTCAGACCCTTAAGTGGGTGATGGACATTAAGGAGGCCCCGTGATGTAATGAGCACTGGGTGCTATACAAGACTGATGAATCACTGACCTCTACCTTTGAAACTAATAATACGCTATCTGTTAATTAATTGAATTTAAATTTTAAAAAAGTCAGATGCTTAACTGACTGAGCCACCCAGGCGCCCCAGCACTGCTGTTTTGAATAAGTGAATATAAAATAGAGATTCATGGGGCACCTGGCTGGCTCAGTCTGTAGAGCTTATGACTCTTATCTTGGGGTTGTGAGTTCAAGCCTCACCTTGGGTGTAGACAGTAGTTTAAAATTTTAAAAAAATCTTTAAAAAAATAAATAAAATAGAAATTCATTAGGACAATCTGAAGTATAAATGACATCAATACTCAGACTCTCCAGCCTGCAAAGGACCTTGATGAGGGAGTCATCTATGCCAAATGTTTACCAAAAGCTAGCCTAGGAGCTTTGGGCTGATCAGGATTTCTCAGGGGTCAGAGAAATTCAAGAAAAATTTGACCCATCCCGTCAACCATGAAACCAGTGGCAGGCCTGGAGTGAGGGATCCGGGGGTGTGTATTGGTTGTTGGATCTGGCCAGAGAAGCTAGGGAAATGGGGTAGGAAGCAGAGGAGAGGAGCCAGAGGCAGGTGGGAGCTGTGTAGCATGGGACCCAGGAGATCTGGGTTCTAATTCCAACTCTGCCTCCAATTCACCATGTGACCTTGGTCAAGGTGCTTGGTCCCTAAAGGCCCAGTGACGGCTTTTGCTATGCCACTGCTCTTCAAACTGTGGGCTGTGATCCATTAATGGGTTAGGAACTCATTCCAGGTAATGGAGACCAGGTTATAAAATTGAAATAAAAGAATAGAAAATTCCAGGGGTGGGGCGCCTGGGTGGCACAGCGGTTAAGCGTCTGCGTTCGGCTTGGCGTGATCCCGGCGTTATGGGTTCGAGCCCCACATCAGACCCCTCCGCTGGGAGCCTGCTTCTTCCTCTCCCACTCCCCCTGCTTGTGTTCCCTCTCTCGCTTGCTGTCTCTATCTCTGTCAAATAAATAAATAAAATATTTAAAAAAAAAAAAGAAAAGAAAATTCCAGGGGTGCCTGGCTGGCTCAGTTGGAGGAGTGTGCGACTCTGATTTTGGGGTTGTGAGTTCAAGCCTCACACTGTAGAGATTATTTAAATAAATAAAACTTTTAAAAAATTCCAGCGCATATCACACATAGAGTTAAGTGCTGGTTTGTGGAATGTGTTTAAGTTTTTTTTTTTTTAAGATTTTATTTATTTATTTTAGAGATAGGGATAGAGAGAGAGAGTGCACACGAGCGGGGGGAGGAGTGGAGGGAGAGGGACAAGCAGACTCTGCTCTGAGCACAGAGCCTGATGTGGGGCTTGATCCCCCGGCCCTGAGATCATGACCTGAACTGAAATCAAGGGTTGGCTGCTTAACCCACTGAGCCACCCAGGCGGTCCGTGTTTTAGTGTTATGTGTATGTTTAAGTATACTAGGTAATATGTATTTCTTACTTTGGGTCAAGGTAAAAAAGAGATTCAAAAGCCAAACTTTTTGGATTCTGTACTTTATCAGTTAAAAAAAAAAAACGGTGAGGAAACACATACAAGGTTTTTCTTTGTAATAGCCAAGAATTGGTAAAAACACAAATATCCATATAACGAAAAACGTACAACCGTTAAAATTACCGAACCAAAGCCACATGTATCAGTACAAACAATGTTGGAGCGCCGGCTCCATTGGTGGAGTGTGCAACTCTTGGTCTCAGGGGTTAAAAATAAAATCTTTTTAAAAACTAAATAAAATTTAAAAAAACAATGGGGAGTTAAAAAAAAAATGAGCTGCTGGTGAAGATATATTGGATGAGACCATTTATTTATATGAAGTTTTAAAATATGCAAAATAACAGTAGGTGTTGCTGGGGCGCCTGGGTGGCACAGCAGTTAAGCGTCTGCCTTCGGCTCAGGGCGCGATCCCGGCGTTATGGGATCGAGCCCCACATCAGGCTCCTCTGCTATGAGCCTGCTTCTTCCTCTCCCATTCCCACTGCTTGTGTTCCCTCTCTCGCTGGCTGTCTCTATCTCTGTCAAATAAATAATAAAAAATCTTTAAAAAAATTAAAAAAAAAACAGTAGGTGTTGCTTAAGGATAGCAGACATCGCTCACAAACCTACAGGGACCCACGTGTAATGATAAACACACAACCTGAGATGTGCAGCGCTGGTCACTGCGGACTGGGGGAGTGCGAAGTGAGGCGGATGACAGAAGCGCCCAGCGGGCTTTAGCTGTACTGGTGAGGCTGTCATTCTGAAATTGGACAGTGGCCAAGTGGAAGCTTAATATATCATTCTTTGTTTTCTCACTTTGTCATATATTCCTTTCGTTTTTTTCCCAGTTTTATTGAGATATAATTGGCATATAACGTCATATCCGTGTAAGGTGTACGACACGATTTGATACGTGTGTGGTGACATGATTGCCCCAGTACGTTCTGTTTCCATCTGTCACCACACAGTTACAGATTTGCCTCTTGTGATAAGAACTTTGAAGATCTGCTCTCTTAGCAAGTTTCAAATAGACAATATAGTATTAACAATATTATCATACTGTATAGTATGTCCCCGCTAATGTATCATTCTTGATTATCTTATGTAAGTCTAAAATATTTCATAATTTAACAGATTTAGAATGGAAGGAAAAGTTTTTGAGCATTTACCCCAATATATGTAAGTCTAGCTGTACGACTGGTAATTTTACATGCCACGTATTAATATTGTTAAATGTTAGAAAATCTAAGTAAATAAATTAGTAATTACTGTTGAACAGTAGAAGTAAATACGAGTAAAGCTTAATTATTTTTCTTTCAGATACTTTTAGATATTTTTCCATACCCCGCTAGGCTGGCTGGGGCATTCCCTGGGGGTATTTGCACCCCACTTCGGAAGGAGGACTTAGGGTTTGAGCGGTGTTTCTCAAATTGTAGTTCTCCTAATACATGCCTCAGAATTGTCTAAAGATCTTATTAAAGATACTTTAGCAGGGCCGCCAGGGTGGCTCAGATGATTAAGCATCTGCCTTCAGCTCAGGTCACGATCTCCAGGTCCTGGGATCAAGCCCCATGTTAGGTTCCCAGCTCAGCGGGGAGTCTGCCTCTCCCCCTGCTTGCGTTCTGTGTCTTTCAAACGAATAAATAAAATTAATTTTTAAAAAAGATACTTCAGCAGCTTCCCCAGTCCCATCCCAAAGCGGGGCAGGGACTAGGAATCTGCATTTTTCAGGAAGTGCCCTGGTGGGTTTGGTGCCCTGGTCCAGGGTGCCGAGGTTCCTGAGCTATTCAGAAGCAGCTGGGGATTCTGGCAAGTTGGGCGCAAGGCCTGCCTTGGGGAGCTCCCCGGCTGCATGGGCTGGGGTGACCTCCTCCCGTGGCCTCATGGGTCTCCCTCCCGCTCAGGAAGCCGATGCCAGTGGAGGACTCTGAATTCAGCTCGGACGACAGCAGCATCTCCCCCATCTCATCCACCTTGCTGAACCCCATCAAACTGGCTGTGACCCAGCCCAACAGCAGCTTCTTCGCAGGGATACTGGAGGGCGAGCTGAACAAACTCCGCTTCTCCTCGATGGGCAAGGATGCCGAAAAGAGGGACCTGGCCCTCTGCCCCCACCAATCGAAGTCCCAAATCGCCCCTGGGGGCCTGCTGGACCTTGACAACCCCGAGCTGGACACAGACACCTCCTCGACCCCCTCAGAGTCCTCTGTGGTCATGGACGTGCCGGAGGCGCCCTTCATCTGTGAGCACACCGTCAGCGATTGCACGGCTGTGGTATGTTTTCCTCTTGCGCACGCAGTGCAGGCTCCCTGGGTGCCCCCGTGTGCCAGGCACGGAGCCGAGCGCCATAGGGAGTGTGAAGACGCCTCCCCCCTGCATCCTGACCCACAGCTCCAGGCTCAGGAGAGAGGCCCTGTCTGTAAAGAGCTCCAGTGCCAGCTGGAATGGGTGCAGTGCTATGGGAAGAGCTCAGACCAAGTGCCACCGGGAATTCAGAGGGAAAGAAACAGGACTTCCGGGTGCAGGATTAAGCTTGGTGGCTTTGGTAACATTTGAGCTGAGACACAGAGGTAGGCTTTAAACATCCAGGGATGGGACAATGGCATTCCACGGAGGGGCTGACACGAGCAACGCCTCACAGGTGGGAAAATGTGGGAGCAACAGCCAGGTCCCAATCCAGGGCTTCACGCACTTTCTTTGCCTGCAGATCCAATCATCTTGTTAAAAATGAGACGCCCGGGCCTCATCCCTAGAGATTCTGACTCAGTAGGTCTGTGGGGCCTGAGCATTTGCACTGCTAACAAATTCCCAGATGGGGCCGATGGTCCATGGGCCCCATGTTGAATAGTGCTTTTCTAGAGTCCAGGACAGGGAACAGAGGGGGAAGTCAGTCCGAGTCGTTTTTTCAGAGGCCCTGCAGTGTTAGGCTACTGTATAGATTTCTCCCTAAGCGGCAGAGAACAGCTTTTGCAAAGCTTTCTATCCGGCAGTGGATGGAATTTGAGCTGTATTTTAGGAAGATCAATCTGGAAGTCCCAGATGAGCAGTGTCGCTCCCAGTGTGGTTCTCAGACCACCAACAGCACCAGCATCAGATGGCAAGAGCTCCACCTTGGGCCTACCGCATCAGACTGTGGGGGCCAGCGATCTGTCTTAACGAGCCCTCTAGGGTATTCTGACGCACACCCAAGTTTGAGAACCACTGGCCTAGATGGAGGGGAAACTGGGATGGAAGACCAGACAGGGCAGCAGGGCCAGGAATCTGCAGTGTTATAAAAACTCCGTGAGCTACTGGTTTGAATGTTGGCTCTGGCACTTTGTGTGACCCCAGGCCAGCCACTCGCCTTCTCTGAACCTGTAACGTCATCTGCGATGAGCAAGGCAGACAGGATGATCTCTAAGGGCCCTCTCAACTGGTCCAGAAGAACTATGGGATGGGGGTACACTCTGAGGTGGGTGGGGCTGCCCAAGGAGAGTCACCTATGCTGGGGGCCGGTGGAGGGCCTTGCACCTTCCACCAGCCCTGCCTCGGCCCCGGGAGGGGCAGGGGATGCGAGTGGGGCACTCAGACCCATGGCTGGGGGTGGCAGGGGAGGGGAGGACAGCCTGGAGCAGGTCTGAGGAAACCTGGCGGTGGGGTGGGGGCTCTCTTCCCCTAGATTTCCTGGACCTATGCCCTGGGCAAGCAGCAGGTCAGCTTCTACCAGGTCCTGTTTGCAGGAGGTGGCCAAGACAAATGACAACGAGCCACCCAAGGCAAAGAATCGCCCGTGGATCTTCAACAAGATCTTGGGCACCACCGTCAAGCTGATGGAGCTGAAGCCTAACACGATTTACTGCCTCACCGTCCGTGCGGCCAACACAGCTGGGGTGGGGAAGTGGTGCAAGCCATACAAAGTGAGCCCTGGGAGACGAGAGAGCCGGGGTGGGGGGTGGGGGGCTGGGGCAGGGAGAGAGGTCTGTGTGAGCAGAGGTTTTGGAGGCTGGGGATACCCCGATGCCCCCACGGCTCCTCTTCCTGCTGGCTGTCTTTCTGCCTGGGAGAATGAGCATGAATTCCAGGCTGCTTTCTTCTGGGCGGTTGCAGGTTAAGCCCTTCTGGGGCCCACTCGGGATGCAAACTAATCTATTCACGAGCGCCTCTGTCATGTTCAGCTTCCAATGCCGTTAGCCTCGGGATTCTTTACCTCAGTACCAAGAATTGTGAGCGGGCCAGGGAGTGAAGGGCATTGAGGGAAACACAGGGAAGAGGCGAAAGGGGGTCAAAGAAGGGAAGGGAGGTGGGCAGGGGCATGGGGGGAGGCCTGAGGACAGACAGCCCTGGGGTTGGAAACCCCACACACCAGGGAAGGCACAGGCTCATACCTGTTTCGGGTGCCCGTGAGCAGGTGGTAAGGCTATCCAAGACCCCATCTGGCAAACAGAGTTGAGCTAGGGTTAGGTCTGGGAAGAAATTCTGAGGGGTTTTGTTTTATTTCAGTTTGCAACAGTGGCCACCGACTTGAACAGCTTCCCTGAGAACAACCCCATCCAGATCACCGTGCAGCGCAAGGAACCCCAGAGGAAAACCGTGTCCATCGGGCTGGAAGACATGCGGAAGCTCGAAGATCTGGAATACCTACTTCCCTACTAAGGAGGGCCCTAGGAAGCCTCTTGTCTACCTTCAGCTTCAGCCCAGGGCTCTCAGGAACCAGAATCGTGAGATGGAACCACCAGCACCATGCCAGGGAACTGCTGACCAGCCCCGCCCCGGGCCCTGGTGGCGGTGGTTCCCAAACTCCACCCCTGGGTTGGGGCCAAGGCTAGATAAGAGCTCCACTCACCTGGAGATGCCAGAGGCCAGGTCACCTCCGCCACTGCCCACAGCTGCTAGGCATCCCCCTCCCCAGATTTGGGCTGGGTCTAGATCCCTCATTAAAGCACTGCAGGTCACCCAGCACCCCGAAATCTGCTTCATGCCGACAGCAGGGCCGGCTGCCATCCACCTTCCTAGCTTCTGCCAGGACCGGGAGTCCAAGCTGGGGGGTAGTGGCATGGAACACAAGGGTGGCAGGGCAATGGGATCCTATCCCCGCCTACGGCCTGGTTCTGCCAACATCATCCCTTTCCCCGTGCAAGGAAGAAAGGTTACTCAAAGACCAGGGAAAACAGCAATGCTGGACAGAGGTGGTGGCAGCCTGCGGACTGTCAACATCAGACTCGAGCTCTGGAAGGACGGTGTAAAGTGCAGTTTGGGGGCGCGGTCTGCTTTCCTTCTGGTTTTTCCTAGATGTGAGCACACGGACAAACCGTTTAAGCTTCCCGGGCTGATTCAGGGACGCGAGAACCCTACAAGCACGACTGCGGGGTCACGGTGAGGATCGCGTGAACACACCGCGGGACTCAGCAGTCGGCACCCCCCTGCGCCCCCATTTGCCCTTCGAGCACAGTGTGGGGAGGGGGTGGGGAGGAAGGAAGATGGGAGGTACAAGATGTTAGAAAGGCCGTGGCCCTGAGTGGTCCCTACAAGGACAGTGCACAATCCACCCTGAGCAGATCACCTGAGCATCGAAACAGCAGAAAGTGGGGGCAGGATGCTTAGAAGGCAAGATCTTGGTCAAGAGTCTGAGGACATCCGGTGGGGATTCCCTTCATTCCCTGAAAGCCCTCCTGGGGTCTCCTGACATCGTCCTGTCACACCACACCCACTGCTGCTGCAGCTGTCACCCTGCACACTGTCGCCAGAGAGCCCAGCACAGTGCTCACCGCACCGCGGGACCTCAAGAAGCGTGCTGGGTGGGAGAGGGGCAGAGGACAGCACACTCCCTGCGGTGACGAAGATGCTCTGATCTATGCCGTCTGCTAGCCTCATGCTAGTGTCGCAGGACTGCATTCCCAGCCGTCCGGGGAAACGGTGACAGCCGCATGTGGCTAGCATCTACCATACCGGACAATGCAGGCTCTGATTTTCCCCTGGCCACTATCCTGCAGCTTCAGCCAGTCTCCCCTGCCTCAGCTGGCCTCTCCCTCGTAGGCACAGGGGAAAGAGAAGGAAAACAACTTCCAGGTCAGTAGGGTTTCGGTGCAGCCCAGAGGGAAGGGTTAGACGAACCGACTTAGCGTAGTCCTGTGGTGAGCCTTGGGATTCTAGGACAAGGAACAACAACCTGAACACACAAAATAGAAGTGATTTATTTGGTCACAGAATCTCGGGTCTGATGGCGAATAGAAAGAACATTTAGGAAAGGAAAAGGGGCAGCAGCAGGGCTCCAGTCATTGCCTGCCACCACCACCCCCCACCAGCGAGGTACAGAGTGATGGCCAAGGGCTGCGCTGACAGTCCCCTGTGACCTCTGCTCTCCTGCTCTGGGGAGGGACCTCACTGGGGGCTGTCCAAAGGCGGCAGGCCATGCTCGTTTGCAGCATCACCGCCCGGGCCTTTGGTCTGTGTCAGGGCAGGCAGCTGGCAGCGGCACGTCCAGGCGGGGGTCCCAGAGACCTTGGGATTTCTCACCTCCTCCATCTGTGCAGAAGGGGAGGGAAGAGCATGGGGATCCCATCTTGGGAAAGGGAGGCTGCTGTATCATCCCAGGAGCCCACGACGGGGGAGAGCTTGTGGTTCACTCAGTCACCACGAGCCTGGCTACCATCTCTGCTCTAGCTACCCACACTCAGGTGAGGCACCCACTGCCTGCCCCGGCCAAGACCTCATCCCCCGGGCTGGCTGCTCGGATGTCCACCAGGGTCATCTAACGGCAAACAACGACATTCTTCACATGTACGCATGCTTCAGCTGCCCAAGTGTGTTCACCGCCTATCTCTGATCATCCTGTCTACTTAGGCTTGGTAACTCCCAGGAAGCAGGTGAACCGCGCTCTCCGAGACTGCACAGTGAGAGCCAGAGCCAGGAGTGCCTCTTGCTGGAGGGCCCCTGGGCTTGCCCGCTGGAGAGCACCGTCAGGGTCTCCCATATTCCCTGTGATTCCACACCCTCCCTTTTTAACCACTGAGAGAACCTGGCACCACACACGGTCTTAGGCCCCTGGAGAGCCCTTGGAATTCTCCACCAGAAGGGAAAGGTGCAAAGAGTGACTGACATAAGGGCAGGAGAGCCAAGCACAGACTCACATCCGGAGGCATCTGTCCTTCCCACCACTTGCCACCCTCTGACCATCTGGACTCCAGTCGACGGCATATACCTAAACCGAGGTGGGGGTTGGGGGAGGCAGGTCAGTACGGAGGGTGGAGGGCAGGTGCGCCAGGCTTCAACCCCACCGCCCGCCCCACCTCTGCTCACAAGGGTCGGCCATACCTCATCTGCGTGGCCTGGCAGGTCTGTGGCCAGCTTCTGGGCCTTCACATCCCACACCTTCAGTGTGCTGTCACTGCTGCCGCTGACCAGGAGCCGGCTATCGGCTGACCACGCAATCTGGTACACAGCAGCCACGTGGCCACGCAGGGAAGCCAGGTACCTGGGCCAGGAAAAGGTGATGATGGGTATTAGGTCTTCAAACACGTCTGAAGGGGCCCCTACGCCCACAGCAGTGGTTCTCAACCTTAGCGGCACATTAGAATTGCCTGGGAACGTTTACAAAATCTCACTGCCTAGCCTCTACCCCAGTGTAATCATTACCAAGGTCATAACGGTTTTATAAAACTTTTCCAAATGAGCTGCCTCTGGGAGGCCTCTTGCCAGGCCTCCGTACCTGGACAACTCTGCATGACTTAGAATCCAACGGAGCCACCTGCTTAGCCCATCTGTCCGATATCCCCCTAACACAAGTTGCCTGCTGGCACGTGGCATTGAATAATAGTGGGTCAGGCCCACCTGGAACTTCCAGATCAATACAGACTAGCTATGTCTATTTGGACAAGATTAGGCCTCTCTGAGACTCCGTTTCCTATCCCGAAAAAGAAGCACTGCCGTGTGGCCCCAGCAAGGGTTTCCCTCAACCAAACCTTTCTCTTCTTGCCAGTGACTTCGCTTCTCCCTCTGACTTAATTAACCTCAAGGCCATGGTGCGTCATTACACCAGCGCTGCTCAGATTTCCCTGGGAGCAGAATCACCCGGTGAGGATTCACACGGTCTGGGGTGGGGCCCGAGGCTCTGCACCACTATCGAGCTCCCAGATGACGCCGCAGCTGCTGGTCTGGGGACCACACTTCGAGGAGGGCCGGGATATGACTACACCTCAAACCTACACTTGTGCCGCATGCCTGGCCGTCTTAAGATCATTTCTCTCCTTTGATAGGAAAGGAGCCAGCATTTCAGTGCCCATTTATTGCCAGCCCTAAATATACCATCTCACTTAACCCTGGTAACGAAGCGGAGAGGTAGGGTCTGCGTATTACAAAAGAGGAAACAAAGGCTCATTATATCTAATCTTGCCAAGGCCACACAGCCAGTAAGTGGCAGAGCCAAACTCCTTCCAGAAGACTAGGGCCCTTCCTCCCCCTCCCCACGCCCCCACTCACTTGCCCGTCCTGCCGTCCCACAGTTTGACGGACTTGTCGAAGGAGGCGCTGGCGACAATGCGGGAGTCAGGGGAGAAGAGCACCTGGTTGATGAGGGCCTGGTGTCCCGTCATCCGTGCAAGGGGCTTCTTGTCCTCTGCTGGGGACCACAGGAATAGGGTGAAGTCGTCTGAGCCAGACACCAGCCTCTCTGGGCCCTGGCCCTAGGAGAGGCAGAAAGCACACGGTGTTGGACATGGCCTCAGGCAGGAGAGCCCGACCTTGGCCGCAAACACCACTGATTACCCCGCACCAGCATGAAGGCCAGCACTAGGAGCAATGAGGTCTGGCCAGCTACCAACTCACACAGGGCCTCTGGCAAGTCACTTCCCCGAAAGGAAGCTTTACGCACATGGAACAATTTCTAATCATTGTACATAATTACAAGAAAAAGCAAGGTACAGAAGAGTGTGTTTAAAAAACGAAGGATTGGGGCTCCTGGATGGCTCAGTTGATTAAGCATCTGACTCTTGATTTCGGCTCATGTCATGATCTCAGGGTCGTAGAATCGAGCCCCAAGACGGGCTTCATACTAGGTGTGGAGCCTGCTTAAGATTCTCTCTCTCCTCTGTAACCCCCCCCCAACACTCCCACTCACTCGCTCGCTCTCAAAAAGGGATTTTTTTTTTTAAAGATGTTATTTATTTATTTGACAGAGAGAGAGACAGCCAGCGAGAGAGGGAACACAAGCAGGGGGAGTGGGAGAGGAAGAAGCAGGCTCCCAGCATAGGAGCCTGATGTGGGGCTCAATCCTAGGACCCTGGGATCACACCCTGAGCCGAAGGCAGACACTTAATGACTGAGCCACCCAGACGCCCCTCAAAAAGGGGATTTTACATGTGGGTTTATATGCATTTATACATATGAAGTCTCTGGAAGGAAACACAGGATACTAGGGTACTTCCAGAACATAGGATGCTTTAGAAGGAATGGAAGGGCAACAGAGATGGGAGACTTTTTCACTACTTTTTTGTGTTCTTTGATCCTTGGACCACGTGAATGTGTTACTTTAAATAAAAAAAGAGGGGCGCCTGGGTGGCTCAGTCGGTTGAGCGAACAACTCTTGGTTTCAGCTCAGGGCATGACCTCAGGGTCGTGAGATTGAGCCTCGTGTCAGGCTCCATGCTCAGCAAGAAGACTGCTTGAAATTCTCTCTCTCACCCTCTCTACCCCTCCCCTATTTGTGCTTGCGTGTGCGTACTCTCTCTCTCTCAAATAAATAAATCTTAAAAAAAATAGAGAAAGTGCAATAAATAAGCAAATAAAGGAAACAAAATGATTAAAATGATCCCTGTGTGTTAAGATTTTAGAAGTGTAAACTAGGATTATCACGAAGAACTTTCTGGAAAAGAAACGGGGGAGGGAACTGGGTGTCTGCAGTGTTTCCAGGACCAGTGGAGGACGAGCATGGAGCCAGGCATGCTGGTGGCTGGCACACACTCACCCGCACGAGGTTGTATCGCTTCAGAGCCCTGTCTTTCAGCTCCTGCACTGTGGCCAGGTACCAGGGGGGAGAGGAGATGAGGAAGCCCATTAGAAAATCCCACGCCAATGGCGAACACCCCTGCCCATGTCCGAATCTTGCACATTAAGCCAGAGAAGCAGCTCCTTCCCAGGCAGCCCTCTCCCGCCCACTCACAGGACCCTTGGAGGTCTTGGGCGTTAACCGAGGCCTCGGCTGGCTCAAAGGCGCCTGTGCGCAGGGCGTAGTCAGTGCTGAGCGCCATGGTATTCACCCAGTGGCCGTGGCCTTGCAAAGTCCGGCACAGCACACCCTAGGGCAGAGGGAGTCAGGTCAGACACACTCCCACCCCACTCTTCACCCTAGGGACCCCCAGCTTAGCCCCAGAAGACAGTGATGCAGGACTCAGAACCAGGACCCTCGTTCATTGTGATAATCGAATCACCCCTCTGGGCTCAAGTCTCGCCTCATGTCTAAAATGAACGTGCGGGGCCAGATCATGGCTCCTAAAAGCATGTATCATAGAAAGCAAGTGAAGGACGTGGGAATACACAGGCTCCAGTCAAGGAACTCTGGGATCTGGCAGGTTCCATAAAGCTAACAGGCTTCCTACGGCAGGAACGTCCGGACTGTGCTAACGAACACCGGAACCTTCACTATCAGGGAAGCCCACCCACAGGACCCCACCGTTTCTGAAGCACCTCCCCGACCTGGAACCCAGAATGAACTGGCCAACCTGCCTCCCAGCCCTGGCATCCCGTGACCTGAGATTCCCCCAGGCTGGGTCCCGGACCCTCCCGGCTCTTACATCATGAGCCCTCCAGACTTTGATGGTGCGGTCCTGGGAGGCAGAGTAGAGAAGCCCGTCCCCTCCCCACCGGAGACAGGTGACTGACTGCGTGTGCCCGGTGAGGATGCGCTCACAGCGGCCCGCAGTCGTATCCCAGACCCGCACGCTGCCATCCTTGGAGCTGCTGGCCACGTAGCGGCACTCCGGGTTCCTGGAGTGGGGGAGACGTGACCTCGTTTCTGACCTGGCAGTGCCCACAGCACCTCCCCATGCTCAGCTCAAAGGCCAGGACAATGACAAGACAGCTTCCTGACCCCAAGATCAAGCCGCACTGCAAGGCAGCTCTCAGGCCCCATGAAAAGCAGCCCCCCCCAAACAGCAACACAGGCTCGGAACACCTGCCCCACTGCCTGCCATGCCACTACTGTTGGTCAGGCCGGCCGTCTTGCCCCCTCAGCAGGGGAGAGGACGGTTCTGAACCCCCAGCCCCTCAATCCTCCCCGGCTCTGTCAGTGTCACTTACGCATGGAGGGGCTCCCAGCTCAGGCCTGTGATCCATTTGCTGTGGCCAGCGAGGGCCCTGCCCACCTGCTTCCCTGTGCTTGGGTCCCACAGGAGAATCTGAAGGACAGAAGCTTACTCAATAACCCTCCCCGAACTGTCCCTGGGTCCACTGCCCCCAATCCATCCTTCCCTGAAGACCCCAGAACCTGATTTGACCCATCTCCTAGGAAGGGAGCCCAGAGTCCCTGCCTAGTTACCCTGACCACCACCTACCTGGCCACTCTTGCAGCCTGAGGCTAGCTTCTTGCCATCTGGGGACCAGGATATGCTAAGCACCCAGTGTCTGTGTCCTAGGAAAGCAGGGGAGGGAGAAAGGAGGGAGCACATCTATCTTGATTCTCAGTGCCTAGCAGTGGCTGGCACTCCTCGACTAGCCCTGAGTAAATGAGCAGTCGAACCAAAGGAGCAATGAGGCTTTCTAGGCAAAGGGAGAATCCACCAAAGTGCTAAAGCCATGCGTTCCACTGCACAGATAATATTTCCACTTCCTAATAATTCCTTACACGATACATGGTATAAAGCGTTTGCACACACGGCATCCCTTATAATTCTCATGATAGCTCTAAAGTATGTAGCAAGAACGATTCCCAATTTCTCAGATGATAAAACTGAAGCTTAGGGAGCACGCCCTACACACACAAGGTCACCCAGCTCGTGTGTGGTCCCCCGGCCAGAAGCATCAGCACCAGCTGGGAACCTGACATGAAAAATTCTCAGGCCACATCTCAGAACTAAGGAGACCAAAACTCTGGGGGTGGGGCCCAGCAATCTGTATGTTAACAAGTCTCCCAGGTGATTCTGATGCACGGTCAAGTTTGAGAACCACTGTGGTAGAGGATGGATCTAAGCCAGGTTCTCCTTGCTACCAGCTGTCAGCACAACCCACAACCCCACACTGACTCGCCGGTCCAGCATCTGCTTGTCTGTATATGGCCGGCTGGGTTCAAAGGTGCAGTCTCTACCTAGAAACAGGCACTGCTAACTGGCTGTGAAGGGGCTGAATCGGCTCTGGGCCTCCTCAGGAACTAAAGGGCTGAGTACATGATCGCACACCCACCACTGGGTTAAGACCCCCTATGCAGCTACCTGTGTACTGACCCTGGCATGTGAAATGCGGTGTCTCGGTGCTGAGATCCCAGAAGCGCACAGTGGTGTCTCCGGAGCCACTGGCCAGGTACCTGGGGAAGAAGAGAGGCCACCTGACCTCTGCAGTGGGGACAAGGGGTAGGGCCTACACCAGAACACTGCATATGTATGTTTCTGCTGCCTATTCAATTGTCTTCTGGGCATAGAATCTGGGGCTGGACTTTTCTCTCTCCCTTGAGAAGGAGAAACATAACACTGATACCATCTGGGAGGAGACCCCAGGCGGCCATTTCTCTCCTCTTCCTTTCTAAAAGGAATGGCCACAGCTATAACCAGGCTTGAAGCTTCTCATTATCCTCGTATGACTGCAAAAAGCAAAGAAATTCAGTTTCACAGATGACGACTTAAGTCAGAAAGTGACTTGTCTGGGTCACACAGCTAGGAAGCTTGCCACTCGGCTCTCCTGAGATCAAGTCCAGGAAGGACCCTTCCAAGGTGGGTGTCCTTCAAGACCGACCCCCGCTGGGGAAGTCCCTAACCTGCAATTTGTGCCCAGAGCTCAGGTCTAGGATAGGCAGCTTGAGATCCCGTTGATTGTAACCCCCCACCCCAGCCAGAGGCTGCACTCCCACACTCCACAATTCTGCAGCTGTCCTTACTTTCCTGTGGGGCTGAAGGCCACAGAAATGACCGCCTCGCTGTGACCTTCCAAAGAACTGGTGCAGCGGGTCACAGCACGGACCCTGAAGATGGCCTGTGGCTGGTAGATGATGTCAAGGACCTTCTCTGTCTCCACTGCCTGTGACTCCAGCGTCTTCCCCAGTGATGAGATGATCTCAGCATCGTGGACATAGAAAGCCAGTGGCAAGGGATCCTCCTGGAGGGCAACGGCAAAGGGCAACTCCTCCATCAAAGGACAGGCAGGAGCACTCCCCACTGGGCTGTGGGCAGGTGAAGCTTTATTCTTCTCAGCCACCATGCCCACTGAGCAAGGCCTTTTTTATCCTCAAAGAGTAACTACAGGACACTTACATAGTACTTTAAAATCCTTTATCTGCATCTTACAACAACCCTGGGAGGCAGGCATCAATACTCCCACTTGATAGATGAGAAAACTGAGGCTCAGGGCAGCTACAACTAATTAGCCCAATGTCCTATTGCTAAGGACAAATTCAAGTGCTTCAGAAAGAAATTTAAACTCCTGAATTAGTGTTAATATACAGAATTATGCAGCAAACCACCACACCATGCCCTACAATGTGTAAGAAGCATCCAAAAAACTGGTTGAAAATGCAGACTCTGGGGGCACCTGGATGGCTCAGTCCGTTAAGCGGCTGCCTTTGGCTCAGGTCATGAACCCCACTTCTCCCTCTGCCCCTCTCCTTGCTTGTCAGCTCTCTCTCAAATAAATATAAATAAAATCTTAAAAAAGGAAAGAAAGAAAATGCAGACTCTGCTTCACTCCCCGAGTCTTGTAGTAAATCTGGGGTGGGGGTCCAAGTACTATATTTTTAAGCCCCTAACCCCACCAGAGGGCAGCATTTTGATAAACACTGGCTTAGAAGAGCAAGGGTTTCGAAGCTGACATTTGGGTTCCAATTGCAAATCTCCCACCCACCGCGGAGCATCGCACGAGTAACTGAATGCCTCTGGGCCACCCTGTAAAACGGGGATATTAAAGAGGAGCTGTGTCGAGGAATTTGACGATGCACCCAATGCGTTCAAAATGCGGTCTCTCTCCCCAGATGGACCCTGACGCTCGGCGCGCAAAGCGCTGTCACACTGATTAGATCTCCTGACCCTCCCCCGAAGTAGGTGGCCCTGCCACGGACGAGACGCCAGGGTGGTTCATCCGCCGTCGCTGGGCACTGGGACCCCCGAACCCCACACTTTGGGTCTCCCGCTCCCCTGAGGGCCGGACCAGGGCAGGGCCGCCCGCCCAGCGGGGGTATGAGGGACCGCCCGGGCCGCCGCTCACCTGGGCCAACAGCGCGTTGCACACGAGCTGCAGCTTGTCCGGGGTGATGTCCACGGGCACGTCGAACGGGGAGCCCAGCAGCTGCCCGCCCTCATCCTGGAACTGCACCAGCAGCCGCTGCACGTCGCACGCCGCCGCCTCGCCCTGCGCCCACAAGGGCGGGGGTCAGTCACTCCGGCCCACCGGAAAGCCCCCACCGCCGCCTCTCTCTGGCCCCGGGGACCCCGGACCCGAGCGCCCCCGCCCGCACTCACGCACACCCACCTCCGCAGCAGCCGCCGCCATCCCGCGTCCCCACGTGGAGGAGAAAGACTCCGGCGGGAAGGAGCGCCGCCCCCGGGGTCGCGCGGCGCGTCATCCCGTGACATCGCCCTCTGGTGTGGCGGAGGGGAAGTGTCACGCCGTGCCCGGCCCCGCGCAGCCCTGGGCGTACCTGGTACCCACCTCCCCAGCCTCCTCTTGGACAGGTGGCCGTCGCCCCATTCATTCCCTCCCAGTGCCGTGCAGGATGCAAACGGCCTTTTTTCTCTGTAGAACGGGGATTCTTGCCCCACTTCATAGATGGGGGAAATTGAGGCTCTGAGGGGTTAACTGATTTTCCCCAAACTCAGAGACAGGAAACGGTGGAAGACTGAATTGGCTTGGCTCTGGGCGGCAGCAGCCTTGCAGGGGCGGCTTACAAAACCAGAGCCTGTTGGCTTGAAGGCAGAAATTATTATTTTAAAAAATGGATCACATCGATTCATAATTCTTGAGTACAAAAGCAAAAAGTGTCTACAGTTTTCAACACTGTAAAGCAGTAACAACAATGATGAGAATGAGAGCAACGTGTTAGGGATTGTTCTAAGTGCTTTATACATGTACCTCATGTAATCCTCACAAAAACCCTCCTGTCAAAACAAACAAAAAACAAAACGAAAACCCTTCCATGCCCACGTTACAGATGAGGAACTGAGGCAGAGACTGGCTAACAGGAGGGCTCTCACGAGAAACCTGGGATCTTCTTTGAAGCTCTGCCCACATCCTGGGGGTCTCAAGCTCTGCCAATCTGGCCTCCCTAACCTGTCCCGAGTCTGTTCTCCCCATCTCCTCTCTCCACTGGGCTGAGTCACTGTGATTGTCTACAATAGCCTCTTGACTGGCCTCACTGTTTCCATTCTTGCCTCTTCCCACGCGTTCTCCACACTGACGTCTTCAAACCAAAGGGTAATGTTTTCAAACCAAAGATCTGGTCTGTCACTGTCCACCCTAAAACCCGACAGTGGCTCCCATTAGAAGCAGGACAAAGGTCAAACTCCTTATGATGCTCCGCTCAGCCTTACTTCCTCTCCATCCACTCCTCACTCTCTAAGATCAGATTCTTCTGGCTTTTTCTTCGTTCTTCCAAAGCATAACTCTTCTTGCCTTTGTACTTGCAGATTTCTCTGTCTGGAACTCTTATGGATTGAATTGTATCTGCACCCTCCCCCCATTCATAAGTTGAAGCCCTAACCACCAGGGTCATTGTATTTGGAGATAGAGCCTACCTTGGAGTAATAAAGACTAAATGAGGTCATAAGGGTAGAGCCCTAGTCCAACAGGATTGGTGTCCTTATAAGAGGAGGAAGAGATACGAGATACCTCTCCTGCTCTTCCTCCTTCTCTCTCTCTCTCTCTCTGCCCCATGCCCCCTCCTCACACAGGGAAGAGGCCATGTGAAGACAGTGAAAACGCGCCATCTACAAGCTAGGAAGAGAAGCCTCACCAGAAACCAGTGTTGATGGCACCTTGATCTTAAACCTCTAGACTCCGGAACTGTGAAAAAATATGCTTATTTTTCAAAAATTTCACTTATTCAAGCCACTCTGCCTGTAGCATTTTCTTACAGCAGCCTGAGCAGACGAAGACAGGAGCAATTCCTCATTCTTCAGGTCTTGCCTGAAATATGCATGCATTCATTCAACAAATGTCTCTGCCAGACATTGTTCTAGGAACTCTGTTTTAACTCATTTAATCATTTGCTCAGGAAACCTTCTCTGAAACAACGCTATGTTTCCCCATTGTGCGTTTTCAAAATATCCTGGTATTCTTTGTATTTAGAAATCACAGGTCCATGGAATGATTTCATCCATTCATCCAATGAATATCGTTGAGCCCTAGTGTACACACTGTGATAGCCCCTTGAAATATGTAAGTGAACAAAATAGACACAAATCCTTGTCCTCACAAGTGGTCTCAGCTTCCACTGTCATTCACACTTCCTGGTACACAGTAGATGCCTAAGAATTGCTTGGGGTGTGAATTACTGAATCAGGACTTTTTTGCTATGTTTTTTTAAGATTTTATTTATTTATTTGACACAGAGAGAGAGAGAGAGAGAGCGTGCACAAGCAGGGGGAGCAGCAGCCAGAGGAAGAAGCAGGCTTCCCGCCAAGCAGGAAGCCTGATGTGGGACTCGATCTCAGGACACCAGGATCATGACCCGAGGCAAAGGCAGATGCTTAACCACCTAAGCCACCCAGGTGTCCCTGAATCAGGATTTGAATCTAAGGTCCCTTGGACCTAGTCAGACAACTTGAGTTTTCTGCCAGTTGCAGGATCATTCATCACATAACTTCGTTGCTACAGAGAGCTTGCCCCCATAAAGGGGCTCAGGGTTTAGGACACCACGATGGCAGGGAATCCCTCCCTACATTCATTCATGTATTTATTCAGTCAACAAACATGCATCAGACAAATACGCATCAGGGCTGTGCCCTGGGTCCACAGGCGCAGAACTTGTCCAAGGTCACAGCTGTGTCCAAGGTTACAGATCGAGGAGCAGAATCCAGTGTAGGTGACCCACCTATGCTTTTTCTGCAATGCACTTCTCTGCCCTGGTCAGGTAGGTTTGAAGATATATGCGGGGAAGGGCCAGAAGAAATGCGGTAAGTGAAGAAAATCATCAGCATAGAGACACTATCCATTAGTCCATTCATTCATTGAGGAGACCCGCATTGGGCAGTGACTCTGCCAGGCTCTGTGCCAGGGTGGAGAGGGTGAGGGGGTGATGGCCAAACTGCATAAGATGCTGTCCCTTGTTCTTGCCCCCTCGGAGGGAGCCCACAACCCAGGCTTGGAGATCCTGGAAGGCAAGAGTTCTGAGTCCAAGTAAAAACAGACTCAAATTTGTCTCAGGAACTCTCAGTCAGATGGGGAGAAACTAGTCCTGCCCCAGGGGAGACCTGCTGAGCTGGTGAAAACAGTTCTTGCCCCAGGAAGACCCCCTTCTGATGTGGGAGACTTAGTTTGCCTGGAGAGGTCCCAGGGAAATGGGGAGGGGCAGTACAGTCCTTGGGCTCAGGGAATTCCCGGACTGACCCAGCTCTTGCCAAGGAGAAGACTATAGTCTAGTTGGGGACATGCAGAGCCCATCATCAGGGAGCTCCCAGTCTGATGGGAGAGGTAGACTGAATGCCTCCACCCCAGACAGATGGTGGGTGCAGAAGGTGTGAAACAAAAACACTGAAACAAATCACCCACTTGCACCAAACCGAGTTTGCAAGCCCCTCTGTCTTTCTGAAAAGGAAGGATATTTTCAACAATGATTGCTGGAGGGGTAGGGGACTTGTGGGCAAGTGGAAGAGGGGAAGGAACTCTCCTCCCCCCTCTATCCCTCCTCCCTCCAGAAGGGCATTTCTGGAAGTCTCCAGTTGGTCCCAGACCTGGGCAGCTGCTCTCTCTAAGTCTGCCAGCCCCTCAGCTGTCACTCTGCTCCCAAAATAGCAGTGGTTGGGGGGAGGGAGAGGAGGTTGTTTATCTGGGATGGAGGGGGACAAGGGGTATTATAGCTGTGCCTAGGGAGGGGGTCTCCCTCCTTTCTGGATCTTTCTCTCATTCTTTGTGGTATGAGTGCCTGAGTCCAGGACGGCCCCTGAACAGGATGTTGGGGCAGAGGTTAGTCAGCGCTCCCACATGGTAGTGACTGTCCAGTCTGAGGAGGGGGAGGGCCCTGAGTATCAATGACAGACTCCAGGGGCACCTGCCCCTGTGGCCAAATATGGTCTGGAGCCACTGACAGGGGCGATAAAGCCTCTTCGGTGGGGGAGGGGGGCAGACTAAGGCTTGGCGTCCGGGACTTCACAAGGGAGCTCAACGGAGCAGCGTCACAGAAGGACAGACCAGGAGCACTGTCCTCCAAGAAAGTGAGCCCACCTGGAGGGTTCCTCAGACTGGGGAGGGAGAAGGGGGACCAAGAAGAACTTTCAAGGCTTGCAGTGAGAAATTCAGGCCTTTGGTGCTGTGGCTTCACCTGTCCAGCTGGGAGGGACAGAGAGGGAGGCACAGGGGCCCTAAGACTCCCTCAACCATGCTATTCTCCAAGCAAATACTATAAAGTCCTTCTGGGTGGTGGATTTGGGGGTGATGGGGGTGGGTTCTTTCCAGGCAGAATCCCCGTCTTCCATCCTGGTCAGCGGAGACCCTGGAGCCTCACACCTCAGGCCAGGAGTCCAGTCCTGGGTCTGGAGTGAGGGGCTGGCCAGACGGAGCTGCTCCTGTCCTGACAGATGGCAGAGGCAGAAGCGGTGCAGCTGAAGGAGGAAGGGAACCGGCATTTCCAGCTCCAGGACTACAAGGCCGCCACAAAGAGCTACAGCCAGGCCCTGAAGCTGACCAAGGATAAGGCTCTGCTGGCCACGCTCTATCGGAACCGGGCAGCCTGTGGCCTGAAAACGGTCTGGAGCGGGCAGGGCGGGAGGCTGAGGGCCAGGGCTGGGAGGCCGGGGTGCGGAAGCAGCCCCCCAGCCTCATGGGCATTGTCCATTGTTGCAGCCCTCTCTCCTGGACCCCTCAGGTTGGAGAAGGGCGCCTCCCACTGCTTTCCTGGACCCACTGCCTGACCCACTCCTCCAGGAACCAGAAATTCCTCCCGTTAGGAGTCAGCTTAATGGGCACTGGCATCGTGCCGGGGGTTTTTAAATGTTATTTCGAGGCATCTTACTAACAGCCCAGTTACTGCTGTTTCGTGCCCATACCGCAGATAACAAATTCAGGGCTCAGAGGGCTCCATAGCTTGCCAAGATCTCCCAGGTAATTAGCAGCAGAGCCTGGATTCAAACCCAGGATTGCCTAATGCCACAGCTCATCCCCTCCTCCGTGCCCAGCAAGGGGCCCCCCCTTGGGCCCCTGACCGCTGGCAGCTCCCCAGCAAACCCTCCCTGGCTCTCTCCACGTTGTTCCTACCTTAACCCCAGATCCTTCTTCCCTCTTTCTCAGGAGAGCTATGTTCAGGCAGCCTCAGATGCCTCAAGAGGTGAGCGCCCCTCCCCCAACATCCCTGTTTTGTCTAAGAGCCTCTTTGTCAATTGAAGGAATTACAGATTGTGTAAACGCCATCCTAGGCATTGTAGGCAGGGCTTCAGATGTCCAGAGAGGCCATCCCTAGATTTTTGCATTTTTGCAACTCGCATTATTTATTAAATCATAGGTCGAGGGAGATTCTTTTGTTAAAAGATATTTCCAAAAATCCTTATGTCGTGGTGAAGATACACCCTTCTCTGTTGTAAATTAGGGTATGCTCCTCCTGTGGCTCCCAGGACCAGAGCATGAGCCCAGTCCACTCTGTGGGATTGGGGTCCCTGAGGGGAGGAGGGAGGCAATAGCTCGTTCCACAGGGACTAGGGAGAAATGAACATTCAAGTCAACAACAACAACAAAAACCTTTAAACTTAACTTTAACTTCAATTTCGACCTAAACGTCAGTCAATGCTGGCTCAAGTGCATCATAAAATGGGAAGACCTCTTGGCTGCAGGTGTTGGGTTCTGTTCTGGTTACTACTCTTTTAGGAGAAAGAGAGATAGTCTGAAGTGAGTTTAGAAGGGAGGAAACCAGCTGGAGTGGGGCCTGGAAATACACCCTGTGAAGAGAGGTTGAGGGAAGTGGCAATATTTATCTTGGGGAAGGCAATTCCCAGGTGGGATGGAGAGCTGCCTTTGTCACAAGGAGGAAGGATTGGATTTCATCTCAGGGGTTCCAGGGCTGAACTTAGGACAAAAGGGCAAACTTACAGGGAGATATATTTCAGGCAGGAAGAGGGAAGGGCTTTCTTGATGGAGTTGCTTGGCTGCCTTGAGAAGGAAGGAGCTCCCCACTCCTGGAGGTAGGCAAGTACTCGTTGGATGAACGCTTGGCTGGGATCATGACATAGCAGAGACTGAAGCATCAGGCGCTAGAGGAGATGACACTTAAGCTGCCTTCCGACCTTGAGGCTATGATTCTTACTGCCTCCTTGACAAAGGGGAGCCTTGGGCCAGAGAGTCCACATGGGTGGACAATCTCCCCTGAAGACACAGAGTCCCTGGAATTGGGGACAGTGACAGCGAAGGGAGGACGGTGGTCTGAAGCCTAGGCCCCTGAGGCCCCGTCTCCCTCATTAGCTATTGACATCAACTCCTCGGACATCAAGGCTCTGTATCGGCGATGCCAGGCGCTGGAGCACCTGGGGAAGCTGGACCAGGCCTTCAAGGATGTGCAGCGCTGTGCCACCCTCGAGCCACGGAACCAAAACTTCCAGGAGACGCTGAGAAGGCTCAATACCAGCATCCAAGAGAAGGTGAGCTGGACCGCTCCCCACAGCCTTGGCCTGCCGCCCCCCACTCCTAGTAGGGACAAGTTAGGGAAGCAGGACATCAGGGGAGGCCTAACCCTCCCTCCCCGCTCTTGGATGGAGTGAACACATGACACAGGCAGTTGTCAGAGAATAGCCAAACAGACTCGCCCATCCACCCACCTTTGAATGATCAGAGATGCTTGTTCAAGGGCACAAGCCAGCCAGGACTAGAACATGGGTCTCTTAAATTTCAGATGGAGCCTTTTAAAAAAATTGTAACTTAGTATGTATATAACATACTCTTCCTCTCTTTCTAGGAGGACAAAGGCAGTATTGAGTAGAGGGTATTGCTGGATGATAGAGAGTCAGGAGCCAGTAGGAACAGGAAATCTATTCTGGGAAAATGGAGTGGGGTGGGGAGAACTTGGATCAGAGGTGAGGAATCCTGCATCCTAGTCCTGGCTTAGGTATCAATTTTCTCAGGGATCCCTTGGGCTGTCAGTTCCCCCTCAGTAAGAGCAGGAGGGTAACTGATCACTAAGCTCCTTGCTCCGAGACTCAGTAGCTCCTATGTGCCTGGGGCAGCCCCACGGTGGGATCACAGCGCACTGTCCAGAGTGCAGACTCGGGGGCTGTGTAAACAAACCGAGGAAGGACCCGAGATGAGGTGGCAAATGAGAACCCCCTAGGAGGAAAGGAGCCTGGGATGGAAAGAGGCAGGACTGTGAACCAGCAGAACAAAGCAGCAGGAGGTAGAGAAGGAGCTGGCAAATGCGGGGGCGATGATCAATTAGGTCACTTTATGGTAGATTCAGAGTACGGGAGCCGGGGCTGGGGGTGTGAGGGATGACACATTCAAGCGTAACAGTTTTAATCTGTGTGAAGAGATGCTTCCAAACTGCTTCAGGTTTCTGATCCTAGACACCTACTTCTGTTTTAGCCCATGTGTAAGTATATCATAGCTAATTATTAACTAGATTGTAAAATTGGGGTGATGATCTGTAGCCTTCCAAGACTTGTGACGACCAAATGGGATAGCAAACTTAACTGGACTGTCAGCCTAGTGGGGCAAGGACTTGATTTTGTTCCCCATTCTACCCCCAGCTTCTGCAACGGTGTCTGGCACGTAATAGTTGTTCAGCAAATGTGTTCAGTGAACAAGTGACAATGTAGGGGTTCAGAGGAGATACCTTGATACTTACTGAGCCGCCTGGAATGTGGACCCCTGCCTGTCTTCTTCTCCACTCCTTCTTCTCTCCTCAGCTCCGTGCGCAGTTCTCCACGGACTCCAGGGTACAGAAGATGTTCGAAATCCTCCTGGACGAAAACAGTGAAGCTGACAAGCTGGAGAAGGCGAGTGCTGGGCAACCGGCCGGCCAGCAGAGGGCGCACGCGGGACACCCACCCCCCAGAACTGTACTTCCGCAGCAGGCCCCGCCCCTATCTCTGGACAGTGACTGCCTGACTGCTTGCGGGAGTGGGCAGGAAGGTGACCCGTTGGGGAAAGTGAACAAAAATAGGCCAAAAGTTAAGCACTTTGGAAAATTCCCTAATCCTGGCTATAAAGGCCAGGACTAGAGTCAGACCAATGAGGAGAGAGTTATGTGGCAGGGTTGGAGTCTTTATTTAAATTTTTGATATTTTGTTCATCTTGGATTTTTTTTTTTTTTGCATTGCATTGATTTTGACATTTTAAAATATTGCATTAGATATTATTTATCTTGATTGTTGAGGTCTTTGGTGTCCTTGTAAATTTTGCACCCAAAATTTGCCATACCATAGTTTCTTGCCATACCATAGTTTCCACCCTAAGAACTTTAAAAATGGCACGTTAAAATAATGTTCTATTCCATTCTAAAAGATTGCCAAAATTCGTCCTGAAATATGAAAGTATTTGCTCATGATACCATCCTCTTAGCCAAATTTGTTGCCTTTATTTAAAAAAAATTTTTTTAATGTTCCCTTCTGGTCTTTCTTCAGAGGAAAAAAATGAACATCTGAATGTTTTATATTTATAAGAATTGGACAGACATTGCCTGGGGAAATTTTGTCCGTTTTATGGTCAATAGGTCCATATAGTAAGCAAATACCTTTTATAACAAACTGTTGTGAGGACTTAATGAGTTGTTATTGATAAATGCACCTGGACAAGTATAAAGCCCTTGACTGGTAGAGTGATGATGGTTCTGGTGATGCTGGCCTGGGAGTCTCAGCTGCCTCCTCCCCAACACCCCACTCCTCCTCTGTTTGCTCACCCTCTCCTTCTCCTGCCTCAGGAGTTCTTCCCCAACCCCAGCTTCTCAGGTTCTGCTGAGGCCTCCTCTCCTGATCTAGGGCCATTTAAGGTATATGTATCCTCAAGGCTTTAGGGAGGGAAGACATTGGGGAACTTTCAGCTCAACTGCCTAATTTTGGAATCTGGGATCCAGAGAGGTGCCATGGGTTGCCCAAGTTCACACAGCTGGCACATAGCAGAATCAGTACTCACACCTAGAACTTTCAAGACCCTTCTCCTGCTCTCTCTGCCCACCACCTTCCACCTTCCTGAGAACCCCTGTAACTTCAGATTGCCCTGAACAGGTAAACAAACCCCAAATGCCAAAACCATATTCCGGAGAAAATTTCAAAGGAAAAAATTCTCCATGAAAAAACACTTCACTCCTGTTAAAAGATAAACCGAGGCATATTAATAATTTTGAGTTTATTCAGGCAAAATTGATTTGAATGAGGTAGCCCCGAAACAGGAAGTGGTTAGGAGCTCTCCACCCACAGGAGCTGGGGGAAAGACTTACAGAAAAGAGGTGGAAACAAAGCAACCAAATTATTTGATTGGCTATAGCTTAAGCAGTTACATTACTTGGGAAAGCCTAGTTAGCTGTGATTGGTTGTTCTTATGTTTTGATTTCTTTTTTTTTAATTTTTAAATTTTTAAAAAAGATTTTATTTACTTATTGAGAGAGAATGAGCAGGGGGAGAGGGAGAAGCAGGCTCCCCACTGAGCAGGGAGCTGGACATGGGGCTTGATCCCAGGACGCTTGAGTCATGACCTGAGCAGAAGACAGACGCTTAACCAACTGAGCCACCCAGGCGCTTTTAAGTTTTGACTTCTTGATCGTGAGACATTATAGGCTTAGGTTTGGGTTTGCTTACATTAGCCGCTAGGACATTAAAGCCACTCAGTCTAAAGACCTCCTTGTTTAATTCATTTAACCCTTCAATACCTTTTTTTAGTCCTTATCCATAAGCGTATGTACACAGTTTTGTTTTAATGTAAGTGCAATCTACTATTTGGGTTCTGGAACCTACTATTTGGATTCTGCTTACCAGTGGGTTGTTTTTTTTTTTTTTCCCCAAGTTGCTGCGTAATCTTTTTATTTATGACTTCGGTGGCTGCACTGTATTTCATCAGGTTGGTCCTTATGCAAGTTACATCGCTTCTTCTTTTTTTTTTTTTTTAAGATTTTATTTATTTATTCGACAGAGATAGAGACAGCCAGCGAGAGAGGGAACACAAGCAGGGGGAATGGGAGAGGAAGAAGCAGGCTCGTAGCGGAGAAGCCTGATGTGGGGCTCGATCCCATAATGCCAGGATCACGCCCTGAGCCGAAGGCCGACGCTCAACCGCTGTGCCACCCAGGCGCCCCATCGTTTCTTCTTTTGGATCGTGCTCTTGGGCTACATCTCCAGGAGTAGGATTACAGGGAAAGAATCCAGTATAAAGGTGTTTTGAAAATCCAGTCCTGGAGCCTGGGTGGCTGGGTTGGTTGAGCATCTGCCTTCAGCTCCGGTCATGATCTTGGGGTCCTGGAATTGAGCCCCACAGTCATTGGGCTCCCTGCTCAGCAGGAAGCCTGCTTCTCCCCCTACCCCTCTGCTCCTAATCTCTCTCTCACTCGTGCTGGCTCTCTCTCAAATAAGTAAATAAAATCTTAAAAAAGAAAAGAGAAGAAAATCCAGTCCTTACACCAGCCCTTGCATCGGCCCCTGGCCAAGGCCCTGGCAGCCCCACCTTTTCCATGACCCTCATTTGTCCTTCCTCTTCAGGCTGCCAACAACCTCATCGTCCTAGGGCGTGAAGAAGCAGGGGCCGAGATGATCTTCCAAAACAACGGAGTGGGCCTGCTGCTGCAGCTCGTGGACACCAAGAGGCCTGAGCTGGTGCTGGCTGCCGTGCGGACCCTGTCGGGCATGTGCAGTGGCCACCGAGCTAGGGTGAGGGCCTGGGCGTCGGGCTGCGGGTGCCATGTGGGTGGGGAGCGGGTGGCATAAATAGACCCTGATACAAAGTCTAAGGTGTCCCCCTCCATCCTTGATTGTACAGTCCTGGATCCAACAGAGATTGATCCCCTGCATTTCCCTTTGAGCAGGAAATGCCTTTATGTGAACATAAGCTTATTGAAAGTGGTTTATGAGACAGAGCCGAATGCAAAGGCTATGATGGTTGGCATTTTATCATACTAAATCTTCCAAACCCAGTACGTACTGTATACTTAGAGCACATCGCAGTGCAGACGCACCACATCACACGTGCTCAATGGCCCCAGGTGGCTCCTGTGTGGGACAGCCCAGCTTTAAGCCTCCGGAAATAGGCATGGCTTGTGGGCCCTACAGGGCACTGGCTGCCTGGGCTTACATCCCTCCTGCAGGGGGAGGGTGGGTATGCTCATCCCCTCCTTCCTCACCTGCACGACAGCTGGAAGAGAGGGGCAGACAGCTGACGGTGGGTCTTGCTGGGGCTTTAGGCCACGGTGATTCTCCATGCGGTCCGGATAGACAGAATCTGTGGCCTCATGGCCGTGGAGAACGAGGAGATGTCCCTGGCCGTCTGCAACCTGCTCCAGGCCATCATTGACTCTCTGTCAGGGGAGGACAAACGAGAACATCGGGGGAAAGAGGAAGCCCTGGTTCTAGGTAGGAGACGTCTTCTGTGTTTTTTAAAAGGGTGGGGGCCAGGGAGAGTCAGTTGCCCCCTCTGACGGCTCGTTCCCTGTGTGTGGAGGTGGTCTGGCTTTATTTTTATTTTTATTTTTTTTTAAGATTTTATTTATTTATTCGACAGAGATAGAGACAGCCAGCGAGAGAGGGAACACAAGCAGGGGGAGTGGGAGAGGAAGAAGCAGGCTCATAGTGTAAGAGCCTGATGTGGGGCTCGATCCCATAACGCCAGGATCACGCCCTGAGCCGAAGGCAGACGCTTAACCGCTGCGCCACCCAGGTGCCCCTGGCTTTATTTTTATATTTATTTTCTACTTGTAAAAGTAATAGAGGCACAGCAGCATCATTTCCAATCGCTTAAAAGTGGAGGCAACTCGAGTGTCCACGCAGCGGTGAATGGAGAGATAAAATGTGGTCCAGACACACAATGCAATAGTATTCCGCCTTCAGAAGGAAGGCCATTCTGACACAGGCCGCAACGTGGATGAACCTTGAGGACATTATGCGGAGCGCAATAAGCCAGTGACAAAAAAAATCAGTGCTGCTTGATTCCACTTATATGAGGTATCTAGACTAGTCCAAAGCACGGAGACAGAAAGCAGGTTGGCAGTTGCTGGGGCTAGGAGAGGCGGAAATGAGTGGTTTAGTTTTGGTTTTTACAGGATGGCAAAGTTCTGGAGAACGATGGTGATGATGGCAGCAAACAATGTGAATGTTCTTAATGCCACTGAGCTGGACATTTACAAATGGTTAAAATGAGGGGCGCCTGGGTGGCTCAGCTGGTGAAGCATCTGCTTTTGGCTCAGGTCATGATCTCAGGGTCTTGGGTTGGAGCCCCGCATTGGCTCCCTGCTCAGCGAGGGGTCTGCTTCTCCCTCTGCCTCTGCCTCTACCCCCCCCACCTGCCCCGCTCATGTTCTCTCTCTCTCAAATAAATAATTGAAATCTTTTAATAAATAGTTAAAATGATAAATTTTATCATGTGTATTTTACCACAACTAGAAAAAGGTAACAGAGACTTATTGGAAAAATTTGGAAAAATTTAGAAATTCGTAAAGATGAAAAAAAACCCCACCTGTAATCTCCCCTCCAGATAATTATTATCACTGCCACGTGTGTCTTTCCAGTCTTTTTTCTGTCCGTCCACATAAATATCTATTTAACAAAATTGGAATTCAGCTATGAATAGTTTTTTGTGGTTTTTTTCTTCACTAAGCATTATATGAGTATCGCATATCATTTAAGGTTCTTAAAAAAGATTATTTTTTATTTTAAAATCATTCATTTTACATTTGTTTCATTCCAAATACATGCACATATAGACTCAGGCTTCTTCCGGCACATCCGGGTCCTGGGCATCATTTTAAAAATTCCTGCTCTGCCTGGGAAGGTCACAAAGGCAGGTTCATTCATAAATATTTTCATTACATTCCATTCTATGACTGTATCATAATTCACCAACCAGCTCTATATTATTGGAGATTTAGATCGCTTCTAAAAATAGAAGTGCTTATAAAAATCCACTTCAGTAGCCATTCTTTACATAAAGCCATGCTTGCATTTGTAATCATTTTCTTGGAACAAAATTCCTAAGTAATGGGAGTATGGCTGTGAACACAACTGAAGTTTTCTCTCCACGATACTTTTGGATTCCTTTCTGAGAGGGTGCATGAATTTGTACTCTTCCCGAGTTGTGCAGTAGGGTCCCATCTCCACTCATTCTCCTACCAGATTTGAATACCCTCATTGTAAAAAATATTTTCCTAATCAGTAGGCAAAAATAACCTCGTCTGAATTTTAAAAGATTACTAGTGAGATTGATCATTTTTATTTTTATTAACCCTTTGGATTCCTTCATCTTCAAATGACTTGTCATATGTCATTACCCATTTTTTTTTTCTGTTGGAGTATCAGTGTTTTTCTTATTGATTCATAAGAGCTCTTTGTAGATTAATAATATGAACCTTTGGGCATCCTAGATTCTTTTTTTTTTTTTTTTTTTTAGATTCCATCTATTCATTTGAGACAGAGAGAGAGAGCACATGCACAAGTAGGGGGGAGGGGCAGATGTAGAGGGAGACGCAGACTCCCCATTGAGTGAGGAGCCTGATGTGGGACTCGATTCCAAGACCCTGAGATCATGACCTGAGCCAAAGGCAGATGCTTAACAAATTGAGCCACCCAGGCGCCACCTAGATTCTTGATGTGTTTCTGACTTTCTGTTGTAATGGTCAGCAAGTTGTTCTTTTTCTGTGATAGAACCACTGGAGGGTCCGAGATGCCCTCCCTTGTACAACTGGTGGTGAACTGGAGATGCTGGCCAGGACACTTTGGTTTTTCTCTTTGTGGCCTCTCTAGCTGACAGCTTGGGTGTCCATAGAGCATGATAGCTACATTCTCAATGGATAAGCCCCAATGTGCAAGTGCTTTTAAGCTCCTGGGAGTGCTGTAAGTCCCATGACCAACCCGGGCCCAGAGTGGAACAGCATCCCCAAGAAGACAGACCCTGAAAGGGGTGGTTCCGTTGGTGGCCACAGTATCCTTGGGAAGTAGAGAGCTGTTGGACATCTCTGCTAAAGAATTCTTCTAGATACTCATTTTAAATCCATCTCCTTGTAGCTTCCTTCCCCTTCTGACCCCAATTCTGCCCTCTGGAGCCTCACAGAATGAGTCTGTTCTCTCACCCTCGTGACACACCCTGATCTGGAAACAAACTATCGTGTCCACTGATGACTTTCCTTGTCCCGTTACATAGCCTCATTCCTTCATCCGTCATTTATATGACATTTTTTTGGAGATCTTTCTTTTTTCCACCTGCCTGCCACCCTGCCTGCCTGCCTCCCTCCCTGCCTTTCTGCCTCCCTGCTTCCCTCCCTGCCTGCCTGCCTCCCTGTCTGCCTGCTTCCCTCCCTGCCTCTCTGCCTCCCTGCTTCCCTCCCTGCCTGCCTCCCTGTCTGCCTTTGGCTCCAACCTAGAATGAGAACAAAATTCCCGAAGATGCAGAGAAGTCAGACAGGGCAAAAGCAGGAAAAAACATTTACGTTTTAATCCCCCAGCAGCAGGGAGCATGTGGCATCCCATCTGAGGTTTGAATTCAGGCTCCCAGCACGCAGGGAGTAAGAGGTCTATAAGGAGTGTACATTTCTTTTCTGGAAAACATTTTCTTCAATCAGTTTATTAAAAGCTACATGAAGTGTCCCTGGCTCCCTGCCAGTCATGCCTAGGAATAAGGAACTTTCTAAGAACCAGAGCTGTTCCAGGACAACCTGAGCTGTTGTAGAAGTCAGTGCCCAGGGCAGAGTGGCGGGAGGCCCACTTGGGGGGTATTGTCTAGGGATGTCTCTCCCTTTTTGGGGGTGATATGGCCAATACTATACTCTCCCTGGAAATTCCAACATCCAGGAAACAGTGGAGTCCATATTTCCCGAGTCCTTCTAGAAGCTTCTGCCCTTCCTGGTCCTATAGATCTGAGACTCCCTCCTCTCTCTTTACCCCTGTCCTCTCCTTCCTCAGATAGCAAGAAGGACCTGAAGCAGATCACCAGCCACCTCCTCGACATGCTGGTCAGTAAGAAGGTGTCTGGCCAGGGCAGGGACCAGGCCCTGAACTTGCTCAATAAGAACGTCCCCAGGAAGGACCTCGCCATTCATGACAACTCACGTACCATCTATGTGGTGGATAACGGTGAGGAGATGGGAGGGTCTGGGGCTCCCTCCAGCCTTTCAAGAGGGCACCAGGGTATCTGGCGCTGAGCAGAAAGCAGAGGAGGTGTGGCCCGTGCTTGGGACAAGTCTTCAGTCCCACTGAAAAGCCAGGAAAGGGCATTAGCAGTTAGAAACCACCAGGGGGCTGGGGAGGATACAGATCAAGGCGCAGCCCTGCATTCAGGGCCTGAACACCCCCAGAAAATGTCCACACACACTGGAAAACACCTGGACAGAGTGACCTCACCAAGGCAGGGCAATGCCAAAGACAAGCAGGGCTCCGCCAGCCAGGGGGTAATGTTCCTGAGGTCTCGTCTTTGGCAAAATACCTCACAGGCCTTCTAGAAGGGAGAAAGGGCATCAAGTGTCCTATATATAAAGCACAGTAACAAGGTTTTAGCAGACAGTCCCTAAACTGGTCAGCTCCAGGGTGTTAGCCCTCTCCCAAATCAACTCCAATTGTTTGGGAGTCATACCCATGGCTTTATAATCTCCTGTGATGAACTCCCACAGGTTTGACAGCACCCAAACCATCCCTTGTTCTAAAAGGCTCAGATTGGCTTTCACCCGTTTGAAATATATCTTTTTTTGATACTGCACTTCCTTGTTTGATTTTCACAGGTCTTGGCAAAGTGCAGTGTAACAGATCAGTGCTTAAAAATCTCCTCCCTCAGCACCTCCCCTCCCTCCGCAGTTCTGGTCTTCTCTGTGTATATTTCAAAGGCGGGAGCGCAGACCTCTTTCTCTTTGCACTCGGACCGAGGTCCAACCACACAGTTCATGGGGAGGGCAGGTGGGGAGCAATATTTGCTATCCAAGGCACCAAAATAAAAAGCCCTTGGGTAAAAAATAATGCGTACTCTCGAACCCTGTTACACTAGTAACAGCTGCCTTGTGGAGGGAGTGCATTGTACAGGCTGGTCTGGGAGACCTGCGCTGGGGGCCATCAGAGCATCCAGCCTCGAGTGAGCTTTTGGGTTCAGGGAGGGGCAGTGATGGCTGAGGACGAGGTCCGGAGGGTTCTAGAAGGGGAATGAGATGCTCAAGGCAAGGTTGGGAATGGAAGGGGAGTGTGGGGGCTGGTTGGGGAGGTGGGGGGAGGTGGAGCAGGGGCATTCAGTGTTTGGCTCCCCAACCCCCTCCCAGGACTCCCCAGCCCTGTAGGTGCTTTTGTGTGGGTGTTAAAGTAGGCATGACAGATAATGTACCGCTGAGCACTTTTAAGTCCCTCTGAGCGTCTAGAGTTTCATGCCTCCCAGCATCTACCGTGAGTGTCCCTCCTCCCACTGACCTGTGCCACCTAAGGTTGGACCAACTCCCAGCCACTCCTCAAACCTGGCTCTGAAGTCAGCCTTTCAAGTGTCCCAGAGGCAGCATGACATAACAGTTAATATCACGGGCTTTGAAGTCAGGCATGGCTGGGACAGTGTCCTTGCTGTGTCACTGACCAGCTGTGTGACCTTGGGCAACTTACTCGACTTCTCCATGTCTTGGATTTTCCGCTCTGGAAAACGGGAATAATGATTTTTAACCAGGAGGGTTTTATGAGGATTAAATGAAGGAACGTGTATAAAGCTCTTGGGCACATAGGAAATGCTCAGAATAACTTACAAGTCTTTCTTCATTGGGGCAAAGTACCCCATCTGTGGTGTCACCACTCTGATCTTATCATACCTTCTGTCCTTATCCAGCTTATTGTAATCTTTAGATGACTGTCCCTTATTGCACGGTGAGCTGTTTGAGGAAAGGTTTGCATCATTTATTTCAGTATCACTAAAAGGTGCTAATTCATTCATTCATTCATTCATTCATTCATTCATTTAATAGTTATGTAATGATTGAATTAGCCTAGTGGGTAATAGGAAGTCATTGAAGATTCTTCAATGGAAGAGAGGAGGAGAGATAGTAATAATAAATAGCAAATGTAGCATTTCCTAAATAAATAATAAATGTTCATTGAGTGACTATGACATGTCTGGAAGGGCTCCAGGTGGCCTCCGTACATGATCTCATTGAGTCCTCCAACGCTCTGCGGCAGGTAGTATGGTTCCCATTTTACAGAAATGAGGCCTGGGGAAGAGAGACTATCAGGTAGTATTTGAGAAAGGTTATACATCAACCCACAGAGTGTTAGCACTGCTACAGCCATCTGAGATCAACTCGTCTTAATTTTATAAGTGTGAAAATAGAGGCCCACCCACAGTGGCAGGTGAATTGCTCACCCAGGGGCAGTCAGGTGTAGCAGTCAGGTGCATGCCAGTGCCCTTCACTGTAGGTTAGCCATGTGCTGCCTGAGGGCACGCTGAAGGGAAGCTGGGGTTAAGACAACCGAACAAGACAGTGTGTTGGTGAGGACAGACCCCAGCTGGGATCTGACACTTGCCATCATCGGTCCTGCAGGCCTGAGGAAGATCCTGAAGGTGGTGGGGCAGGTTCCAGAGCTGCCATCCTGCCTGCCTCTGACCGACAACACCCGCATGCTGGCCTCTATCCTCATCAACAAGCTGTACGATGACCTGCGCTGTGACCCAGAGCGCGACCACTTCCGCAAGATCTGTGAGGAGTACATCATGTGAGTCCCATGGGATCACACTCTGTATTAGTTATCGATGGCTGTATAGCAAATCACCCCCAAGTTTAGCAGCTTGAAGTCCTAGTAACCACTCACTATTTCACAATATGACAGCCGTGTGGGAGTGGCCAGGCTGGGTGGATCTGGCTTTGGGGCTCTCATGAACTTACAGTCACAGGTCGGCCTGGGCTGCCATCATCTGAAGGCTTGACTGCAGCTGGAAGATCTGCTTCCAAGATGGCGCACTCATATGGCTGGCATGCTGGTGCGGGTTGTTGACTCAGTTTCTCCCAGTGTGGACCTGTCCACAGGCTGCTTGAGTAGCATTACCGCATGGTAGCTGGGCCTCCCCGGAGTGAGCGAATCAGAGAGAACAAGGCAGAAGTCGCAATGTCTTCTATAACCTAGCTTCAGAAGTCACACACAGTCACTTCCACCACATTCTCTTCGCGAGAAGCAAGCCATTAAGGGTGGTCTACATTTGTTTTTAAGATTTTTTTATTTATTTGACAGAGAGTGAGACAGCCAGCGAGAGAGGGAACACAAGCAGGGGGAGTGGGAGAGGAAGAAGCAGGCTTCCAGTGGTGCAGGGAGCCTGATGCGGGGCTCGATCCCAGGACCCTGGGATCAAGCCCTGAGCTGAAAGCAGACGCTTGACGACTGAGCCGCCCAGGTGCCCCTGGGTGGTCTACACGTAAGAGGGGAGAGTTAGGCTCTACCTTTTGCACAGAGGAGCGTCAAAATAGTTTTGGACTTATTTTAAACCTACCACGAGCTCCTGCTGTTGAAGGAACAAATGTCAGCTTATCCAGGAGGGAGACATGGCTCTGTAGAGACTTTCAGCACTTTGTGGCCTCGCAGAGCCTAGACAGGAGCCTGGGACCCTCACCAGTGGCGTTCTGTCTCCCCACTGCCACTCTACCATCGCTGTGACTCAGATGACTGTGAGTCTCTGTTTTTCTCTGTGTGTCCCCTCCCTTCTCGTCCCACTGCTGCACCATCTTTTAACCCTTTTTTCCAATGATCCTCATGCTTGTAAATTATTCAGACTTCTGGGACCCCACTTGACTCAGTAGTCTGGGCTGTGGCTCAGGAAGTTGCATGTTTAAAAAGTATCCCAGGTGAGTCTTGGGTGGAGGGAGACGCTCTGATTTTTCCTTCTCCCTAGCAGGAGTTGGCAAACTTTTCCTCTGAAGGGCCAGAGTAAATATTCTATGTTTGGCGGGATGTGCAGCCCTCTGCTGCATATTAAAAACAAAAAACAAAAAACCTTTAAACTGTAAAAACTACTCTCAGCCTTCCAAATTTGGCCAAGTAGCCAAAGTTTGCCAGCTCCTGCTTAATCCCGTAGCCCTGACTGTTTCAGGGAAAGCTCCTCAGGGCTTCTCTGGTCTTTCTCTGCCTCAGCTTCAGCTTTTGTAGCTAACTTCGTGAGTCTCTCATGGGGTCCCAAATCGAGTTCCAGGAACCATCACCCAGCCAGGCCTTGGGAGGGCAGAGGTTTTTGGACGAGGGTCCTTCCCAGCCACCTGCGGCAGGCTGCCCCCGCGCAGGCCCGCACCTGCCTGGACCAGCCACTGAGCCTGAGCGGGCGGGGTCACCTCCTGCAGGAGAGGTGCCTGAGGTGGGCCCTCCCCAAGGCTGCAAGCCACCCTGCTTCGTCAGGAGCTGGGGCAGGCGCGGGCGTGGGTGGAACGGGCCGAGGGGGCAGACCCTGACCAGTTATGAAAGGCTCTGGCTTCCCCGGCACGGAGTGGGTGTCGGAACTGGAGGGGCTCTCTGAGCTTCAAAGCCAACCCTCTTCAGGGTGACAGGGACTTGCCCAGGTCACCCAGCCCACCCGAGGCAGATGTGGGACCACAGCCCAGGTCTCCCACTCTGGCTCAGTGTCGTCCTCTCCTGCCCAGACCTCGCCGCCTTCTTTCTTGCATTCATCACACTGTGCACATCTGGCCCCTCACATCAGACCAACCTGGACAGATCACGGAAAGATCAGAAGACGTGTCATCGCTGACGTCCCCACACAGAGATTCTCCCGTAGAGTAGATGATAGTCGATTCCGAAAGCAAAGGCAGACCCCTTAGTTGCGGGGGGGGGGGCCTGGGACCAGACGTGGAAGCAAGCAGCCCAGGCTCCTGCGTGACTTGGTCACCCTGCGACTGAGGCTGTGTGCCGGGCCCCACGGCACACCCTTCCGTGTTGGTGTGGTTGGTGTACTGTCCCACTAGACATCCCAGCTGCTGGGAAGCCCGGTCACTGATGGCTCTCGCCTGTAACCTCTCTTTGGGACCTCCCTCAGCTGGAGACAGCTGCTTCACCCTCCCCAGCGTGGCCAGCATCCAATGACTCGTCCCTCCCCCAGCTGGAAACAACTCTGGAGTGTGTCCCCGCTGTAGCACTCATCACAGCCTGAGGCTTTATGCTGAGTGGCCGCCCAGTGTGTCCCTCTGCCCAGTGTTGCTTCCTTCCCTTCTCCAACATGAGCTGATCCCAAGAGCTCTCCCTCAAAAACTTCCTGCATGTCCATCTCCATCCATCCGAGTGTGCTTCTTGGGGACAGAATCCAAGGCATGTCTGTTATATCACTTACCATCACCATAATTCTCGTAAGTGGTAGTACTATACCAACAGTTTCTAGACCAAGAAGCTGAGGCACAGAGACATTCAGTGAATTGCCCAAGGTCACACAGCACATCCGGGATGTGAATTCAAGTCTGTCTGCCCCCAAATCCCACACTCTTCCCACCCACCTCAGCCAGTTCTCTTCACCACTTTGCCCTCTGTTTTAGGGGCAAGTTTGACCCCCAGGACATGGACAAGAACGTGATTGCCATTCAGACGGTGTCAGGGGTTCTGCAAGGCCCGTTTGACCTGGGCAATCAGCTGCTGGGACTGAAAGGTGTGATGGAGATGATGGTAGCGCTGTGTGGCTCGGAGCGCGAGGTAGACCAGCTGGTGGCCGTGGAGGCCCTCATCCACGCGTCCACCAAGCTCAGCCGTGCCACCTTCATCATCACCAACGGCGTGTCGCTGCTCAAGGAGATCTACAAGACCACCAAAAACGAGAAGATCAAGATCCGCACGCTGGTGGTGAGTGTCGGTCCCAGACACGGTGCCGGGCACCAGGGACACAAGGATGAATGAGGCATGGGCCCCACCTGCAAGAGGCCCACGCCGTAGGCGACACTCGGAGCCACCCTCAGGCCCCCGCAGAGCAAGGCAACAAGCAGGAGGCTCTGAGAACCTAGACTCAGAATGGCGGGCCCTGTTGCGTGACGCCGGGGACCTTTGCCTCCGTGCTTTTGAACAACGCTAACCCTGAGGAGCTTCTGTCCAACCAGTATTTTCAGGGCAAACTCTAAAAAGTCAGTTTGTGTCCTTAATCATTTTCTGGATGGCACAGGTAACCTGTTTCAGTGTTTCCGACTTCATTTTACGGAAAGTCTTTTCATGGGTCTTTTATTTTGCTTGTGAACAATTACAGTGACAATTTGAGCCACTGATGTGTTTTTCTGTTTATATCAATTTTTAAAGAACTAATTATAGCTTGTGCCATCATGAGTTTTCTCTTATGGAAGGCATGTTTTCCTAGCGAGAGTGCAATTTCTCCTGGGTAAAACTCTGCACCTCTGAATTCGCTACCCACAAGGCCTGCGTTCTGGGCCAGTTTTTGTGCGAGAATAACCTTCACGATTGGCGTTTCAGATAAGATGAGTATTGTCTTGTGCTTATGCTTCAAAACAGCAGACACAAAACATCAATGGGGTCCAAATGGCGGTGGAGAGGGGCAGGACGGAAAAGTCCAGCTTTGTGAGCATTTTCCCTCTCCTAGAAGCTGAGCTCAGGGAAGGCATCTTGGAAGAGGTGACACCCGAGCTGGGTTTTGTAGTAAGCGTAGAAGTTTATCCAGGCAAAGATAAAGGGGAAAAGTGTTCAGCCACAGGGACCTGTTTGAGCAAGGCCCTTTGTCGCCAAGTGCGTCTGATTCTACAAGCGTCTCCCTCCCCCCACAGGGACTCTGCAAGCTCGGCTCCGCAGGAGGCACGGACTACGGCCTCAGGCAGTTTGCCGAAGGGTCCACAGAGAAGTTGGCCAAACAGTGTCGCAAGTAAGGGGGTCCTACTTCCCCAGGCCCGCCACCTCCTCTCTGGGATGCTCTCTAGTGGACGCCACATTGTAAAAGCCCCCCACCTACTACCCCCTACCCTGAAACAGCTCCACTCTCTTGACCCGAGCCCCAGCACCCGTGCCCAGCGTGCTTCCTCCCCGATTTCCAGGTGGCTGTGCAATGCGTCCATAGATACCCGGACCCGGCGATGGGCAGTGGAGGGCCTGGCCTACCTCACGCTGGATGCCGACGTGAAAGACGACTTTGTCCAGGACATTCCTGCCCTGCAGGCCATGTTTGAGCTGGCCAAGGCAAGCGTGGCCCTGACCTCTGGCCTCAGGAAAGGTCTCCTGGGTTCAGGCTTACACAGTCCTCTGCTGAACCTGGGAAATGGGACTGTTGTGTCTTCACCCCAGCTCCGGCCCTCCTACCTGTGTAAAACAGATTGGTTATTTCCCCCTGTCTGGCCCTTGTTTTACCTGACCATAAAATGGGCTCATGACTCTTCCAGGCAGTGGGAAGATGAATAAGAGGATGGTATTTTTTCCCTGGGACCCTCAGGAAGTGAGGTCTTGAGGGACTGAGAGGCAGTGCCTAGCCCTTTCTGGGCCCCTTCCTCCTTCCCAGTGCCTCCCAGATTCCTTTCCTTCTCTGCTGGGCTAATGCCCTGGCTCTTTTCCACCACCAAAGGGAGGACGGGAGGGAGGGAGTTTCCACCAAGGCCAGACCAGACCTGCCCAGCCCCTACCCCACCCCCACCCCATTCCACAGCAAAGCACGTCGGACTGGGCTTTGGAAAGAGGCACAGAGTAAGCCGTGTACTCAGGGAGCCCCCCACCCATGCTCTCAGGGGTGCTGTTGCAGGTGTCGGAGAAACTTCTGCCCGTCCTGCACAAGCAGAGCCAGCTCCTTCTCCCTCCTCCCTCTTCTGCCACCCGCTCTTCTCCAGGCTGGGCTGCACCAACCACACTCCTCCCAAACCAACCCGCCGGCCCGGCCAGGGGGCCGTCTTGGAAGCAGAGATCCGTTCTAAAGTTTCCTTTCTGCCTATCTCCTCCTCTCCCCCCACCCCGTAACTCCAGACAGCGGACAAGACCATCCTGTACTCAGTGGCCACCACCCTGGTGAACTGCACCAACAGCTACGATGTCAAGGAGGTCGTCCCCGAGCTGGTGCAGCTCGCCAAGTTCTCCAAGCAGCACGTGCCCGAGGAGCACCCTAAGGTGGGCTAGGGATGACGCCGGAGGGGCCTGTGCCGCCAGGCTGCCAGAGAGGGGACTGGAAAGAGTGATGTCTGGGTGCTGTGTGTGCGTGTGTGTGTGGGGGGGGGGAGAACTGGGCATAGGACTCAGAGAAACTGAAGAGGATCATGGATAAACTTCCCCCACTAAGCGGCGCTCATTCCCCCCTTATTTTAATATTTTACGTGGGGTGGGGGGGGGTGAGGACCCAACCATTTGTAGTCTGAAAATCAAATGGAGCCATGATGAACGTTTATGTTGTTGGTTTCATGGACATCAGACAGTGTATTTCATGTTTCCAACGCTTACAGAAATTTTGTTTCCTGGGATATCTAGATTTGGGGATATGGGTGCTAAGTAGGAATAATGAGAGGGGGAGAGATGCCAGTCAGCAGTAGGCCACATGTCACAAATCCCCTTGGGGCCCTCCCCAGGGATTCCCTGGACTCAATGGTATGCTTTGTATGTGGTTTAAATATGAATGTATTTGCATTGCATTTCCAGCCTCTAAAGGATTTAGATTTTTCTAAATAGAGTAATAAAACCACACTGCAAAACAAACAAAAAGGCGGACAGCAGAGAAAAGAAAATGACCACTCACAATGACATCATCTCCCCTTGACCACTGTCAGCATTTTGGCATATTATATTACCTACCAGAGGCTGTTTTTCTCTATGCATCTTTTTTTCTTTTCATGGTTATAATCAGAATGTTATCATTTTGTGCCTAATTTGGGAAAAATACTTCAGGTGTTTTCCATATTCCTATGCCATTATTTTTTTTTAAGTTTTTGTTTAAATTCTAGTTAGCATACAGTGTAATATTAGTTTCAGGTGTAGAATTTAATGATTCAACACTTCCGTACAGCACTCAGTGCTCATTACAGCAAGTGCCCTCCTTAATCCCTGTCACCTCCTATGTCATTCTCTGAATCAGTTTTTAAAGCTGCATAGTGTTTCATGCAGGCAAAAGTAGATAGCATTTTCTGCTGCTGTAAAGTTCAAATCTGGTGTCTAGAGATGCCCACGACTGTCAGCCTCTTCCCAGCTACTTCGAGAATTATCTGTAAAGACTGTTCAACCCTGGGGCTGATTTTGGATTTCTAGCACAACCCAATCCATTGTTATGTCAACTTATCTGCTCCCTATCCCCTCTCCCTCCCACCTAAGTCCCCTGATATCCTCCCCCCACCAATGACACGCCAAACTTTTGCAAAAAAAGTCATATATGGATCATCTAGCCTTTTGGATGATCTCTTTAATTTCATTTCTCTGTGAATGAAGAATCTTTGGGATGATTTTCTTGCCACACCAGCTGCTCCGGCTCTGTGCTGGGAGTGGGGGAGAGGGGCAAGGAAGAGGAGAACATGCCAGACACCCCCTTGGCTATTGTTTGGGCAAAGGGAATCTGGAAGAGTATATGAGTTTCCAATTGCTGCGGTAACAAATTGCCGCAAACATAGAGGCTTAAAACAACACAAATTTATTATCTTCCAGTTCTAAACCTTCCAGTGCTGACCTATTTCCAGGTCAGAAATCTGAAATCAGTCCCACTGCGCCAAAGTCAAGGTGTCTGTAGGGCTGGTTCCTTCTGGAGGCCCTGAGAAGATAATGTGTTTCCTTGTCTCTTTCAGCTTCTAGAAGCCACCTTCCTTGGCTAGTGACCTTAAATCACTCCATCTTTTTGCTTCTGTTGTCACATCTTCTTCTATTAACTCTGACCCTCCTGCCTCCCTCTTACTGAGACCCTGGTGATTATATTGGGCCTACCCAGATAATCCAGGATTATCTCCTGTCTAAAGATCCTTGATTTGATCCTATCTGCAAAGTCCTTTTCTCGCTGTGTAAGGTAACAGTCACAGGTTCTGGGGATTAGGACGTTGACATCTTTGGGGGACATTATTCAGCCTGCCACTAGCCATCAGGAACCACCTTTAGTTCCCATACAGTTTGGCCTGGTGCCCAGGCTCCTTCCCCACTGCCCCCCTTTCATCTCCCCAGGACAAGAAGGACTTCATAGACATGCGTGTGAAGCGGCTTCTGAAGGCTGGGGTCACCTCCACGCTGGCCTGCATGGTGAAAGCCGACAGTGCCATCCTCACAGACCAGACCAAAGAGCTGCTGGCCAGGTGGGGCTGCAGCGGGCCAGGCCTGGGGTCTGAGAGGACTGGGGCCGGGAGGCTGGGTGGGGATAGAGATGTCAGGGAAGTAAATGAGCGAACGAGCCATTCGGGGGGCCTGGAGTGGAGACGGAAAGGGATCAACAACGAAAAGTGATACGGCGGGGCAGGTATCACAGTTGGACATTTGCATCGAGTGGAAAGAAGTCACTGTCCATCCTAGTTACCTGCTTCCCAGGCCCTGTGTGGCACCTGCTATCCCGCAGAAGAAAGGCACAGTTTCTGTGCAGTGAGACGAGGAGGGAGACAGGCTCACAGTTATGATACAGTGGGGGAAACACAGAGGGTTGGTTGGAGCACAAGCAGGCACCCACCAGCCAGATTGGAGGTAGGTGGGAGGGCAAGCCAGGAAGGCCTCCTGGAGGATGTGACAATTCAGTGGAACCATGAAGGGAGACATGGAGCCATACAAATGCCAGGGAGGAAGGGTTCCGGGCAGAAGGGACAGGATCTATAGACACTGAGGACAGAGGGAGAAGGAGTGAATGACATGGGGTTCTCCTGCAATATGTCTGAAATGTGGGGTACACAGGAGAGAGCGGTGCTAGTAAGACCAGAGAGGGGGACGAGGGCCAGATCACAGAGGTCCTGGGGTGCATCTGTGGTGATGATTTTCTCCTGGTTGATGGGCAGCAATGAGCCATTTGTTGCCTCTCCAGATAGGGAGGGGGTGGCTCTTTGCAGCCTCACTTGGCTTCACTTTCTCCCCAGCTCCTTATATCTATGGCAGGATCTGGCCAGGGTGGCTCATGCCAGGGAAGGTGCAGCACTTTCCAGGGCTTCACCGGGTCTGACTGGCTGGCCTGCTGATGCCTGGGAAGGGTGTACATTACGTGTCCTTCATCCTCGCCCTACAGGGTATTCCTGGCGCTCTGCGATAATCCCAAAGACCGAGGAACCATTGTGGCTCAAGGTGGTGGCAAGGTGATTGGTGGGATAGGGTTTGCCATCCTACAAGGTGATCCACTGGGGAGGAGCACGTGTGTGTGTGTGTGTGTGTGTGTGTGTGTGTGTGTGTGTATACGTGCGCATGTGCTCTTTGCCTGGCCCGAGAATAATGTACCCCATGCCCCAACCCAGCCTCCTGGAATACTGTCGTTCAGGTATCTGTCCTGTCTGTGCTCATGGCCCCAAACTGACTTCTGCCTGATTTCATGGTGTGGAATCCCATTTATCCTCCTTGCTGTTGGAAGGAAGCATGGCACGGGTGCACAGGCCGTGGACTTCTCTGTAGATTTGTCTTTGAGTCTTTCCTTTTCCCCCTTTTAGCTGCATAACTTTGGGCAAATTACTCAATCTCCCCGAACCAGTTTCCCATGGTAGAAAAATTGCACAATCACTCTGCAGGATGTCACAAGGATTACAGAAAACTACACTTGAAGTTTTGGCTCCTAGTCACTGCTCAGGAGGTGGCTGCTGGGATGATCAAGTCTGACTGAAGTCAGGGAGTAAAAAGTCAGTGTGTTGATCCATTTATTTGTCCAAGAGACAGCAGTGTGGATGGGTGGGGGAGCATGTAGGTGGAGAGAGAGGACATCCAAGTGTGCCGGGCAGCAGGGGAGTGACCCTGTGACGCTGGATGTAATCGTTTTCTGTGATGCTCAAGGCTTGCTTACACTGCAGAAGCAGACAGCGGCTGGAGAGGCAGGATGGGAAGAGAGGCTTCTGGAGGTCTGTGACGGAGGAGTGACTGTGCCTTCTCTTGCAGGCGCTGATTCCCCTGGCCTTGGAGGGCACAGACGTGGGCAAGGTGAAGGCAGCCCACGCTCTGGCAAAGATCGCTGCCGTCTCTAACCCGGACATCGCCTTCCCGGGGGAACGGGTGGGTACTGGTGCCGGGGTGGGTGGGATGGGGCAATGGGAGGAGTCTCCTCTCTTCCTAGGGGCCTTTCTCCTTGTCGCCCTACCCCCAGCTTGGGAGGGGGCATGGTGCCATCACAGAGACTGCCATGAATTGGAGGTGCCTGGACTCCAGGCTTGGCTCTGCCTCTGACTGAACAGGACTGTCCTCTTAGAAACTGAGGTTACCTCGTCTGCAAAGTAAGGGAAAAAGTCCTGCCTCTCAGGGTCATCGTGAAAGCTGCAAAGACAGTGGGTGGGCAAGCATTTTGGGAATTCTAAAGCTGGGCACCTATAAATGGTAGGGTCTGGGGCACATGGTCTCTGCCTGACCCGTTCCGTGACCCTTCCACACAGGTTTATGAGGTGGTACGGCCCCTCGTGAGCCTCCTGGACACACAGAGGGACGGGCTCCAGAACTACGAGGCTCTCCTGGGCCTCACCAATCTGTCTGGGCGGAGTGACAAACTCCGGTGAGTGGGGTGGGGAGGGACGAGCCCCAGAAAGGGTTTGGTGGAAGTTTCACGTATAGCGTGTGTGCTTTCCTCTGAGGACAGGATCAAAGGCGGTGGGTAGACACCTGCAGTGGGAGGGATTTGAGTTAGCACGTACTGAACGTATGAAGGCAAAGGAGATTATAAAGACACTTCTTTCTGACTAAAGTAATAAAAAAGATACCCAGCTGGATGGGTGGGGATTCCTTCTTGGGAGCCAGGGGATGGGGGAGAGAATTGCGTTGCGATTCTTTCAGCTGCAAGGGGCGGAAAACTCAACTGTAACTGGTTTAAGCATAGAGGGAATTCAATGTCTCATGTAAGTAAGAGTCTGGGGCGACCAGATGCAGGTGCAGCTTGATGCAGGCGTTACAAAGCTTTCCCACTTTCGTACTTTCTTTTTTTCTCTACTTTCCCTACTACTCCCCACTCTCCTACTTCCGTCCACTCCTCCTGCCTGTGTTATCTTAATTCTCAAATGGGCTCTTCCCCTCTGTCACGATCACAAGGGTCGCTCCAGACCTCACAACTTCTTGGCTTCATGTCCAGTGGGAGAGAGAGAAAGAATTTCTTTTCTGCAGCAATAATACAGAAGAATCTCCAGCCTAGCAACACGTTCATCACAGACCCCATGGCTATGGCCAGAATGCTATGCTGTCATTTAGTTTATGCCCATTGGTGCCCTTCCTGGAGCTGGGGGCAGGGGAGGGATCGATGTCATCCAAACCATGCTGGCTGAGGACGTGGGAGGGAACCATCAGCAGGGCGGACTGGCCCTTGGGTGGCCAAAAACTCCAAATCATCACTGCAGACGACTCAGTGGCCTTCCTTCCCCACCTCTCACACCTTAGGCAGAAGATCTTTAAGGAGAGGGCCTTGCCCGACATTGAGAACTACATGTTTGAGAATCATGACCAGCTACGGCAGGCGGCCACTGAATGCATGTGCAATATGGTGGTGAACAAGGAGGTGAGGCGGGCTCGGGATGGGGGCGGGCTCGGGATGGGGGGGCAGGCTCAGGAGTGGGGTGGGGACTGATCTTGGCATGGAGAGTCAAGCCACATGGCAGGGCCTGGCATGAGATTGGGGGTTACAGTGGTGTTAAGGTAGCATTTTGCCAAATCTTAAAAAAAAAAGGGGGGGGGGCGTCTGGGTGACTCAGTCGTTAAGCGTCTGCCTTTTGCTTAGGGCGTGATCCCAGCGTTCTGGGATCGAGCCCCGTATCGGGCTCCTCCGCTGGGAGCCTGCTTCTCCCTGCTTGTGTTCCCTCTCTCGCTGGCCGTCTCTCTCTCCATCAAATCAATCAATCAATCTTTAAAAAAAAAAGGTAGCATTTTGCTAGAGAACCCAGGAATCCCTGTATCTCTTCTGGCTTGCAGCCCCCTTCCTTGTAGGGACCCTGAGAGGAACGCATGCACCAAGGAGACAAAGGAAAACACACAAAATAGTATTGTCCCTAGCTGGGGGTTTGACCCCTAGCTTGAGCTGGGTGAGGTGAAAGGTACCATTTCCCTAAGTTATTTATGTCTGAGTAATCTCATAGCAGAGAAGGATATAAGACCAGGGCTTCTCAGAGGCCAGAGGAGTCTAGACTACCTATATTTATCGAAGCTCCCCATTTATAAAAAATGTGGAAAAGCAAACACAGATACAAACAATTTTAGAATATTTTAAATGTTAACATTTAATGAACTATTGCTGTTTCCATGGAAACTGCAATGCAGTATAACTGTGTTCTTCACAGAGTAATTATAGGATTTATAAAAATAAAATGAATTCAGAACATACCAATGACCTCATGGTCCAGTAATGGGGAGAAATTATAACCATATGGTGAATGAATACCTTCTTCTTTCCATCCTGCCAGAGTGCTGCTATGCCTGTGGGCATAACCTCATCAGAGGTAACAATAGGGCCTCATCTGAGGCCCTTCACGAACATGAGGGCCAGGCTAAATGGCCCTTCTGGGCCTTCATATAGGGCTTAGTTGGAGACCCACTCTTTTTTCTCTCAATTCTTACCTCAAGGTCTTGGATCTTCCCACTAGTAGAGGATAAAAATCCAACCCATGAAAGCCTGTTGAAGTAAAATAATCAAATCAAACCAAATCAAATCAATCAATCAATCTAAACAGGATCCACTGGGGAGCTGGCCTGAGGCTGGCCTGGGGGGCTGGCAGCCTCACGGGAGAAGAGAGTATATCCAAAGAAAGAGGAGGGGAGGGGTGATGGGAAGGGGGAGCAGGCTTCCCCTGGGAATAGCAGCGGTTACGACGACCCACGTCAAAATAAACAGTGGTCCCGACCGGATAGAAATTCATTTCCCATTCACACCACTTCTTGCTCACATTTGGATCCAGTGGCTTTCTTCTAAGCAGTGACTAGGATCCGGATGTCTTTGACTATCAAGAACTATCTCCCCACTCCACCCCCACTGTAAAAAAGAACTGTCTCCCTCTCTGCCACTCTGGGAGTGGTCTTCATTTGAATGGGGAGAGAGACCACAGGAAAAGCCCCTATAGTTTTCCGCCATGGTGGCTTAGAAGTGACACCTCTCACTTCCTCTCACGTTCCATGATGAGAACTAGTTTATGGCCACATCTACATGCGAGAGTTGGGGAATGTAGTCCTTTGGGGGTATCTGCTTCCCAGTCACCAGGACCCTGAGATCATGACCTGAGCCAAAGGCAGACGCTTACCCATCTGAGCCACCTAGGCACCCCAACTTTTGACCCTTTTAAAGCTCCACTTCTAGGAAAGCCGACCCAACAAAATGCCCTTAAATTTGACCAGCGAGAATTTACTGTAGAGCAGGTGGAGGTGGGGATCAATGAGCTCTGAGACATGTCAGGGCCCTGGGCCCTAGGAGGCTCTTCTCCTGGTTTTGGGGTCCTTGGGAAGTTCATCCCTTTCCTGTTGAATGGTACAGCAGCTCTCGCTTTATTCCTTGCTCTTGCCCAACCCCTGTGCTTTCAGAGACTGCAAAGTCATTTTATGGCAGACCCTGGAGGCCCATCTGCTGTGGAAGAAAAATATCAGCCTTCCCCAAAAGGAAGTGAAACATGCCTCTTTGGGCAACATCTACCATTCAGGCTCATGTGCCTGCCCTTTCCCCTGATGTAGGTAGCTGAACGCAAACAGGGGTGGTGGCACATGCTGTATGGAGAATCCCTGACTCTCTTTAACTTTGTAGCTGGAGGAGTTTATAGCCCCTTTATCCAGCTAATCAGAGGAGACTTCCTGGGGGAGGTGGCATGGACGAGCTGCTCAAAGGAAAGCTTCGAAGAATCTTGGGTCAGAGAACATGGCTTCAGATGCCTCTTTTCCTCTCCAGGCTGGCAGGTGGGGGCATTTTTCTCTGAGTCACATACCCGCCTCCTTCCCATAGGTACAGGAGAGGTTCCTGGCTGATGGGAATGACCGGCTGAAGCTGGTGGTGCTGCTCTGCGGGGAGGACGATGACAAGGTGCAGAATGCAGCCGCAGGGGCGCTGGCCATGCTGACGGCAGCACATAAGAAACTGTGCCTCAAGATGACCCAAGTGGTGAGAGCGGGTCCTGGGGGCAGGAAGGGGACTGCCTTGTGTGATCCTCCATGGGGAGGCCAGCCTCTGTGCTAACACTTCCCGGGTGCCTGGGTATCTGTTCCTCCCACCTTAAAGGGGGATCTACACCGTGTGGCCCCTTTCATCTGTTGTGGGGACTCCCCACATGAATTAACTTGGGTCCCTCCCACTGTAGTTTCACCCAGTGAGTCCGGTGGGGCTTAGTACTTCAGGATGATAACAAGGAGGACCGTAACCCTAGCTACTGCTGTGGAGCCCCTGACCTCCCTGAGAGGAGCACGGACTTGGTGGGGTACCGTAGGGAGCTTGTGGTTTGGCAGGAGATGGCAGATTCTCTTACGTGAACATGATGACCAGATCCTTGGGTGGGGCTGTGGCCGTCTAGGCAAAGCGGTATATACACAATCACAAGCACGGTGGTGCAAAGTGAAAATGTCTTCATTTCCCCGAACTGAGCCTCGTTTGCGGGCATCATCTCCACTGAAGGCAAAACATGTAAGCACCTCAATTTGAATGTACTCAAGTCTGCTTTCAAGACAGGCTCTTATTTATTTATTTATTTATTTATTTTTTAAAGATTTTATTTATTTATTTGACAGAGATAGAGACAGCCAGCGAGAGAGGGAACACAAGCAGGGGGAGTGGGAGAGGAAGAAGCAGGCTCATAGTGGAGGAGCCTGATGTGGGGCTCGATCCCATAACGCCAGGATCACGCCCTGAGCCGAAGGCAGATGCCCAACCGCTGTGCCACCCAGCCTCCCCCTTATTTATTTTTTTAAAGGATTTNGGGCTCGATCCCATAACGCCAGGATCACGCCCTGAGCCGAAGGCAGATGCCCAACCGCTGTGCCACCCAGGCTCCCCCTTATTTATTTTTTTAAAGGATTTATTTATTTATTTATTTATTTATTTATTTATTTATTTATTTTAGAGGGCGAGCACATGTGGCAGGGAGGGAGAGGGAAAGAGAGAACCTCAAGCAGACTCCCCACTGAGCAGGGAGCCCAAGGCGTGGCTGGATCTCACGACCCTGAGATCATGATCTGAGTTGAAATCAAGAGTCGGATGTTTAACCCACTGAGCCATGCAGATGCCCCTGGCAGGATCTTTTAGATAGTCAGTTTAAGGGTGTGTGTGTGTGTGTGTCTGTGTTTGCACGCACGCCTTCTCTGAGTTGCACGGGTGCTTGTGCCATCTGGCAGCAGAGAAGCGTCTCTCTGCTGGACTAGCTCTTCCTGGTTGATCCTTGGGTTTTAGCATTTCCCCCTAAGGCAAGTTTCTCAAAACTGTAAGGTGTGTGAGTCACCCGGTGGGCTGGCTAAAATCCTTCCCCTAGGTAGTCTGAATCAGTAGACTAGGTGGGGTGCTTCCAGCCTGGAGGCCACACTTTGAACCCCGCCCCCCTACAGTGGCCTCTGCTGAAGTAACTGGTCACACAACTTCTGTCAACAGACTCCCACAGGGCGCTCTGTGACTCGCCCGCTTCCTGGGCTTTAGGCGCTGCTCTAAATGTTTATATTTATTAAGTTCTTCCATCCTCCCAACAACCCTGGGTGGTGAGTGTGGTTATTATTATCCCTATTTACCAGAGAGGAAAACTGAGTGCAGAAAAAGTAACTAGCTCAAAGCCACACCACCAGGTAGTTGGGAAGGGATTGGAATCCTTCAGGATTGCTGACCCTCTCCTGGCCACGTCTTCCTTCTTCCTAAGGGGCTCTGAAGTTTTGGTTACGTTTCTGTGCCTGGGAGCAACGGCACAGGACCTTTTATATTACCCATCAGCATTAAACCTTCCCCTGAACCCGACCATAGCTAGGTGAATTTTCATTTCCCTTTCTTGTGTTAGGAGACTCGGTACAGAGTTGACAAAATCTGCTTAGAAGCCAAAAAGCCAATAATTTGTCTTTTCTTCCCCTCTGCGCCTGTCTCCCCACCTAAGAGTGGTGCATGTAGGAAGCTGTTCCCGTTGACAAATGGAGGGTGAGGCAACAGGTACAAGGAAGCAAAGGGGAAATCCTTGGATTTGTGGCTAAAATCATCATCTCTGTCCACTTCTCTTTATTGAGCTCTTACTATGCTCCAGCCCCTGTGCTAAGCTCTGTCCATCCGCCATATCACTAAATCATCACAATGTGAACAAGTAGGTATACCAGATGACGGAGGGGCTCCTGGGACTTAGGTTAAAATAATTACCTAAGGTCATATTTGGTAAGTGGCTAAGCTGGGACCTGAACACTGGTCTCTCTGACTCCAAAACCCATACCAATAACTATTCTACTCTGCTGCTCACGTGTGTCTGTTGAACGTTGTAAAAGTCAAACCTCCTGGTTCTATTCTTAGCTCCAACTCTGTCTGTTGGGGTAATCAGATGGTCTTGAGTCCTGTCTTCCCCATGCAACTACAGGTGGGCTTCTTCACAACTGGGAATGGAGAAGAGGGATGGAGGAGGAATGGGGAGAGACTGCACTCCAGTGCTAATTCCAGCTGAAGTCAGGAGTGGTGGAGCGCAAGCCCAGGGCATGCCTGGACCTCATGTCTCTAAGAGCACTCGGGTTGGCGGAAGCAAGCATTGCCCATGTGCCCAGGGTTAGAATCCTCCTTTCTGAACACCCTCCATCCCCATTCTAATCAGGCATGCAGTGGGCCTGTACCTTTGCTTCTCCAGATGCTTAAAAAATAAATGGACGCGTGGGTGTTTATTCTCTACTATTTTCACGTGTGTGATCATAGCTGAGTTACTACCCTTTCCTTGACCTCAGTTCCTCCACTTATAAAATGAAAGGGATTGGATTATGTCAAGTTCCTTCTAGTTTTCAGATTCCCACCCTGGCTCCGGTAAGGAGGTGGGCATCTGCCAGCTAGTCCCAATGGGCTCAGGTAGGCGTATGCTGAGTCCCATACACATAACCAGATATGTGCCTGCCTTCTGTTTATCTTGTCCCAAATGTCCAATCTCTGTCCCTCCACTGATTTCTCTAATCCTTCTTTATCCACCTCTCCCCTCCAGACAACCCAGTGGTTGGAGATCCTCCAGCGGCTTTGCCTGCATGACCGGCTGTCAGTCCAGCACCGTGGCCTGGTCATTGCCTACAATCTGCTGGCAGCCGACGCAGAGCTGGCCAAGAAGCTGGTGGAGAGTGAGCTGCTGGAGATCCTGACTGTCGTGGGCAAACAAGAGCCAGATGAGAAGAAGGCGGCAGTGGTTCAGACAGCCCGGGAATGTCTCATCAAGTGCATGGATTATGGCTTCATTAAACCAGTGTCTTAGACAGGGGCCCAGAGATGCTGGGGCTGGTCCTGTACTATGAAGAGTCCTAAGCTGGGAACTCTAGGGGTGTCAGTTCAGCTAGGGATCTTAGCAGTGACAATGAAGTCTCCATATAAAAGAAAGACTCGAATGTTCCCTGAGTTGTCAACCTTCCCCTTTGCCCTAGGAAAGTTTGGATGTTCGATTGGCTCTCTCGCTCTCTCCTTACATCTGTCATGTTCCAGAATTCTCTCACTCTCTCCTTACATCTGTCATGTTCCAGAATTCCTAGAATAATTTTCATCTGTGATTTGGAAGACAGGTTGGATAATTCTTTCTGTACCCATTCCGAAGGCCAGGATAATGGGCTGAATTCTTTGTATTTTGGAAAATGGATTGTGAGGTAAGGTAGGACCTAACAGGTGTGTGAATAGCAAGGTTAGTGCTATCATATCTGGATGTTGAGCTGTGCTGGTTTTCATAGGGCGAGAACACTTTTCGTGATTGTTCCCTAAATGGAAGTAACCTCAATGTCCATAGACAGTGGATACATTGGCATTAATGAAATTGCAGTTCCCCCCAAGGAACAGTGGCCATCTGGCCTCGGTGTGTTTAGGGACCGTAAGGCTTCTGGGCAGGAAAGCGGGCGATGGTGAAATGAAGACACTTTCGTACACGAGGTTGCAAGGCAAATTGGCAGGAGGGTGCTGGTGAGAGCAGCAGTTGAAGCCAGGGTTGGACTAAACCGCTGGGGAGCCCCCACCATCTGTGTGGTCCGCAGGAGGCACGAGGTCAATCAGCTCTGCTCCCAGGCCCTTTCTCTGTTGCCTTCTTGGGCCTGTTGGAGTCCCGGCAGGGTGCCTGGCTCCGAGCCTGGCACCACTAGAGTGTCCAGGAAATACTTGCTTATTTTTGTTTTCCCTGAATCCCAACACCAGGGCCTTTCACCATCTATCTCGGAATCCCAGCTCCCTGGAATGGCTAGGAAACTCTGCCTTTGACACACCTGCTTTAAGAATTTCAGCAATAACGGGCCCCTGGGTGGCTCCGTAGGCTAAGCAGCTGCGTTTGGCTCAGGTCATGATCTCAGGGTCGTGGGATCGAGCCCCGCATCCGGCTCCTTGCTCAGCCAGGAGCTTGCTTCTCCCTCTGCCTGCTGCTCCCCCTGCTTGTTCTCTCTCTCTCTCACTGTCGCTCTCTGACAAATAAAATATATTAAAGAAAGAATTTAATCCATAGGGAAAGGGAAGAGTTGAGGCTCGATTTCCTACCTCCTCCCCACCGCGCCCACGCTCACTTCCTCCTTCCCTGGGCGGTGGACAGGGCACATCTGGGCAAGTCAAAACAGGAACCCATCCGCTGGAAGCGCCCCTGGGGTGGAGAAGCGAGAGCCCGAGCGGGAGGCCACCCGGGGCCACCCACCTTAGCCACCGCTGTTGTCCTAACAGGCGTGGGTGACCAGATCGGGTAGATGCTGCTGTGGCTCGGTGCCCCCACCTCCGTGCCACCCTCGCTGGGCAGCCTCCCCTAGGAGTACAACGAGGCTGGAGCGCTCAAGTGCTTCCACGGAGACGCCTGCGCGGTGGGCTTCCAGCAACTTATCTCAGGGCCTCAAAACCTCGCTTTCCCGCACCCCTCAGGGGTTTAATATGCTCCCTCAGCAGGACGGGGACCATGGCAACAGGCGCTGCCCCGCCCTCGCTCCTCTCCCAGGTGGTCGCTTCCTGGCTCCAGACTCTGCAGAGAGTTCCCCAGAAAGACCTGCGTGGAGGCTTTACGGCCGGCCAGCCGAAGTGACCGGGGCGGGGGGGGGGGGGNGGGGGGGGGGGGGAGGTGTGGAGAAGGAGGGAAAGGGAAGCACAGAGCACACAGAAAGGAGGGGGGCTTCGGGATGATAGAGGAGAGGCAGTGGCAGCCTGGAGTGACGGTGAAGGGCCCTTTGCAGGGACAGGCCCAAGGCGCGAGTATCCAGCGTTCCTGGACGTCCCTCCTCCCCCAGGTTCAGAGAGCAGAGAGAGGCGTGGAAGGGCGTTGCCGGGGCATCTGCTGTGCTACTCCCGGACGGGAGTTTACACGGTGATCTCCGGGAGGATCCTGTAATCTATAAAGGGGATGGAGATAAGGAAAACGCTCCAATGCAGTAAAATACCAAACCACAAGGAGGAGGACACCTCTGTCACCTCCCTTGTCTCGTGGTTCTGCCAGTAGGCACTCTGGCACTGACCTTGGAGGTTTCTAGGTCAGCGGGCTGTTTCCCTCCCAATATTGAGGTCCAGAACTTAATCCATTGGAATATCAAGGTAATGGATTTCCTCGTGGTTCACAGAACCTTTCATAATATGTGAAAGATTTCAGAGGAAACAGCCACACTGTAAGCCAAGGTTCTGGGGGCCGAATGAGGCAGGTGAGTTTGGGGTCTCTGGTACACGAACGGGCTCCTGAGATTATTTCACGAAGTCTTGTATTCCAGATGCTTGCCTTTGAGCCACTGTCTTGGAAGAACAGCATTGGGTGTGGTGGGTAGGGGCTGGGCCTGTGTAGCCCATCCCAAAAGATCAACCAGACTCCTGAGGGTACAGTCCCACAGATCGAGGCCTGCCTGAAGAAAGATTTCCTCTCCCATCTATTTGTGGTGGGTAGGGGAGCTGGAAAGGAATCCTCTAGGGCAGAGCCTGAGGCAGGGGCTGCTGAAAAGTAGGCTGAGGATATCCCCTGGGGTCTGGGTAGGGAAAGTACGAGGACCTTCATTAGGATTGATTGGGCTGCTCATATGAAGTTGGTAGCTGTTTAAACAAACATAATGCCCGCAGTATGGACCTCGGACCTCACGATACCTGTGACCCCACCCAAAAAACATAGCTCCTGTGACATTCTGCCTTCCATCAAGTTTGGGGATTTTACAGCAGCAAACTGATTTTACAGCAGGCTTTCTCGAAAGCTTCTTGCTCTAGTATGGATAACAATGGTTCATGAATGAGTCCTAACTATCCACAGCCACCGGTTACACTGAGCTTACGTATTTCCATACAACAAAGAAGAGTTGTAAATAAACTCTTAACACTAAAAAAAAAGGTAATAGAGGTCATGAGAAGTGATGGGGAGAAGCCACTGCCGGTCCCGCTGGTGGCCCCTGTGGGAGGGCAGAGCGTTCGCTGGTTGGCACGAGAAGAATTGATTGTGCCTTGTTGCTTGGGGGTGGAGTGAGAGTTCCTGGTGCCCACATCAGCAGGGAAGGTCAGCCCTCTAGCCCAACTAGCTTGACAGTAGTTCCCGGGGTTAGAAATGTTAATTTACACAAAATGCAAACTCCCAAACTCTTCAGAATCTAAGCAGAAGCAGAGGCTTTATTACCTCCAGGCAGATGGGAGACAGAGAAGAGTTCTCCTTCCTTCTATGGGCTTGAAAAAGCAACTTTGTAAGTGGATAGCCCATCCAGGAAAACAGGTGTCAATTTAAATGTTGTCTGAGCTGCCCATCATTTAGTTAAACAACGTATCAGGAGAGTGGACTTTTTAGCAGTTCGGGATTTGCTTTATGGGACACAGCAGCAGTCTCTGAAGTCCGGGTGTTTATACAGTTCTTCTTTGCTAGAAATAGCATTTGGAAAGACAGCTTTACCTAGCTGAGTCATACCTGCTTTTCTGCAGCTATAAAGGGACGTTACCTGCTTGTGTTACCGAGTCAGTACCTTTCAGGCCCAAGCACTGCAATTTCCCTAGTTGCTTTGGAGAAAACAAATGTCAGATCCAAAAAACTCAAATCTTAGAATATGCAAGAAGGTCAGGATGGCATTGTTATTATTATTATTTGGACTGTCAGGTGTGTGGCCTTTTACATTCAAGAATATGGGACTATAAAACACAGATTATAGAGAGACCCAGTTTATATGGGAAAAAGCACACCATAATAGCAGACAACACATTGCCTACTACTTTCCAGATAATTATAATAAGAATGTTTATAAATTAAAAAAAATCAGAGTTGCATACACACATGGCTAGTTGGTCATATAGTTCTGCAAGGCTTTAGTATAAAATCAGCACTTTCCTGCCTGCCCCGGAGTTTCCTGCTCTCCAAAGGTGAACACTTTGGTATTTCTTTTGATATATACCTCCATTTCCAAACAGTGCAGCTTTCAGCTTTGTACAGATATCATCTATTTGTCTCTGAAAGATTTAGTTCAATTACACTCCCTCCCTAGCTTCCTGTCCCTACATCCTGCCAATATCACCATTTGGGGTTAAAAAAATATTCAGCGTTTGCCTTGTTATGACTCTCTGGTCACAGCTGGGCTAGGTGATATGCTATGGGTGCGTTTTACTTCTTGTACAATTTTGTGTTTTGCTCGGAATTTACAATCATCTTCCTTTTTGTCTAGTTTTCTATGTATGTGACACAAGCTTATCTCCAAATCATCTGCCTCAAACGAGGAAATGTTTCGTTTTTGTTATTAATCACAGTAAGTGTCAATACATTAAAGTATACATCTAGTAACATCAATTCAAACTTCCTGTCTTCAGGACATAGTCCCCTTGCATCCTGACGGGGGACCCTCTCGGGCCACTCCCCAGCTGTCAGCCCCAGGTTCTCCCTTCATATGTATGCAGGAGCTTTCTAGTTATTTTCTTTTTGTTTTCCCCAGGGTGAGATCCTTGTATTCTGGACTGAACTGCTTGCTGGAGTGTATTGCGGGGACAGGTCCAGGGTAATGCTTGGGGGGCACCCTAAAGTTTCCCTGATTCACAGTAAACACGGCACAGAGTTTTATAACTAACTGTTATGAGGATTGGTGTAGCTTTCCCCTTTTCTTTTCTTTCTTTTTTTAATAAAGAGTTTACTTATTTATTTGCCAGAGAGAGAAAGAGAGAGAGAGCATGCGCACAAGCAGGGGGAGCAACAGGCAGAGGGAGAAGCAGGTTTCCTGCTGAATAAGGAGCCAGATGCAGGACTCGATCCCAGGACCTTGGGATCATGACTTGAGCTGAAGGCAGACGCTTAACCGACTGAGCCACCCAGGCGTCCCAACTTTCCTCTTTTCTAAGGCTAAATATTGGCAGCAGCAGGGCGGTTTGTCTTCCACAAACGTTTCTCAGCCCTGAAGAGTGATTGTAAAGATAAGGTGTCTCTTTTGGCAACCCTTGCTGTCAACCCAGAGATAGGGAAACTCCTGAAACTCACCTCTGCACCCCATCTCGTTGTTCAAACAGCTGGTGATGGAGTGTCCTCCTCAAGGTCTGTAAGCCGCTCAACACAGAGAACTCCCCATTTGGTGGTTGTGCCAAAACCCACAGTAGCACGTTCTCTCCCCTGGTGTCCTCACGTCTCTTGCGCTCGGCAGCGCTTAGCCCTTCCTCACCAAAGGTCTGCTGGTGTACATACTGGTGTTTCTTCTCTCATTCTCATTTTTGGACAATTTTCAGAAGGAGAGCAGAGACATCTTTGTGGTGTGATCTTAGAGTCGCCTCTTCAATGAGCAGCGAAAAGAAATGTTAAAAAATCTGCTATTATTCGATGGTAGACCTGCAAAAAAAAAAAGACCAGATAACATACATCACAATGCTAACAGCTTGTAGGTGATAAATCTATGTTTTCTCCTCTTGTTTTTCCAGAATTAAAAAAAATTAAAATATTGACACTGTAGGTTTATAAGTGGGAGAAAATAAAACAAACTAGAAAATGTAGGACACTGAATGTTAAAAACATTTTGATTTTGAACTAATTTAGACAGACAAAAGTTGTAAAAATAGTACCAAGCTCCATAGGTCCCTCATTCTGTTTCCCCTCATATGAACACCTTATAAAAATCATAGTAGAATGAGTAAGGATAGGACATGAACATCGGTACACTATTATTAAATTACAGACCTTATTGAAATTTCACCCATTTTCCCACTAATATCCTGGTGTGTGTGTGTTTGTATGTCAAGGAAAGGAAAAGGTGGGGAGAAAAAGAGGGTGTCTGGGTGGCTCAGTTGACCAAGCATCTTACTCTTTATTTTAGCTCAGGTCTTGAGCTCAGGGGGTCCTGAGTTCAAGCCTAGTGTTGGGCTCCATGCTGGGTGTGCAGCCTACTAAAAAAAAAAAAAGGAAAAAGTGGGACTGTGGAGGGGAGTGGTTTGCTCTCCACCTGAGACTCATATTATCTGGATGATCCCTTTTGTTTCCCCCAAAGATTTTATTTATTTATTTGACAGAGAGAGAGCTCGAGCAAGAGAGCTCACGTGAGAGAGCGCAAGCAGGGGGAACGGCAGAGGAAGAGGGAGAAGCAGACTCCTCACTGAGCAGGGAGCCCGTTGCAGGGCTCAATTGTAGGACCCCAGGATCACAATCTGAGCCAAAGGCAGACACTTAACCACTTGAGCCACCCAGGCACCCTTACCCCTTTTTAAAGATTGATTGATTGATTGATTTCAGAGAGAGTGCACACAGCAGGAGTGGTGCAGAGGGCAAGGGAGCGTCCTAAGTACACTCTGGGCTCAGTGTGAAGCCCCACACAGGACTCAGTCTCACAACCCGGAGATCACTACCCGAGCCGAAACCAAGAGTCTGGAGCTCAACCAACTTCGCCACCCAGGTGTCCCCAGATGATCCTTCTTTATCTACTCTCCATTATCTCTGAACTTTGCTTTATGTTTTCTATTTCTTTATCCTTTCCTGCTTCTGTCTCTGTGGACTCCTGCACCATTGCTCCTGGCAATTGCGTGTATGGGGTGGGGTAGAGGAGGCAGAGCAGAGCCCAAATCTCGCTCCTCTCTCTCTGTCTGTCTCTCCTATCTATATCTATCTATCGATCGATCCATCGATCTATCCATCCAACCATTCTATCGATCTATCCATTCTATCTATCTATCTATCTATCTAATCTTTTTTCCTCCTAATTACCTTCTACAGTTATTCTAGGCCCCTCTGCCTCAGGCCACACTACCACTACACACACACACACACACACACACACACACACACACAGGTTCAAAATAGCCTTCTTTCAGAGGTTGCTCTAAAACTTTTCCTCGTCTATGCTAGGATCCATGATGTTTCTCTCTGTAATTCCTCCAGGGTTGATCTCGATGATACAAGCCAGGACTGGTGCTAAATTACCATCTCGGCAGGAACTCTAGAAATTGAGAGTTTAAAAAGTTCTCCTCTAACCCCGAAAGGGCCAATGCTCCTAAAAAATACTTTGGTGAGTTTTCTGATTTTTTTTTTCTTTCTTTCTGCACAGGTTCATCTGAGTTCTTGATTTTTTATTCAATTGATTTTGGTTTTGTTCATGCTTTGAAAATCTCTCCACTTCCATTTAGTTTCTCAAACTTCTTGGTTTGTATTTGGACGGAACAAAATCTCTCTTTATTTTTAGAACAAAAATTTACTTATCACCAAATTCGTAATTTTCCTTAAGGCCCAAAAGGATAAGAGACGGTGGCAGAGTCTGCTGAGGTTCTTCTGACAAAAGACTCAAGACCTTTTATACGTGGAAGAGAGTTTCCAGTTTGCACATAGTTTCTTTGGCAATGAACTAACATGAAATGTGCTTAAATTAGAGGTTCCAAGACACAAGGAAAAAACCTTAAAGCTTTGAAGGCTAGATGTCTCAACTGGGACTTTTTCTAAAGAATCTTCAAACATCCTTTGGTATACAAGGTGGTCACATATGTAACTTCATGAAGGGGGTCTCTATCAGACAAGGGTATGGTTGTGAATGTTCTGACCTTCATTTTCATGTAGGCTCTGAGAATTCACCCACCACGATATCCTGACACCATTACCCTCTTCTTCCAGCCTGACCAAGATCACCGATGATATACAGTGTACTGTATACAGTTTACCAACGAACACTCTTTAGTCATTACTTTGTTGCACTCCTTTGATACCGTTGACTCATTCCACCCTGAAACACACCTACTTGCCTGGGCTTCCTTGATAGGACTCTCTCTCTCTCTCTCTCATTCTCTCTGTCTCTCCGCCCCTCCTACCCCACCCCCTCCCTCTCCCACTCTCATTCCTGTTCCGTTTTCCATTCATTCTCAATCTTCTTTGCAGGCTATCTTGAAATTCTCATTTCATTTCCTTTTCCTGTGATGGGAATATTCCTCAGCCCTTGTTCTAAAGAGGATATTCTCTTCTCCTTTTTCCGCACAGCCTTTCTGGATGATCTCTTCTATCTCCATTTCTCCAGGCTGATTGTGTATCTGTAGTTCCATGCTAGGCCTTCTTCTCAAACTTGAGACCCACCAAGTGTAAGTCTTCCTGTTCCCCTTCTACCACAACCACTCAATCACAGTTCCTGTTCATTTTTTTTTAATTGTGGTAAAAAAAAAAAAACACATAACATAACACTTAACTGTTTTTAAATCTACAGTTCCGTAGTGGTAAGTATATTCATATTGTTGTGAAATAGATCACAGCTTTTTCATCTTGCAAAACTGCAACTCTGTGCCCTTAAACAGCTGCTCCTCATTCCTCCCTCCCCCAGCCCCTGGCAACCAGCATTCTGCTTTCTGGCTCTATGAATATGACCACTCTAGGTATCCTGTGTTAAGTGGAATCACACAGTATTTGTCTTTCTGTGACTAGCTTATTTCACTCAGGGTAATGCCTTTAACTTTCATCATGTTATATATAGCATGTGACACAATTTTCTTCCTTTTTAAGGCTGAATAGTGTTCCATGGTATGTGTACGTACCACATTTTGTTTATCTGTTCATCTGTTGGGGGATACGTGGGTTGCTTCCATCTCCTGGCTATTGTGAATAGTGTTGCTATGCTCATGCGTGTGCAAATATCTCTTCAGGATTCTGCTTTCAATTCTTATGGCTATTTATCCAAAAGCGGGATTACTGAATCATATGATAGTTCTATTTTCAACTTTTTGGGGAACCCCTACACTGGTTTCCATGTGGTTGTACCATTTCACAATCCCATACACCACAGAAGCGTTCTGATTTCTCCCAATCCTCACCAGAGCTTCTTTTATTTTCTGCTTTTTGTTGTTTTTCTTATAGTCGTTACCCTAATGGGTGTGAAGGGAGACTTCATTGTGGTTGGATTTGCATTTCTCTGATAATGAGTGATACTGAACATCTTTTCATACGCTTGTTGGTAATTTGTATATCATGCAAATCAAATGCTCGGTCCATTTTTGAACCGGGTTATTTGATTTTCTGGTGGTTGAGTTCTAAACATTCCCTGTATGTTCTGGGTATTAACCCCTTATCGGATCTATGACTTGCAAACATTTTCTCCATTTTGCAGCCTGCCTTTGCACTCTGGTGATTGTGTCCTCTGATGCTTTCAAGTTTGATTAAGTCCCATGTGTCCGTCTTTGCTTCTGTTTCTGTCCTCTTCATTTTATTCCCTAAATATCTCCACATCCATATGCAAGTCTCTTCTCTGCAGCTACTCAGTGGAGTAGCCCACACCACCATCTCACAACTGCATGGTTGCAACATGCTCAAATACTTCCTGTGCCTTCAGTCTTCCTTCCCCACATCTTTCCACCACCCTGAATAATAATATGACACTTAAAAACCTTAAAACCTACATGAAAACCTTCCTCCCCCCAAAATCTTCCTTACTTAAAAACCTTCATAAAGGCATAAACCATGGCCTTCAGGACCTGTTGGTCTGCAAAACAGGTGAACTTAAATCAAGGATAGAGAACTCCATCTTGAAGAAATGAACTGTTTTTACATTATGTTCTCCAAATACTATTAGATCTCTGATGACAGAATCAGGCTTGGCTTCTAGTAGCTAGTCAATAGATTCCTGTTGAATGACTTGAGTGAATGAGAACATGTTGTTGAACATTCCTGAGATTGTTGTCATTAGGACAGCGATTATGTACTGAATTGTTATGTGCAGAGCCCTGTGCTGGGATACAAAGTTTCTGTTCCCAAGAACCTCACAATCCATTCAGCAAATATTCAGTGAGCACCTACTATGTGCCCGCTGTGGCAATGATGGGAATACGTATGGTGTTGTGCAATATAGACATGATACTTGGCCTCATGGAGCTTTTTGATTGGGTAGGAAAGACACCCATAAAAGCAATGGTATAAATAATGGTTCAATCAGAGTTGTTATAAGGACTGTGAATGAAAAGCAGAGGAATCTATGAGCACATAGGGTTAGGGATAGTGGGGGTAGAGAGGGCCAGGGTGAGGGAATAAGATATATACACAGATACTAGTATAGCCAAAGAATGTGCTCTGTTCCATGAGAACCTCAAGCAAAGCACTAATGAGACTGAAAGAAAGGAGAATCCTACTGACCAGAGAAATGGATTTACTATTCAAAGGAACCATTCTTTAATAGGGAATCTCTGGGCAGGCAGCAAAGGCAGCAGTCTAGGCAAGGAAGGGGATGCATGTTTGCCAATGTTCTCTCAATTCTCCAAGCATCACCTAGGGGCTTCTCAGAAATGCAGAATCTCAGACCTAGCTCCAAAACTACTTAATCAGAATCTAGATTTTTTTTTAAAGATTTTTTTATTTTATTTTTTCGACAGAGATAGAGACAGCCAACGAGAGAGAGAACACAAGTAGGGGGAGTGGGAGAGGAAGAAGCAGGCTCACAGCAGAAGAGCCTGATGTGGGGCTCGATCCCATAACGCCGGGATCATGCCCTGAGCCGAAGGCAGACGAGAATCTACATTTTAAACAAGATCTCTAGATGATTCAAACAGACTTTACAGATAGCAGAATAAAAGAAGACATCCTGTGAGGGGACTGTAACACATTTTGCACCCCCACCACCAAGAGGAAATTCTGCAGTTGAGCACCATACCACCAACGTAATTTAGTTTTTAATGGGTACAGTGTAACCAGGAAGTGTATCAGCTAGGTAAAGTCAGTTACCTTATTACTATTATTTTGTGTGTGTGCCTCCCTTTTAAAAGTTTATTTTCAAATGAGTGTGCCTTACTTTTAGACTAGTTTTAGTTTCATGGCAAAATTGAGCAGAAAATACAGAGGGTTCCCATATACCTCCCATCACCATGCATGCACAACGCTCCCACTGTGGGCATCCCACACCACAGTGCACATGTGTCACAACTGATGAACTTACACATACACTTCATTACCACCCAAGGTCCACAGTTTACGTCAGGGTTCTTTCTCGCTGTCGTAGAGTGTATGGGTCTAGACAAATGTATAATGACCTGTGTCCACCACTGTAGCATCATACAGGCTAGTTTCACTGCCCTAGGAATCTTCAGGGGTCATTTCTCGATCTTTAATGGGTACAGTGCATGCAGGAAGTCATTCTTTAGGTCAAGTCAGTTTCTATTTCAGAGAGAATTCAAAAGCTTCTCCAGCTGTTGTGGGACCGACACTGTTTTGTTTTGTTTCAAAACCTCAGAACAGGGGTGCCTGGCTGGCTCATTGGGGGGAGCATGTGACTCTTGATCTCGGGGTCATGAGTCCAAACTTACTTAAAAAAATAGCTTACTAAAATAACAATAATTAATACTCAATGCAAAATAATTCCTATATATCTTAAAAACCAACAAACCTCAGAATAAAAGGAAGTATGTGAGCTCAGAGCAAAGAGGGGGCCAGGGAAGGGAGAACCTACTTCAGACTCAACTTCTTGTGTCCCCCTGGTCCTGGTCCTCTTTGCTCATTGACTTCTTCCCACTGGTGTTTCAAATTTGATACTACCTTGGACTTAGTTTCTTCTCCTTGAAACAGTTCATAATTAAAAACCCCAGCCACCTTTAATCTGACCTTAGATCTAATCAAGTTCATTTGCTTTGGCTTTCCAAGATCTACAAAGAACTTCTCAAACTCAATACACGAGAAACAAATAAACAAATCATAAAATGGGCAGAAGATATGAACAGACACTTTTCCAATGATGACATACAAATGGCTAACAGACACATGAAAAAATGTTCAAAATCATTAGCCATCAGGAAATTCAAATCAAAACCACACTAAGATACCACCTTACGCCAGTTAGAATGGCAAAAATTGACAAGGCAAGAAACAACAATTGCTGGAGAGAATGTGGAGAAAGGGGATCCCTCCTACACTGTTGGTGGGAATGCATGTTGGTGCAGCCACTCTGGAAAACAGTGTGGAGGTCCTTTAAAAAGTTAAAAATTGAGTTACCCTATGACCCAGCCATTGCACTACTAGGTATTTACCCCAAAGATACAGACGTAGTGAAAAGAAGGGCCATATGCACCCCAATGTTCATAGCAGCATTGTCCACAATAGCTAAATCATGGAAGGAGCCGAGATGCCCTTCAAAAGATGACTGGATTAAGAAGATGTGGTCCATATCTACAATGGAATATTACTCAGCCATCAGAAAGAACGAGTTCTCAACATTTGCTGCAACATGGATGGCACTGGAGGTGATAATGCTAAGTGAGATAAGTCAAGCAGAGAAAGACAATTATCATATGATTTCTCTCATCTATGGAACATGAGAACTAGGAAGATCGGTAAGGGAAGAAAGGGATAAAGAAAGGGGGGTAATGAGAAGGGGGAATGAAGCATGAGAGACTATGGACTCTGAGAAACAAACTGAGGGCTTCAGAGGGGAGGGGGGTGGAGGAATGGGATAGGCTGGTGATGGGTAGTAAGGAGGGCATGTATTGCATGGTGCACTGGGTGTTATACACAACTGATGAATCATCGAACTTTACATCAAAAACCAGGGATGTACTGTATGGTGACTAACATAATATAATAAAAAAACGTTTAAAAAAAAAGAATTATTTTAAAAATGAAGACTTCCCTGCTGAGTGAATTTCTTCACACTTGCCTTTCGAGGGGAATCACATTATAAAGTATTTTCTACAAATGCTCATTGCATGCTCTGAGAGGCGGGTCTGTGCTATATACGCTGAAGAGAGTGAAACTCAAAGAAGTCAGATAACGTCCCCTGGGCTTCAGTGCCGGAAACAGTCTGACTCCAAGGACCATGGTCTTTCCACTGACCCAAGCTGTTTAGTGCTTACAGATCCCGTTTTAAAGGGCTCCTAGGTAGACCTGCAAACCATGTATTGGCTGAAGACACTAACTGCCATGATGTCTTTCTTTCCTTTGCAGAGAGAATGATGTGACAGACAACCTATCAGCCCCAAATGCTACCTAGCCATTCTAGGGCAGAATAACTCTGATGGGTAGTTACAAGTAGATTTAAGAGAATACAAATAATACACAACTCAAGGCCTCAAACAGGAAACTCATATGCATTGTTTACGTTGATTAATAATATCCTGAACCAATTTTCTACTAAAACCTCTACTGTAACAAACCATTAAAACTTATTTATGAAGTTTCCACTGTAGCTGAGTCTAATTCCACCTCAACTGTTTTTAAAGTTTCAGCATGAGGATGAGCTCACACAATATCAGAATTCATCAAGTTTATGCTTTAAAATCAAGCCCCCGGAAGTCTAAGGAGTATATACTTCACAACTCTCTGAGACCACAGTAACCAATATGTTTCCCCACTAAAAAAAGGAATAAAATTGATGTAGTCCTGACTTGAAGCATCTCTCTACCTTCATGGAAACATACAATGCCTAGAAAATAATGTTTTTACTTATTTACTTATTTATTTTGATAGAGAAAGAGAGAGCAAGCAGGGGGAGTAGCAGAGGCAGACAGAGAGAATCTCAAGCAGACTCCATGCTGAGCAGGGCACCCCACATGGGGCTGGATCGCATGACCCTGAGAGCATGACCTGAGCCGAAATCAAGAGTTGGATGCTTAACCAGTTGAGCCACCTAGGCGCCCCTTTTAGATTATTTTAAAGCAAATCCTAGTTGGCATTTCATTTTACTTATAAATATTTCAGCATATATCTCTATCAGATAAGGACTTTTAAAAATGGATAAGCACCATGCCATTAAAACATTTAACAAAATTGCTAGTCATTTCTTATTATAATCTAATACCCAGTCACTGTCCAAATTCCCTGATTGTCACAAGTTTTTGTTTTGTTGGTTGTTTGGTTTTTTACATTTTTATGTTTGGTTTTTACATTTTGTTGTTGATGTTGTTGAAATCAGGGTCCAAACAAGGTCCACATGTTGCATTTAGTTGTTAGGTGACATAAATCTCTCTTAACCTATAGCACGAGGCTTCTTTTTCCTCCCCAGTTATTTGTAAAAAATCCAGTTCATTTATCCCATTGAACTTCTCACATTCATGGTTTAGTTGATTGCCTCTTTGTGGTGCCATTTGATTTCTCCCCCTATGCCTGTGTTTTATCTAAAATGGCAATTAGACCTAGAGGATTGAACATTTCAGGTCAATGATTGTGTGTGTGTGTGTGTGTGTGTGTGTGTGTGTGTGTGTTGGCAGGAAGAGGTGATTTGCTAGAATTCTTCATAGCCGGTATTGCATATTTGCTACTGTAATAATGTCTGATCATAACATTCAGATTGGTGAGCAGGTTGGGCCTCACTGGGCCAAAATCAAGGTGTCAACAGGACTGCCTTCCTTTCTGGAGGCCTAGGGCAGAATCTGTTTTCTGGCTTTTCCAGCCCCCAGAGGCTGCCAGCATTCCGGGACTCGTGACCCCCTTCCATCTTCAAAACCAGCAATGGCTGGTGAAGTTTTTCTCACCTTGCACACTCTTGACACTGGCTCTCCTGAATCACATTGAATCAAATGAATGAATCCCATGTGATTACAGCTAACCCACTCAGATAATCAAGGATAATCTCTTTATTTTAAGGTCAGTTGATTAGCAATCTGACTTATCTCTGTAAACTCAATTCCCCATGCCTTGTAACAACATCTCTCACAGGTTCTGGGGATTAGGATGTGGACATCTTTGGGAGGCCATTATTCTGCTTCGCATACTCATTCTCAGTGATCTAAAGATCTGAGGGAGGGTACAGAGAGAATATTCTAAGCCACTTTCCTATACCTGCAAAAGCAAGTGGAGCATTGGACACATACCACCTGGGCTCCTTCAGGGAGAGCATAATTGCCCCCCGGGACAACCTCAGGATGCTCTTGGATCTCAGTGTTGGTGCTGAGGGCCAGAGAACTGAGACTTTCCCCACCATCTTCTCTCGTGTGTGTGAGTTGTATAAACACTTGTAAAGGATGCCTCATCCCTCCTCTGAATAAACTCGTGGTGAGGTTTCACCCCGCTTTGTCAAACAGCAAACATTGTTCTTAAAAAAAATCATAAGAATGTTTATGTAAGATTTATTTTTTAAATCTGTTTTAATTGAGGGGTACCTGGGTGGTGCAGTCAGTTAAGCGGCTGACTCTTGATCTCGGCTCAGGTCATGATTTCATGGGTCTTGAGATGGAGCCTGCATTGAGCATGGCACTCAGCTTGGATGGAGTCTGTTGAAGACTGACTCTCTATCTCTCTCTCTCTCTCTCTCTCAGGGCACCTGGGTGGCTCAGTCAGTTAAGCGTCTGCCTTCAGCTCAGGTCATGATCCCAGGGTCCTGCTCAGCGGGGAGTCTGCTTCTCCCTCTGCCGCCCCCATGCTCTCTTTTTCAAATAAATAAGTAAAATCTTAAAAAAAGACTCTCCTTCTGCCCCTCACCCCTAAAATAAGTAAATAAATCTTTAAAAATTTTTTAAAAAATCTGTTGTTATTGCAAAAAGTAAAAAGAAGAAGATGGAAATGGGTTTTTTTCCTGAACAGTGAATATTATAAACCAGTTGCTGGGGTTTGAAAGAAAGACTGTGAAAGCACTGATAAGGCTCTATGCTAAAACTTGTGGCTGCTACAGCTCTCAGTCCCCTAGGAAAAGTCTGACCAGCCACAACGTCACTGAGCATGGAGCCCAGCGTCAGCCTCCCCGGGTCTCTCATGGGGAGATGAATTGGGTTTTCTATGGAACAGAACCTACAGACCATGGCATCCAGCCTCCAACCTGACTGTGACCTCAGCCTCATGTGACGGCAGATGTCACCGACACACGGCAGCGACTCTCTTTAATACAGCATTTCTCTTTCCATGACAGCTGCCTGAAACTTCCAAGGTGGTATGTCCACTTATTTATTTATTAAGATTTTATTTATTTATTTGAGAGAGAAAGGGAGAGCGCATGAGAGAGCACAAGCAGGGGGAGCAGCAGAGGGAGAGGGAGAAGCAGGCTCCCTGCTGAGCAGGGACTGGGGGGGGGTGCTCCATTCCAGAAGCCCAGGATCATGACCTGAGCTGAAGGCAGATGCTTAACCGGCTGAGCCACCCAGGCAGCTTGTGTGATATGTCCCTTTAATCCCTTCTAAGGTGATATGTCCCTTCTCTTCAGCTTGCTCCCTGTTTAGCTTGTTGAAGGAAAAAAGATGTAAAGATTGCATTAACTCTGTGTGTGTGTGTGTGAGACCAATAGTGGCTCTTGGCATTTCCTACTCTTGGACAGAGCAAACCCTGGCAGAGCAAAGAGTTTTACTTTTAATTTGAGTAAATAAATGATCTAGATACATGGGTAAAATTTAGAAAAATCTAGGTAAATCTTTAAAACAAAACATTAAGGAGTTGGAAGCAAGTTCTGCAGATTACATACGATAAGATACTGTTTACATACGGCTCAAGTGATGGAAATGGGTGAAACTCATGTTTGAGTGACATCTACACATATCATAAAAGTATACAGAATTCTATGAGGATTGTAACTCAAAATTTAGAAATTTGTATTGGTTATCAGGTGAGTAGGGGACAGGTGGGAAGAGGGAATGAGACCTGTGGGAGGTACACAAAAGTATCCTAATGGTTTATCATTTAGCTGAGTGGTAAATACATGGGTGTTCAATGTATCATTATTTTTGTATTTTCCATAGACCTTAGATATTTGACAATAGGTTTAAAAATTAGGGGCGCCTGGGTGGCTCCGTCAGTTAAGTGTCTGCCTTCGGCTTGGGTCATGATCCTGGTGTCCTGGGATAGAACCCTACATGGGGCTCAGGGGGAGCCTGTTTCTCCTCTCCCTCTGCCCCCCCCTCCCCGTTCTCAAGCTCTCTCTCTCTCAAATAAATAAAATCTTAAAAAATAAAAAATAAAAAAGCAGGACCCCACAGATGACCACAGGTGGTGTCCTTCAGACTGTTCCCTCCCCTTTGATTTTCTGGTACCTGGCTAGCATCCTTGTCTCCCTGGGCTGCCCGGGCCCTGCAGAGTGCCCTGCTGGGAGTGACCGCATCCTTTCTGGGGACAGATTTGCATACACTTGGGCAGTGAGGTAGACTCGCCAGAAGCCTGTAGTCCTAGAATGACCTTCCTCCAGCCCCTTATCTCAAAGCTTCGGACTCTCCCCATGCCCAAAGGGTCTGGTTGAGCCTGATCTTTGACCCGGTCTTGAGAAGTGAGCGCAACAGCGAGTGCCCTGGGCTCCAGACAGTGGCAGCCCAGTCCCTGCCTGCCCCAGGCACCACAGGCAGCCTCGGGGTCTTCAGCCCAAGAGACCTGGAGCTCCTGGGGAGAATGTGGGAGTGTTTGCTGGGAGGGCTCAAGCGGTCCTTCAGGCTGGACGGGGGAGTTGGAAGTGAAAAGACGGAGAAACAAACATTTACCAGAATTCTAAGAGGGCCGAGGAAGACAGAAGGAGGTCACCCCGGGAGAGGAGCAGTTGGAGTCAGGACAGGACTGAATGCTCCAGGGGCCCCCAAGTGCTACTTACGCCCCTGGGGGCGCGGGCTCAGATCAGTCCCCCGCCCGGCTCCTCGGGTGCCCCGCATGGCAGTGCGCGCCCTGGGGTCCGGAGAGTCCTGCGAGGAGCCAGACCTTTCGAGAGCTCCCAGAACATGTTTAGGAATAAAATTAGGATGAATGAACTAAAAACTGTTGTACAAGACCTGGGTATGAAGTCTGCAGGGACAGACGAATCGAAAGGACAATTTTTCTTATCTTTCACCAAAATACCATCGTCGGAGGCTGCCAGGGCTCCCCCAAGGGGCGACACCCCCGGGCGTTCTCGGGGTCCGGTCATTACCCCCTTTACAAATTAAAGCACCCGCAAAGGGAGGCAGAATCAAACTTCTCAAACTGGAGCGAAGTATGGGGGGACGCGAGAAAGCGGAGGCTTAATTTTCTGCCTCCCGCTCGACCCAGTGATCCCACTTCCTCACTTCCCGGGAACAGAGCCCCAGCCGCGATCTGACCGGAGTTCACGGGCTGGTGGTGTTGGGAGGAGACACCTGCAGAGCGTGCCGCCTGAGCCTGGGCCGCCCGAGCAAGGGCTGGAGCCGGGCTAGGAAGGATTGGAGGACGTGGGGTTGCGCCCGGATCTCCCTCCCTCAGTGGGGGGAGGGTGAGAACTGTAAGCTTCAAAAAATCACCCACCCAGGCGCCTCAGTCAGTTAAGCGGCTGCCTTCGGCTCAGGTCATGACCCCAGGGTCCTGGGCTGGAGCCCGGCCTTGGGCTCCCTGCTCAGCGGGGAGTCGGCTTCTCCCTCCCCTCCCAGCTGATGCGCGCTCTCTCTCTCAATCTGTCTCTCTCTCAAATAAATAAATAAAATCTTTAAAAGAAGAAGAAGAAGATCCCCCTCTCCCTCCAAAAAAACCCCCACCTGTATCCACCCAAAGTAACCAAGGCTCTTGTCCTTGTAGAGCTGGGTTTCCGGGTCTACAGAAACGGTACTGGCGGGCTGTCCCACTGTTTCCCGCGCGGTGCCCCGCCCTGTGATGTATCGCTTAGTTCAGCTGACATAAGGCCCAGGGCCCTGCACAGTCAAGGTCTCGGTTGTGGACTTGGGAGGCTCCGTCGCCTTCTTCTGGAGTGAGGAGCTCTGCACAGTGGAAACCTTGGCGGGTAAGGAGTCCCCCGCGCTCGTTTGCACAGATTCTCCAAGAGCTCGGCTTCTTTCCCTCCCCAGGCCTGCGCGGGTTCCCCGAGAGCCCCTGAGCTCTTTTCCGGCTCGGGAGGTTTGGTCTGCTGTGCGTAGCAACTTCCAACGACGAGCGAGCAGTGGGGGATCGGGGAGCTGGGAGGCTGCGAAAGCCGGGTGAGCAGGTGAGGAGAGAGAGGCGCGCGGCGTCACAGCCGAGATCTATCCAAACCGAGCTCGGTAAAATTTCCCCATTGTTCAAGAGCGCGAAAAACTCTCGAGGAAAGAACCAAATCAGTTTCCGGGGCTCCTGAAGGTGAAACCAGTGAGGTTGTGGCCTGGGGATAAATAGGGTCAAGGTCCATTTTATTACTAGAGGCTGTGTTCCGTGGATGCCTGTAAGCCCCTGGCTTGCAATGTCGGTCTTCAAACAGTAACGGCATCGGGCAGGGTGGGAGGACTCCCGGGAGGGTCCGCGAAGCCCTGTATCCCCCATTAAGTGGCTAATAGAACCCCCGTGGTTTCTGTCCACAGAGGCTAGGCTGCGGTGAGTGACTTCATTCCCCTTTTTGCACACGACTATCATAGGACCCAGAAGGGAATTCTTGAGGACAAGGGAGGGAGGGAGGGGATGCCGACACGGTGGCCCCCCCACTAATGGCAGATCCCAGAGCGAAGCTTCTACAAGGAGGTGGGGGCCTTGGCTAATGTTGGCGGAACTATGCCTGCCTTACAAGGAAAGAGAAAGAGAAACTGGTTCCTCTTCAGTGTGTGTATGGGGGGGAGTACCTGTGGCCAGATGAGCAGCTAAGCCTGAGCGTCTGCTGTCCGAAGTGTTCCTTAAAATGTCCCAAGACTTTTCAACTCTTTTGTTTAAATAAGAAAGTTAGCAATCGCAAATTGTAGTACCTACTTGCAAATAAAAGAAGAGTGAAATATGATGATTGGTTCCCGGCCGATTATGAAAATGCACAGGTGTTTATGCCTATCAGAAAACAAATCAATTTCAGTATTATTGTCATAGCAACAAGACATTAAGTATACAACCATTCATAGTTATAGTATCTCTTCAGGCTAATGGACATGACCATGGGGGGGTGGGAGCAACAGTCTCTGAAGACCAGGTGTCTTCGAGGATTCCTCTGCTAGGGGAAAAAAAATCTGCAAGGGCAACTTTATGAAATGGAATGCTTCCTGCTTTTATGCACCTGTATGGGAAGGGAGAGCATTTTCTCTCATTTTGCTGAGGTCATTATCGCTGGCAGTTAGGAGGCCCTGCTCTTATCTACCCCAAGCACTAGACTGCCACTGAGAGGGGAATTGGCAGGACTGGTAAGGGCAAATTCATAATTTGCAAGGGAAAAGACAGGGTGGGATGGTTAATTGCTAGCAACCAAACATGGGACATAGCAAGGTGTCCATTTGGAGTATGCACAATTTGGGACTCCAATACATAATTCTATCAAAGATGTAGTTTCTATGGAACAATTTTAGTAATAGGAGGCACATCAATCGCCCACTGGTTTTTGAGCTAATTATACATATTATAAAAATATGTTTTACTTATTTTTTCACCATCATTCATGTATGTAATTTTTAATAGCTTTATTGGGGTATTAATGGCACAAAATAAACTGCACATATATTTCTTTAAGTAAGCTCTATGCCCAACATCAGGCTTGAAATCAGACCCCAAGAACAAAAGTCACATTCTCTACCAACTGAGCCAGCCAGGCACCCTAAACTGCACATATTTAACGAGTACAAGCTGATCTGTTTTGATATGTGAAGCCAGCAATGCAGTCGAGATAGTGAACATAGCATATCAACAAAAGTGCCCTTTTATAACCCCTATCTCCCACACTTCTGTCCTTCCCACCACCCTGAGCCGTGATTGGTTTTCTGTCACTGTAGATTGATGGGCTTTTTCTAGAAATTTATACAAATGGATGCACTCCACTTACACAAGCGGCTATGATGTGTACTGTTTTTTTGCCTGGCTTTTTCCACTCAGAATAATTATCTTGAGATTCAGTCATGTTGTACGTACCCATAGTTCTCTTCTTTTCCTTGCTGAGGAGGATTCCATTATGTGGATAACCCAAATTTGTTTCTGATAGTGGGCATTTGGGTTCTTTCTAATTTGTGGCTTCTACCAATCACATTCAGGTACAGGACTTTGTAAGGACTTATGTTTTCATTTTTCGTGGGGAAATACTTAGGTGTCAAATGGCTGAGTCATATGGCGTGTGAAACTACTAAACTCTTTTCTAAAATGGTCGTATTTGTGTTTCTGCCGGAAGTGTGTGAGAGTTCCCTTTTCTCTGTATCCTCACCAATAGCTGGTATAGTTAGCCACTTCAGCCATCCCAATAATTGCGTAGTGCTATCTCACTGTCGTTTTAATTGGCATTTCCCTAATGACTGATGATGTTGAACAATACTTCATGTACTTATTTGCTCTCCATATTTCTTCTTTGGTGAAATATCTGTTCAAATCTTTTATCCATTTTTAAATCAGGTTTTCTGTTTTCTTATTCTCCCCTTCCAAGGGTCTTATATCTACTCTAGATACAAATTTTTTCAGATATATCATTTGCAAACGTTTTCTTCTGGTCAGGGACTTGTAAAAGAATGAATTCTTTTAACAGGTGTCTTTCAAAAAGATGTTCTTAAAATCCAATATGTATTAACTTTTTTTCTTTTACGTGTTGTACATTTAGTAACATCTCTAAAAAATGTTTGCCAAACCCAAGGTAAAAATATTTTCTCCTCTGTTTTCCTCTAGAAGTTTTGAGGTTGAGAGGCTGAATGTATAAGTGGACACTGGCCAGACCATATATAAGCACAGAACTCTTTTTTTTTTTTAAGAGAGAGAGAGGGCACATGAGGGGGCAGGGAGGGAAAAGGAGAGAGAATCTTAAGCAGGCTCCACCTCTGGCACAGAGCTCCACACTGGGCTGGATCTCATGACCCTGAGATGCTGACCTGAGCCGAAATCAAGACTTGGTCACTTAACTGAGCCACCCAGACGCCCCTAAACACAGAACTGGTTTTTTTTAGCAATCATTTTTTTAATAATAATATTTTTTATTATATTATGTTAGTCACCATACAGTACATCCCTAGTTTTTGATGTAAAGTTCCATGATTCATTACTTGCGTATAACACCCAGTGCACCATGCAATATGTGCCCTCCTTAATACCCATCACCGGCCTATCCCAGTCCCCCACCCCCCTCCCCTCTGAAGCCCTCAGTTTGTTTCCCAGAGTCCATAGTCTCTTGTGGTTCATTCCCCCTTCTATTTACCCCCCCTTTCCTCTTCCCTTTCTTCTCCTACTGATCTTCCTGCTTATGTTCCATAAATGAGTGAAGCCATATGATAATTGTCTTTCTCTGCTTGACTTATTTCACTTAGCATTATCTCCTCCAGGCCCATCCATGTTGCAGCAAATGTTGAGAAGTCGTTCTTTTTGATGGCTGAGTAATATTCCATTGTATATATGGACCACATCTTCTTAATCCAGTCATCTTTTGAAGGGCATCTCGGCTCCTTCCATGATTTAGCTATTGTGGACAATGCTGCTATGAACATTGGGGTGCATATGGCCCTTCTTTTCACTACATCTGTATCTTTGGGGTAAATACCCAGTAGTACAATGGCTGGGTCATAGGGTAACTCAATTTTTAACTTTTGAAGGGACCTCCACACTGTTTTCCAGAGTGGCTGTACCAACTTGCGTTCCCACCAACAGTGTAGGAGGGATCCCCTTTCTCCACATCCTCTCCAACAATTGTTGTTTCCTGCCTTGTCAATTTTTGCCATTCTAACTGGTGTAAGGTGGTATCTCAGTGTGGTTTTGATTTGAATTTCCCTGATGGCTAATGATTTTGAACATTTTTTCATGTGTCTGTTAGCCATTTGTATGTCTTCATTGGAAAAGTGTCTGTTCATATCTTCTGCCCATTTTATGATTTGTTTATTTGTTTCTTGTGTATTGAGTTTGAGACGTTCTTTGTAGATCTTGGATACCAGTCTTTTATCTGTAGTGTCATTTGCAGACAGCTACATGCAAAAGAATGAAACTTGACCACTCTCTCACACCATACACAAAGGTAAACACAGAACTCTTGACCCACAATGCTGCTGCAACCACCTCTGGAAGCCAAACCACAACCCTGGCAGCAAAAGTGGTCAGGACTTGGTTTTTTTCTTTTTAATTTTGAGATTTATTTATTTATTTGAGAGAGAGAGAAAGAGAGTGTGCGCCCACAAGGGTGGGGATGGGGATAGGGCTGAGGGAGAGGGAGAGAAAAACTCACACTGAACGCAGAGCTGATAAGGGGCTCCATCTCAGGACCCTATCATGACCTGAGCTGAAACACAAATGTCGGTAGCTTAACTGACTCCACCACCCAGGCACCCTAGGACTTAGTTAATAATTTCCTGCTTCTCTGATATTTGCCTCCGCTTCCAACTCAGAGTGAAACAAAGAAAGCTCGACAGGCCCCCAAACCAGTCACAGAAGATGTCCCACTTCTAGTAAGCTCTCTTCCAGTTTCCCTAGAACACCACCCTCAAAGCAGAGCATCCCTGAGCCTCCTCTGTCTCTCTGTCTCGCTCACTATAAAGCTTTCCCTTTCCTCTGCCTGCTTTTGAGTCTCTGCCATCACAAGCGAGGGCGGCTGAATCCCTTGTTACAGTGAGCTCTGCATAAATAGCCTCTCATTATTGTCATTTGGGCAGAATTCACTTAGTTCCACAAAGTTCCAGGTGTTACATTTAGGTCTATGACACATTTAAAATACATTTTTGTAAATGGTGTCAAATAGGAATTCATTTCTTTCGTATGTGGATATCCAATTGTTTCAATCCTATTTGCTGAAAAAAATTACACTTGTTATCCATATAGATGCGGGTGTATTTCCAGACTCTTTATTCCATGACTCTATTTATTTGTCTTTATACTGGGTCTACACTATCTTGGTTACTGTAACTATGCAATGACTTAATTAACTGAAATCAGTTGATGTTAGTATTCCAGTTTTATTCTTCTTTGAGTGTTAAATCTTTAAACTATCTTACATATTTACCCTTGTAGTTACCGTTTCCAGTGGTCTTCCTTGCTTTGTGTATATTCATTTTCCAACTAGTATCATTTCCCTCCTGACTGAAGACTTTCTTCACCATTTCTTTTTTTTTTTAAAGAATTTATTTATTGATTTATTTGACACAGAGAGACAACCAGTGAGAGAGGGAACACAAGCAGGGGGAGCGGGAGAGGAAGAAGCAGGCTCATAGCGGAGGAGCCTGATGTGGGGCTCGATCCCAGAACGCAGGGATCACGCCCTGAGCCGAAGGCAGACGCTTAATGACTGACTGCGCCACCCAGGCGCGCCGTCTTCACCATTTTTTACATTGCATTCTTAATAAATTCTTTCAGCTTTTATATGTCTGAGAAAGTTTTTATTTTACTTTTTTTGATTAATTTTTAAAATTTAGACCAAACTCCTATAACAAAAATTAACCATTTTCAAGTGAACAAATCAGCAGCATTTAGTATATTCACAATACTGTACAACCACCGTCTCCATCAAGCTTCAACACGTTTTCATCACACCCGGAAAAAACCCCACTGAGCAACTACTCACCATTCCCCTGTTCCCCTAGCCCTTGGCAATCAACCATCTTCTTTCTGTTTCAATGATTTTATCCATTCTGGGTATTTCTCATAAATGAAATTTTATAATATGTGACTGTCATAGTTCAGGCTGCTATGACAAAAATACCACAGACTGGGAGGTTTACACAACAAATGTTTATTTATCACAATTCTGGAGGCTGGGAAGTCCAAGATCAAGGTGCTGGCAGATCTGGTATCTGATGAGGAAACTCTTCCTGGTTTGCAGACAGCTGCCATGGTACAAAGAGCAGAGAGAGAGGAAGCAAGCTCTCTTGTGTCTCTTCTTCTAAAGGCACTAATCTCATTAAGAGGGCTCCGCTCTAATTACCTCGAGTTACCCCTTAAAGGCCCCACCTGCTAATCCATCCCAGTAAGGGTTAGAGTATCAACATATGAATTCTAGGGGGACATAAACATACAGTCCATAGCACTGACCTTTTGTGTCTGGCTTCTTTCACTTAGCATAATGTTTTCAAGGTTCGTCCGTGTTGAAGCCGGTATCAGTACCTCATTCCTTTTTATGGCTGAAAAATATTCTGTCGAATGGATTATAGGACATTTTGTTTATCCATTCATCTGCTGATAGACATTTGAGTTATTTCCACCTGTTGGCTATTGTGAATAGTTCTGCTATGAGCATTCATGACCTATTTGGGTCTAGGGGATTTGAGTACCTGTTTTCCATTCTGTTTGGTATGTACTTAAGAGTAGAATTGCTGGGTTATGTGGTAATTCTGTTTAAATTTTTGAAGAATCTCCAAACTACTTTCCACAATGGCTACATCATTTTACATTCCCACCAGCAGCATATGCTGATCCCAATTTCTCTAAATCCTCACCGACACTTGTTATTTTCCTTTATCACCACCATTATCACCACCACCACCACCATCATCATCATCATCGCCAACCCAATAGGTGTAAGGTTGTATCTCATCGTGGTTGTGGTTTGCATTTCCCTAATGATTAATAATATTGAGCACCTTTTCATATGCTCATTGGCCTTTGTACCTCTTTGGAGAAATATCTATTCAGGTCCTTTGTCCATTTAAAAAATTGGATGGTCTTTTTGCTGTTAACTGAATTTTTGAAAGATATTCTCCCTGGGTGTAGAACTCAAGGTTCATAGTTTTCTTTTTTTCTCTCATTGGTTTAAAGATGCTGATCCATTATCCTCTTGCTTTGTTTCTGAGAAAAAAATTCTTTTTTTTAAAGTTTATTTATTTTTTATTTTTTTTTAAAGATTTTATTTATTTATTTGACAGAGAGAGAGACAGCCGGTGAGAGAGGGAACACAAGCAGGGGGAGTGGGAGAGGAAGAAGCAGGCTCCCAGCGGAGGAGCCTGATGTGGGGCTCGATCCCAGAACGCCGGGATCATGCCCTGAGCCGAAGGCAGACGCTTAACCGCTGTGCCACCCAGGCGCCCCTGAGAAAAAAATTCTAACATCATCCTTTGTTCTTCTGTACGTAATGTAGCTTTCTTCTCTGGTTGCTTTTAAGATTTTTTCTTTATCATTGGCTTTGACCAACTAAATTATGATGCACTTTGGTGTCACGTTCTTCATGCTTCTAGTGCCTGGAGCTTGTTGAATATCTTGGATCTTGATCTTAATTTTTTACAAGTTATATCAGATTTGGAAATTTTCCAGCCATCATTTCTTTTGAAATGTTTTCGTTGTTTTAGACAGGAGAGTCCTCTGGTCCCTGGTACTCTGTTCTGTCTGGGACTGGAAGTCTCATAGATGTAATTTCAAAAGTCATAGTTTCATAAGACACAGTGAAAAAATCAGTGGCCCTTTATTCTGCCTCCTTTTTCTGCTCTCTAGGCAACCTCTTGCCTCTTTGGCTTTTTCTTTCAGCAATTTTACATATATTTCTAAGCAACAGGCTCATGCACCACCCGTGCCCTGTTTTGGATACTGTCTACTTCTAGAGCTGATGACCTCGCTCCCCCACACTTCACTACCCCTCTCTCCCCATGTCCTGCTGGTACAATGATATCATCATTTCTGATCAGAACAATATTCAGAGCTGATATTATTATGACTGTCATTTTGTTTACAGCTATGCCATATCATGGCTTATAGTTATGTTTTCTTTTTTTATACTATTTTTCATTTTAAACTTAGAGTTATTGTCTTATCTTTGTGTTTACATATTTTCCAAAGTCCCTATGACTCATCCACCCCCAATCTCTCTGCCTCTTCAGCTGACTAACTCACTAAGCAGTCCATCAGTTGTAGAGTCTCACGTGCCACCCGCTGAAGCCTGCTTGCCATTTTGCACCACCATTCTGGCTGTCACAGCTGTCACTCTGGGGTCTCCCTTCCCACTCGCCCAGGGGATTGTATTTGCTTCTCTCTTGGGTTGCATCTTTTGTTCCCTGCATCCAGCTTTTGGGGAAGGAAGTTGAGGGGGGTGTCAGATAGCATGACAGGTTGGTTCACAGCAAAGTATCCTTTGATGGAGGATTGTGTAATGATGTGTGAGTTGGTCTAGTTCCTCCTTCTCTTTCCTCAGTTGCCAGAGAAGAATCAAAGATTGGCAGCTGTGGGGCTGTGCATCACTCACACTAGCCCTTCTGTCCTGCAGTGTGGTTGCAAAGATGGTATGTCTGCACACTGTCGCTCAGCTTCACCTCTTTTGGGGCTTCTTGTTGATGGGTGAAGTTTAGGAAATGTCAAAAGCCCATCTCTACCTGACAGCTTGGTTAATCCAAACAGTCAATAATTTGTCTGTTTCAAAAAAAAATTATATATATACTTATATTTAATTTATATGTATTTTTTCATGAAATGAGAACTGCTTGGACCAGGGAAAGCTGAAGGGTCTGTTCTGTAGGAACAATGACAAATCACCAACTCAGTCAGATTTGCTCCTTCTTCAAATTGGACTATAAAGTAATCCAAGAATTGCCCAGCTATCAATGGGAGGAGAAAGAGCACCAAGAAAAGCAATAAACATCAGCACGGTCCAGAGACACCAGTGAAAGCTTTCCCATTTGCATCCCAGCTCCAACCCTCCTGTATCTACAATTTCTTGTTTTCCGCAGGTGATCTGGGAGACATTGCCACTCAGAGATCTGGCACAAACAGTTACTAAAGTCACAGCATTAAAAATAGCCTCTTTATCATTTCTCTGGTGGTAGTGGGCTTCCGGCAGACTTAGCTTCTCTGCCTGTCCTCCACACTTATTTCCTGCATGAGCCTGGCTTCAAGCTCTGTGGGCATAAAGGAAGTGACCAATTTCAGAAAAGTGGCCTCAAACTGTCGGTTTTCCCACTTCCCCTATTCTTGTCCTATACTCATGGTTCTATCTCTCTGTTTATTTTTCAGGAGAACCTTCCAGGGTAAGAATAAGACAAGTGCTAAGATGAGTGTCAAGGTGGATTTGGAAACAAACTTTGCTGAATGTGTCTTAAATGCAGGAAAAGTCATCCTTGGGAATAAGCAAAGGAACGAAATGAACCCTCAATTGCAGAAGAAACAGAATAAAATCATCATGAATGCAATATGTGCTCTGCTGAATTCTGGTGGTGGAGTTGTCAAGGCTGAGATTGAGAACAAAGACTACAATTATGAAATCCATGGAGTAGGACTGAAAATGCCTTCAATTTTTAAAGGCTATTTAGATGAGATGCAGCAGGGAGACCTCTTTTTGATTTTTGTGAGGTCGTGGAACGCCGAGGCCTCTGGCGTACGACTGGCAAGCTTGTCCTCCAATTTGTACCACAGATACAGAACATCGAATGATGTCATGAATTCTCAGGAAGCGCTGGCATTCCTCAAAGGGAGATCTCAGACTCTTGTGAATACTAATGATTCCAATTCGTTAAGTCCCCAGAAAGTTCAGGTTGGTGTACAAAATGATGGTAACATAAGGGCCTCAGCTGCTGCTTTATTTGCTAGAACTCGCCTTCAGTTCCTAGAAAAGCTCAACTTTACCAAGTCCCTCCACGTTGAATTTAAAATGTTCTCAACAGAGGTGTCCCAGTGCTTTGATGAGAGTCTCCCCAGTTGTGTTTCTGCATTTGCAAACACCGAAGGAGGGTATATATTTTTTGGTGTGCATGATGAGACCAGTCAAGTCGTTGGATGTGAAAAGGAGAAAATAGATCTTGCCACCTTGAGTCAGTCTATTGATAACTGTATTAGGAAGCTACCTGTCCATCATTTCTGTACACAGAGGCGTGAGATAAAATATGCTGTCAAATTCCTTCAAGTGCACAATCAAGGGGTCCTCCATGGATATGTCTGTGCAGTCAAGGTGGAACAATTTTGTTGTGCAGTGTTTGCCAAAGTGCCAAGCTCCTGGCAGGTGAAGGACAATCGCGTGAAACGGCTGGCTACAAAGGAATGGATAGCTTGGATGATGGAAGCTGACCCAGGTCAGGGAGCAGAATCTGCAATGATTGCAATGTTTGCTGGGGGCAGGGGGGAGAGGTGGGGAGGGAGGAAGGGGGGTATTTAGAATCTAGGGAAAGAGAGGCACTCTCTGAATTGCAGGTGCCTGATTTATTATTTTCAATAGATACAGTTGGTAGGTCACTGCCCTTCATTTCCTCTGCCCATCTTGAATACCCGGCATTTGACAAAAAGATGTTGCTTTGGGCTAGTAGACCTACTAGAGGTTGGTGCAGAGGGCTGTCTGACCTAGTAGTTTTTATTTTCATACCCTTTCTTGCGTTCATATTCAGGTCTCTTCTTTTCCTTTCTGAATATGATTCATTTAATTATTTAGGAAATTCCTTTTCATGTGTACATATGTGTCCTCTTTAACTTACTGCCACTTTCCCCTGCCTTTCCATTCTTGTGTCCTGGATTAAATAAACATTCTCCCTTTCTCATTGCCCCACTTCCATTCTGAAACCAAATACAACCAATCCGTGGCTGGCCCCCTCCTTTCTGATTTTTCCTTTTCAGAGCCAACGTGTGATGCTAACTGTGACTGATAAACAAGAGTAAGTATTGGTGATATGGATTCCCCTTGGAAAAGGGAAGCCCAAGATGAAATAAGACAAAATAAATTAATGGTAACTTCTTCAGAAGTCCAGAAAAACAAAGTCCATTTCAGAGTCTTCTCAGAAACCTGTATCTATTGACCCTTATACTTTCTAATCCTGTATTTAAAAATACATTCTAAAAATATAAAGTTTGGGGGCGCCTGCGTGGCATAGCGGTTGAGTGTCTGCCTTTGGCTCAGGGCGTGATCCCGGCGTTCTGGGATCGAGTCCCACATCGGGCTCCTCCGCTGGGAGCCTGCTTCTTCCTCTCCCACTCCCCTTGCTTGTGTTCCCTCTCTCGCTGGCTGTCTCTCTCTGTCGAATAAATAAAAAATTTAAAAAATCTTAAAAAAATAAAAATATAAAGTTTGTTTCAATAGAATACAATTAAAATTAAAAATGAAAACTATTGCTCCATACTAGTACCTCCCTTCCCTCCCCCAAGATATCAGTAGGCTTTCCTAAGCTGACTTAGAATGTAGGCACAAGGATCTGTGGGCCAGAGCTTTGAGTTCCAAGATGAAATGAAAGTCTTTGCAACATGGCTCAGCTATAAGTTGGTGTCTGCCTTTTTGCACATTGAACTCTTGCTTCTTGTTTCCTAAGATCTTTCCAGATTTTCTGAGATGGTCCTTGCACTGAGTTTGTCATCTACCACACCCCGTAGCCGGACTGTATGCACTCATAAGAATTTTGAATGTCTGAAAGAACAGCAAAAACGTTACTTTCCAGGTAATTCATCTCTGGTTGCTTTGGAATGTATTGGTTGTTCATTCATATGCAAAAGAATAAAACTGGACTTCTATTTGTATTATATAAATATGCTATTTATATAAATCAATTCCAGAAGGTTTAAGGACTTAAATGTCAGGAACAAGACTTTTGAACTTTTAGAAGGAGATGTAGATGTCCATGAATAAATTTGTGTCATTGAGGTAGGAAAGGGTTTCCTAAACTAGACGTAAACGTATTAACCCTAAATGAAAGGATTTATAAGTTTCACTACATTAATGTTAAGAACTTCTGTTCCTCAGGGGCGCCTGGGTGGCACAGCGGTTAAGCGTCTGCCTTCAGCTCAGGGCATGATCCCGGCGTTGTGGGATCGAGCCCCACATCAGGCTCCTCTGCTATGAGCCTGCTTCTTCCTCTCCCACTCCCCCTGCTTGTGTTCCCTCTCTCGCTGGCTGTCTCTATCTCTGTCGAATAAATAAAAATTAAAAAAAAAAAAGAACTTCTGTTCCTTAAAAGATACCTTAAAGAGAGTGAAAGGATTCAACTAGAAGAAGATTGCAAATCCACGTAGCTGACAAAGGATTGGTATCAAGAATACAGAAAGAAGTTACACAGTTTTTTAAAAGGACAAACCACCCAGTAGACAAATGAACAATAGTTATAAAAGTATATTTCTCAGAAGAGGAAATGCACATGTCCAATAAACTTAGGAAGAGATGTTCAACACATCAGCAATGAGCGAAATGCACTTGAAAACCACAAGTAGATATCATCTTACACCATTTGATTGAAATACCACATGTTGGAGAGGTTGTGAGTAACAGAATCTTCTGTACATTACTGCTATGAATTCAGTGGGCTTAATCCCTTTGGGAAACAAGTTTGGCATTACCTTGTATAGTTGGCCATTTGCATACACTATCAGTTAGTAATTCTTTCTAGTTTCTAGAGCAAACTGTGTACATGGGCATCAAAAGCTGTATGTAATTGGAGAGATCCTTGTGACTGCTCATAGATTACTATTTGTAATAGCCTCAAACAGGAAACAACCAAATTATCTGTTGTCACAACAATGGATAAATATATTGTAGTATATTCACATAGTGGAATATAATTCAGTGGTGAAAATGAATGTACTACAAATATATGTAAGCACAAGGCTGAATCTGAGTGATACGCAAGTACATCTTGGCATGACCTTACTCATAGATTTACCCAATTCTTTTATTGATTGTATAGTGTTTCATAGTATTCCTAAACATGGATGTTGTTAATTTTAGTTACTTTTATAGTGAAATATGTTATATATACAGAAACTGCATAGAACAAAGGTATAACTTAATAAGTAATCAGTGAGGACCCCCTGGCTGGCTCAGTTGGAGGAGCGTGTGACTCTTGATCTCAGGGTTGTGAGTTTGAGCCCCACGGTGGGTGTAGAGGCTATTTAAATAAATAAAACTTAAAAAAATTATTATGCAGTGAATCCTGTGTAACCACCACCTAGGTTAAAAAAAAAAATAGAACTTTGCAAACACCCCTGCTACGACTTCTCTAACCAATCCTTACTTTGATGGAATTTTATATATCTAATTTTTTCTATTTTAAACAATGCTACAATATACATTTTTCTAAAAATGCCTTGAGGTGTCCCTTAAAGATAAATTCCAAGTAGTAACAATCGTTTGTAAATTTAGGTGAACAACACCAAATTGTAATTCAAAACATACACCAAATACACTTGCCCCAAATGGTATTATCATGGCATTTCTCTTCTAGAAGAAGCTTAGAATCATTTTGTTCCACCAAAAACAGAAGGACAAGTTGAGATTATTTTGATGGCAACTATATGATACTGATAAATGGTGTGGGGGAAGAATTGCCATTTTACAACAATGAATTTTCTTATAGTTGAACATGGAATGTTTGGCCATTTATTAGAGTCTTCTTTTACTATATCTCATCAAACTTAAGAAAACAATATTGCATTATTATTTTATTTACCACTAAAAAAGAAAATATTACCAATTAAATTTGAAGATGTATCTTGATTTCAGAGATGTTAAAGTACATTTATAATCAGCAAAATATGATACAGCTCTCAATTGTTTCAAAGTTTTATCTGTATTGTTACTACACATGTTAAATTTTATTCTTAGAATGATAAGTCAGTCAGCGATAGACAAATATCATATGTCACTCCTACGTGGAACTTGAGAAACAAAACAAAAAAAAAATAGACAAACCAAAAAACAGACTTTTAATGACAGAGAACAAACTGGTGGTTACCAGAGGGGAGGTGGAGGGGATGGGTGAAATAGATGAGAGGGATTAAGAGTATATTTATCATAATAAACGCCAAATATAGAATTGTTGAATCACTATATGGTACACCTGAAACTAATATAACACGGTGTGTTAACTACAGTAGAATTTAAAAAATTTTTTAATTGATTACTAGACTGAGATCTTTGTATGATAATAATTTCTGATTGTGAATTGCTGGCATGTGGGAATTATCTTAGTTTAAAAAATATAAGTTATAGGGGCGCCTGGGTGGCACAGCGGTTAAGCATCTGCCTTCAGCTCAGGGCGTGATCCCGGCGTCATGGGATCGAGCCCCACATTGGGCTCTTCCGCTATGAGACTGCTTCTTCCTCTCCCACTCCCCCTGCTTGTGTTCCCTCTCTCGCTGGCTGTCTCTATCTCTGTTGAATAAATAAAATCTTAAAAAAATTTATATATATATATTTTATACCATTTCCAGACATTATACTTAATAATCTTATTAATGCAAAAACAAAGATAATTTTGAACTAATTTTTCCTATATTTATACATGTTATTTCTTTACTTGGTTTAATTCACTGGCCAACAATTCCAAAATGATGTCATATCAAAATAGTAAGAGGAGACGTCCTTAGTTTAGTTCACTTTTTTTAAAAAAGATTTTATTTATTTATTCGACAGAGATAGAGACAGCCAGCGAGAGAGGGAACACAAGCAGGGGGAGTGGGAGAGGAAGAAGCAGGCTCGTAGCGGAGGAGTAGCCTGATGTGGGGCTCAATCCCACAACGCCGGGATCACGCCCTGAGCCGAAGGCAGACGCTTAACCACTGTGCCACTCAGGCGCCCCCACTTTTTTTTTTTTTAAGTATGCTCCACACCAAGCAGGGAGCCCAATGTGGGGCTTGAACTCATGACCCTGATATCAAGACCTGAGCTGAGATCAAGAGTCAGATGCTTAACCAACTGCGCCACCCAGGCGTCCCTAGTTTATTCCACTTTAATAGAAAATATCTTCGGTATTTGAGCCCAGGCAAACTGTACTGGTGTGTCCAATTACTTGCTGAATACTCAATGTACTACAGGTATCCCAAACTGAGCATTTCCAAAATCAATCTTCCACTCTGACAATCTTTTATTTCTTCTGTATATTCTGCATATTATTCTGTATTAAGCATTTTTTTTCTGCCATTTCTTCCACATTATCTCTATGAATTGAAGAGTCCATCCTGCATCCAGCCAAGCAGGGAAATCTGTATTCATCCTTGTCTCTTCTGCCTACCCTGAATTCAAAACTCAAATTTTGTGTGTATTTGATTTTTTTTTTCTGGGACAAAGGTTCATAGATTTGCTTAGATTCCAAATTTGGGCTTGTGATGCCAAAACGTTTAAGAACATTTTTATACATATAAAAAAGCCAAAACTCTTTTTCAAAAAGCTTATTAATATTTAAAATTTTTAATTCTTTTAAAATTAATTTTTAAAATTTACATATATAAAATGGACTTTTTAATTATACAGTTCTAAGCGTTTTTAATGTGTAGATTCATGTAACCACCATTAGAGTTAAGTTACAGATAATTCCATCACCCAAAAAAGACCCCTTCACACTGCCCCTTTGTGATCAAACTCTCCAATCCCTAGCCCTTAGCAGCCATTGATCTGTTTTCCATCCTTATCATTTTGCTTTTCACAGAATGTCACATAGGACATATCATATAGTTTATAACCCTTACTAGGCTTTTTTTTCCAGATTTATGGGGATATAATTGACATTTAACATCATGTATAAGGTGTACAGCGTGATTTTTTTCTTTTTAAACACTTTATTTTTTTAAGTAATCTCTACAACCAATGTGGGTTTCGAACTTGTAACCCCAAAATCAAGACTTGCATGCTCCACCAACGAGCCAGCCAGGCACCCCAGCATGATTTTTTTCATACATGTATACATTGCAAAATGATGACCACACTAAGGTTAATTAACATATCCATCACTTCACATAATAACCGAGTATGTGTGTGTAATGAGAACATTTACATTCTCTCTTAGCAACCTACAGATATATAACACAGTATTATTAACACTAGTCTGCGTTGCCAGGTGGTAGGATGACACTATAACGCCTTCGTCTCCATCCTCATTTCCTCCTTTGTGTTTTTCACTTTAGATATCACAACACAAACTTCTTGGAGGTGCCTGCATGGACCTTGCTGTCTCTTGTCTCCGTGCTTTACTCATGAGTCCCCTTTTGCTTGTGTCTCTATTCTCCCATCCTTCAGAGTGCTAACTCAGAGCCATCCCTTAAGAAGCAGCTCGGGTGTCTCTTTCTTCAAAAAGACTTTCATATTTTCTTTTCCCAAGGTGTACCTCTCATAGGTGATTGCATAATGCTCTGTGCACTTCTTTCCCATTGCATTTACCACTTTGTATAATTATTGTTTGTCTCTGTTGTGCCAGTCAATTATCAGCTCCATCAGACTGGGAATTGCTTGATCTTTTCATTACTAATGCATCCTAGTTCTGATACATGGTTGGGCCCAAATATGGATTGAATCTATTACATATAATGATGATTACTAGCTTGTCTGGAGATTCTCTAATTTATTCCAATTCTTTTCCTGTTCAGTAATATCAGACAGAGTGGTGTATACTCCAGAAAATCTCTACAAGGAACTGTTCTCAAAACATAAAGGACTCAGAGACTTAATAAATAAGGAAATGCGCCCTTTCTCTCAAGGAATATTGATTTTTTCTCGAAGCTGGGCTGTGGACTTGGGTCTGCCAGAGAAGAAGGGGGTAATCTGTGATGCTCTTCTGCTTTCCCAGAACAACATCCCACTCCTTTACACCATCCTCAGTGAGTGCGACGCAAGCTGGAAGGACAATTATACGATAGTCGCCCGCACCTTAAAGCAGAAGCTGGTGAACACAGGTGGCTATACTGGGAAATTGTGCATCACCCCCTTGGTCTTCCTGCTGAATCCTGATAGAACAGCAAAGACTCTTCATGGTTCAGATTTGCAAATTTACCCCGAGTCCTATAACCTTAAAACCACCCAGCACATGGAAGCTCTGTTACAGTCCCTTGTGATAGTCTTGCTTGGGTTCCGATCTTTCTTAAGTGAAGAGCTGGGCTCTGAGGTTTTGAACATACTCACAGATAAACAGTATGAGTTGCTGTCAAAGAACATTCGCATAACCAGAGAGCTGTTTGTTCATGGCTTACCTGGATCAGGGAAGACCATCGTGGCTCTTAGGATAATGGAAAAGATCAGGAATGTGTTTCACTGTCAACCAAGTGACATTCTTTACATCTGTGAAAATCAGCCCCTGAGGAAGTTTGTGAGGTATGCAGCCTAACTACATCCATTTTCCTTTTTTGGAGTAACTTTGACTGGTTTGGCTTTAAGTTCATGTGCTAAAATTCATATTGTATTTGCTATGTCCTGAAGAGTTTAAGAGTAGAATTGATGGGTGCCTGGGTGGCTCAGTTGGTTAAACCTCTGACTCTTGATTTCAGCTCAGGTCATAATCTCAGGGTTATGATTTTGAGCCCTACATCGGGTTCTGTGCTGGGTGTGAAGTCTGCTTAAGATTCTTGCTCTCTCTCTGCCCCTTACCCCTCTTAAAAAAAAAAAAGAGTAGAATTGGCTTCCTTTGTTTGAGTGGGGAAACTTGACTGTGTTTCTTACATTTTCAGCAAGAAAAACATCTGCCAGGCAGTGACCCGGAAAACCTTCATGAAAAATGACTTTCAAAAGATTCAGCACATCATCATTGATGAAGCTCAGAATTTCCGCACTGAAGACGGAGACTGGTATGGGAAGGCAAGAAACATCACTCAGAGAGAAAACGATTGCCTGGGAATTCTCTGGATCTTTCTGGACTACTTTCAGACCAGCCACTTGAGCCACAATGGCCTCCCTGCTCTTGCAGCCCAGTATCCAAGAGAAGAGCTCACCAGAGTGGTCCGCAATGCAGATCCAATAGCCAACTACCTACAAGAAGTAATGCAAGAGGTCAAAGGAAAACCTCCACCTAACATCCCCCTGGGGTCCCTAGAGATGATTCATAAAGCTAAATGGGCTCAGGGCATTCCAGGAAACTTCGAGATTATGGAGTACTCAGACTTGGAAGAGATGGTTGTCCAAGTAGCAGAGAAATGTCAGTTTCTCTTTAGGAATGGTTATTCTCCCAAGGACATTGCCGTGCTTTTCAGCAAAGCAAGCGAAGTGGAAAAATATAAAGATAAGCTTCTAAGAGCAATGAGGAAAAGAAAACTATCTCAGCTCAATGAGGAATCTGATCTGTTAGTACAGATCAAGGATGCATCAGATATCACGGCCAATCACATTGTGTTGGATAGTGTCCGACGATTTTCAGGCCTGGAAAGAAACATCGTGTTTGGGTTCAATCCAACAGCTGCTGAGCCAGCTGTTTTCCACAATCTTCTGCTCTGTCTGGCTTCCAGGGCAAAGAAACATCTCTATATTCTAAAGGTTTCTATTTGACAGGAAGCTCCCAGTCTAAGAAACAATTAGGTAGCTCTCATCTGAAGTTAACCATGAAACTATGTGACATAAACATTTAATCATCAATTATATAATGAGCACTCACTCTGAGCCATATATTCTTCTAGGTGCTGGGGCGGGGGTGGGTTAGGGATAGGGTAGCAAATAAGATAGACAAGATTCCTTCTTTGGGGCAGAGGCAAGTCACAGACAAGTAAACAAATACAAGTACAAGAATTTCAGAGAGTTAAAAGGGACATCAGAGTAGTAATCAGAGGGGCCTGAGATACAGAGACTGTGTGTGTGTGTGTGTGTGTGTGTGTGTGTGTGTGTGTGTGTGTGTGTTTTGGTTATTCAGGGTGGTTGGGGAAGTGCTTAGTGAAGGAAGAAGTCACGAGAGGATCTTTGAGCCATATGTGCCAGGCAGACTGATATTTTCACTATTTTTTTTCAACATTTTCACTCTTTTTAATACAGTACTGCACAGAAATCTTGAGTATGATGTGCTGGGAGAGTATGAAGGGTGAAGAGGGATCATGTGTCTTTCCTTTTATGAGCCAGGAATGGTTGTACGATATTTCAAAATGTAAGATCAGAAGGTACAACTTGTAATTTCTTCCAGAACCATATTTAATTATTCTTTTCCATTTTATGGTGTGAGTAATTCTGATCGCTATCTTTTAAAATACTTTATGCATGTCTTTTGGTTATCTGGAATCTCAGCTCTTTAGGTCTGCTTTAGTACTATTCCTATGGAGAATCTCGGTCATGGCATGAAGGTAAAATTTCCACAATTCCCCAGGGAGACACATTGTGTTTTATTTATTAAGTTGTTTTTTTTTTAAAAGGGTCCCTAAGAAGAGAAATGTACTGGACTCAAAAGTTACATTTTGCTTTTCATTTAATTTAATAGCCAATGAAATGATAAAGTAAATCAAACATCTTTGTTCCGCTGAGCCTTTAGGATTTTAGCTAGTTTCTCGAAGGCTATTGCTATAGAAGAATTTGGGAAGTCCATAAATTTAATAAAACAAGAGTTTGAAGACAAAATGACAAAGCAGCCAAAAGAGATGAAGTGGGATCTTGCTAAGGAAACAGATTGTGGGGATGCCTGGGTGACTTAATTGGTTAAGCATCTGCCTTTGGCTCTGGTCATGATCCCGGAGTCCTGAGATGGAGCCCCACATCGGGCTCCCTGCCAAGTGGGGAGTCTGCTTGTCCCTCTGTCTCTGCCCTTCACCCTGATCCTTCTCTCTCTTGCTCATTGTCTCTCTCTTTCAAATAAACAAAATCTTCAAAAAAAAGGAAACAGATTGTGAAACATTACAGAAGAAAAATAAATTAGAAGCAACAAGAAATTGAACATCCAGGTCCTGACATAGAGGAAGACTTGAGATAATCACATAAATGGAGAGAAATAAGACAAATATTAATGGATATGTCTAGAGTACAATGATCTGCTAAGAATGGATGTAGAGTAGAGAATCAATAAATGAAACAGTAAAAATGTTTAAGATTTAATATGGGAAATTTTTCCTAAAATAAATCCTCAGATTGAAAGAATTCCTAACAATCAAAGCAGAAAAATTCAGTTGTCTGGGTGAGTGCTCATCCTGGCTTCTGATTTCTCTGGAGCAATATTCAAAGCGACAAGACAATGGGTGTACTGTATTTTTGTTTTCATTCAGTTGCTTTTTAATCAAATCTGACAACCTCTACCTTTTCATTGAGTGTTTAAATTAACTTTTTAAAACTTTTAAAAACTTTTAAAAATGTTTTATTTTCAAATACTTAGAGATTTATAAAAAGTTGCAAAGGAAGTACAGAGTAGTACAGAAGACTCCCCTGTATCCTTCACCTACTTTTTAGACTATTTTAAATGTGATTATTGTTATGTTTGGGTTGAATCTACCCTACTGCTATTTTTTTTCCATTTTCTCATCTATTCTTTGTTCCCTTTCCCCTATATTTCTGCATCCTTTTGACTTAATTTTGCATTTTTATTTTTTTAAATTTAATTTTAATTCCAGTGTAGTTAAAAACACAGTGTTTCATTAGTTGCAGGTGTACAATATAGGGATTGAACAACTCCATACATCACCTGGTGCTCATCACAACAGGTGAACTCCTTAATCCCCATCACCTATTTCACCCATCCCCCTACCCACCGCCTCTCTGATAACTATCAGTTCTCTATAGTTAAGAGTCTGTTTCTTGCTTTGTCCCTTTCTCTTTTTCCTTTGCGCATTTGTTTTATTTCTTAAATTCCACATATGAGTGAAATCATATGGTACTTGTCTTTCTCTGACTGACTTATTCTGCTTAGTATTATGCTGTCTAGCTCCATCCATGTTGTTGCAAATGGCAAGATTATATTCTCCTCCTCCTCTTCCTCCTTCTTTATAGCTGAATGATATTCCATTATATATATATACACACACACACACACACACACACATACACACACACAACACACACCTCATCTTCTTTACCCATTCATCTGTTGATAGACACTTGGGCTGCTTCCATCATTTTGCTATTGTAAATAATGCTGCTATAAACATAGGGGCATGTATTCTTTTGACTTAGTGTTTTTGTATTCTTTGGGTAAATACCCAGTAGTCTGATTACTGGATTGTAGAGTAGTTATATTTTTAACTTCTTGAGGCACCCCATACTGTTTTCCACAGTGGCTGTACCAGTTTACATTCCCACCAAGAATGCATGAGTGTTCCTTTTCCTCCACGTCCTCACCAGCACTTGTTATTCTTTGTCTTCTTGATTTTAGCCATTCTGACATGTGTGGGTAATATCTCATTGTGGTTTTGATTTGCGTTTCCTTGATGATGAGTGATGTTGAGCATCTTTTCACATGTCTATTGGCCAACTGGATGTCTTCTTTAGAGGAATGTCTGTTCACGTCTCCTGTCCATTTTAAAATTGGATTATTTGGGGGTGTCTGGGTGGCTCAGTTGGTTAAGTGTCTGCCTTCAGCTCAGGTCATGATCCTGGGGTCTTGGGATCGAGCCCCCAGCCCTCAGTAGAGAGTCTGTTTCTCCCCCTCCCTCTAATGCTCCCCCTGCTTGTGGGCTCTCTCTCTCCCTGTCAAGTAAATACATAAAATATTTTTAAAAAATAAAATAGGATTTTTTGTTTTTTGGGTGTTGAGTTGTATAAGTTCTTTATATATTTTGGATACTAACCCTTTATCAGATACGTCATTTGCAAATATCTAGTCCTGTTTAGTAAGAAACCTATAAGTCTTGTTGATTGTTTCCTTTGCTGTGCAGAAGCTTTTTATTTTGATGTAATCCTATTAGTGTATTTTTNAAAAAAATAAAATAGGATTTTTTGTTTTTTTGGGTGTTGAGTTGTATAAGTTCTTTAGATATTTTGGATACTAACCCTTTATCAGATACGTCATTTGCAAATATCTAGTCCTGTTTAGTAAGAAACGTTTAAGTCTTGTTGATTGTTTCCTTTGCTGTGCAGAAGCTTTTTATTTTGATGTAATCCTATTAGTGTATTTTTGCTTTTATTTCTCTTGCCTCAGGAGATCTATCTAGAAAAATGTTGGTATAGCTGATATCAGAGACATTACCGCCTGTGCTCTTTTCTAGGATTTTTATGGTTTCAGGTCTGACATTTAGGTCCTTAATCCCATTTTGAGTTTATTTTTGTGTATGGTGTAAAAAAGTGGTCCAGTTTCATTCTTTTCCACGTAGCTGACAGTTTTCCCAACACCCTGTGTCCAAGAGACTCTTTTTCACATTAGATATTATTTCCTGCTTAATTGTGTATTTTTAAACAATTAACATCTTGTCTCCTTTATTGGCTTATTAATTATAACTCCTTGTTTTGTTATTTTAGTGGCACGTTTAGGGTTTACAGTATGCATCTTTAACTTATCACAGTCTTCCTTCAAGTGATGTCACACCATTTCGTGTGTTGTATAAGAACTTTACAACAGTGCACTTCTACTGCTCCTTCCCAGGTTTTGTGCTTTATTGCCATCCACTGTAAATACCACAATATGTTGACATTATTTTTGCTTTAAACAGCCACTTGTATTTTAGAGAGTGTTAAATAATGGGGAAGGGGCGCCTGGGTGGCACAGCGGTTAAGCGTCTGCCTTCGGCTCAGGGCGTGATCCCGGCGTTATGGGATCGAGCCCCACGTCAGGCTCCTCCGCTATGAGCCTGCTTCTTCCTCTCCCACTCCCCCTGCTTGTGTTCCCTCTCTCGCTGGCTGTCTCTATCTCTGTCGAATAAAAATAAATAAATAAATAAATAAATAAATAAATAAATAAATAAGGAAAATTCTTTATACTTAACCTATACAGTTACCATTTCTGATGGTTATCTTTCCTTTGTGTGAATCCAGATTTCTATCTTGCATCATTTTCGCTCAAAGAAATTTCTTTAACATTTTTATAGTGTAGATTTGCTGCTGATGAATTCGTTCAGATTTCATATGTACGGAAAAAAGCATATCACCCGTGTTTTTGAAAGATAGCTTTGTTGGGTAGAGGCCTAGGTTGATAGTTTTGTTTTTCAGTTATTTAAATATATTCCTTCATTGTCTTTTATCTTGCATCATTTCCAGCAATAAATCCGCTGTCATCCTCGTCTTTGTTGCTCTGTACACAAAGTATCATTTTCTGACTGCTTTTAAGATGTTCTCTTTATTATTGGTTTAGGCAATTTAATTATAATGACCCTTGTTAGTTAAAAAAATTTCTTGTGCTTGGTACTTGTTGAGAACTCCTTGGGTTTGTAGGTTGATAGTTTTCACTAACTTTGGAACATTTTCAGTTATTCTCTCAATTCTTTCTCTCTCTACATGATTTATCTTTTATTGGGGTAAGCTTATTTTATTTAAAAAGATCCATCATCAATTATCTCTTGCAATATATTTTCTATACCCCTTCTTCTCCTCAGACACTTCAGTTATATGTAAATCAGGCCACTTGACTATGTTCCACAACTCAATGATGCTCTGTGCTTTAAATTATTTCTCTGTGTTTTATATCAGCTTATTTCTGTTGCCGTCTTCAAGTTCACTATTTTTTTCTTCTGTGTACAATGTTTAATATGCCACGAATACCATTCAGTGTATTTTTCATCTTAAACATTGTTTCATCTTCTAGTCCTTTTCTAGAAGCTTAATTTGGATACTTTTTAAAATATTTTTCTTGTTTCTATTTAATATGTTCAATCCTTCTTCCATTTCTTGAACATATGGAATAGTTATAGTGTCTATTTCAACCTTATAGTCTATTAATTATTTTGGCTTGTTAATTCTGAGTCAATTTCAAATGTTTTTTTCCTCCCTATGGTTGGTATTTTCCAGCTTCTTTGCATACACGGTGATTTTGCCAGACATTGTGAGTTTTACTGTATTGGATGCTGAATGCTTTGGTATTCTTACAAGTACTCTTGAGCTTTGTTCTGAGACATGGTTAAGTTACTTGGAATTAGTTTGATCTTTTTGGATCCTGTTTTTAAGCTTTGTTATATAGGACCAGAGCAGCAGTTAATCTAGAGTTAACTTTTTATAACCTACTGGGGCAAAACTCTTCTGAGTACTCTCTACTTAATGCTTTGTGAATTTTGATGTTTTTCACTCTAGTTGGTGGGAACAGGCACTATTTCTGACCCATGTGAGCTCCAAGGATTGTTCCCTCTAATACTTTTGGGTGGGTCTTTCTTCATCCCCAAACATTTCCTCACAGACACAAGCTGGTAAGTACTCAGCTGAATACTCAAAAGGGATGCTTTGCAGGTTTTAGAATTTTCTCTCTGTGAAGCACTCTCTTCTTTGGTATTCTGCCCTACAAACTCTAGTTTCCTTGGCCTCCCTAAAGTCCCAACTCTGTCTATTCACTGCACAGAGATTGCCAAACTGTACCTAAGTTTTCCCCTTTCTGAACTGCAGCCTAGAAACTTTCTAGAGGCAGTAAGCAGGGGCAGTGATAGAGATCACCTCATTAATTTTCCATATCTCAGGGATCAGTCGTTCACTGAACCCTGTCGTTTCATATATTTTGTCTGATTTTGGAGTTGTTTCAAAAGTGAGGGTAAATATGATCCCTGTTACTCCATCTTGATGAGAATCAGCTAAGACAATGAAGCAATATGTATAAAGGTCTTGGGGAAAGAAGTTTTGACCTAAAAATATTAAATCTAGCCAAAATATCATTCTAGTTCAAAGGAAGTTCATAGATATTTTTGTACATGAAAAAATTCTATAAATACATAACTCATTAATCATTCTTGAAGAAAGATTACTCAGTGAGGAAATCTAGCTAAAGCAGGCAATATGTGAAAATAAAGGATAATGGTAATTGGACTTTAAGCCCATTCACATGTATATAACTAAGATATATATGATTACAGAAAAGACTGTTATAAACCTTGACAAAGTAAAAATATTTTTATATCAGATAGATTTTTTTTTGCTTCAATGAACAAAAGCAGGCTCTGGACAATTTAAACAAATAAACAAACAAAAAGAATTTATTGGAATCATGAGGGAGTACCATTCACAGAATCAAAGACAAGCTTACCAAATAGACCTTAGAGAAGATTAGTCCCTGGGAAGCTCCAAGGATCTAGATGGCAGGTAGGAATTGACTCCAGTCATTTTCTTTACTTTGGCTTATGAAGGTCAAATTACAGTGAAAGACTTGTATTTGCTTAGCGTGGATACTGCACTCAATGCTTAGCTACCTTAGCAAAGGCCCCTTGGTTGAAATCTCCAAAAGGCTTGATGTAACATGGAAAGAATATTGGTTACTAATGTAGGATGAGAGGGTGTTCTGTAGGTGGAAACAACAGATGTCCATTATGGTAATCAACAAAAGTTAGGAAGTGAGGAAGGGGAGAGAAGAAATCTAAGTGCTAACATCATCTTTCATGGCAAGGAATTGATTAATACTAATACAGATTTTGAAGTACTTTAAAAATGATTCCAAGCAATTTTAATTGCTTTTTGCAATTTAATTATTTTAATGCTGGATCTTTCAATAGCTAAAAGTTCTTGGGTTAAAGAAATATATTCTGTAGTTCAGCTTTTCAATTTTATTAGTTGTTTTTAATTCCATTCAGTTCAAGTATAATAAATGTGAAAATAATTTTTAAATAGTATGTACAATATCTTTCCATGTAATATAATTACTTTTTTCTAGCTGAAAAACACGTTATCTGATATATTAAAAAACCAGCTTTCTGGTATATTGTTAACCTTGAATGTTTCTGATTGCTGGGATTATGGGTGATTTGTTGCTTCTTTTTTTCTTTCCGTATTGCTAGAATTAATTTTCCTGACTTTGTACCTGTATAAAGACCTCCAATGTCACATGTTGAAATCTCTCTCTCTCTCAAAACAGAATTCATAGAAATAACAGAAAAGATATCTTAAAACATTACTATATAGTCATGCTCTAAAATAAAAAAGCACCTCTCTGTGGACCAAAAACTATGAGGCATTTGCAGAAGGAGGGAAGAGTGGGTAAACTATAGTAATAAACAGAGTTTGGCCCCACCACAAGACCAGAACAGCAACTCTACTGCAAAGTCAGGATTGAATCATCCAGCTAGAAACTATTGTTGTGAGACTGAGCCCACTTCCATTTGGCCCCCATGTGGCCAGACTTAGGCCTCAGACTAAAATACCCATACCTCAGGCTTTCTCACTGTTGGCACTACGGGCAGTTTGGGCTAGATAATTCTTTGTTGGGGGTGGGGGGCTTTCTTGGGTACGATAAGATGTTTAGCAGCAACTCCCTACTCCCAGTTACAACAAGCAAAAATGTCTCTAGACATTTGTCCCCCGAGGGGCAAAAACACCACCACCATACCTCCTTAGACTAAAATAGCTTCCAGAATAGCGGGCACAATAGATAAGTCCAACATTGCCAAGTGTCCCCCGAGGGGCAAAAACACCACCACCATACCTCCTTAGACTAAAATAGCTTCCAGAATAGCGGGCACAATAGATAAGTCCAACATGTAACATACTATCGTCAAGATTCAGAACATTAAAGATCTTTTTAATCCCAAAGAGAAAAAAGTTCAGATAATTTACAAAAAGAAAAATGGTTTTGACAGTAACTATTTCATTAGCAAGATTGGATGCAAGAATATGGGCAGTAGGGGTGCCTGGGTGGCGCAGTCGTTAAGCGTCTGCCTTCGGCTCAAGGCGTGACCCCAGCGTTCTGGGATTGAGCCCCACATCAGGCTCCTCCGCTAGGAGTCTGCTTCTTCCTCTCCCACTTCCCCTGCTTGTGTTCTCTCTCGCTGGCTGTCTCTGTCAAATAAATAAATAAAATCTTAAAAAAAAAAAAAAAAAGAATAGCAGTAGATTCAAACTGCTGTGGAAAAACAACTTTGAACCCAGACTTCTTTCCCCAAACTATCATTCAAGGTTGAAGGCAAAATAAATACATCTTCAGGCTTGCAACAACTTGGGTTTTTTTTTTTAATCAGTCATGGCCCATATCTGAAAGACTCACTGAATAATGTACCCAGCATGAGAAAAATGAACTGAGGAGGAAGTTGTGGTTTTTAAGAAAGAAGGGTGAACAAATAAATCAGCAAAACATAAAGTTAATCTATATGTATTATTTTCTAACTGCCAAATAATTCAATAGCCTTTATATATGCAAACTACACCACTTAGAATTTATAATGAAAGAAAAAAAGTCCTGTAGTAATTTTTAAAAAAGATAAATTCAGAATAACTATAAGAAGAAATGTACTTCCTTATGTGAATAAAGCTACAAAATGAAACTGAAGAACCCAAGAGAACTGGAACTGAAAAAAAGCAGACTGTTTTTGGATAAGAAGACCTCATATCATAAATATACCTGCTTTCACTAAGTAACCTATAAATTCAATGTTATTCCAATGAAAATACAAACAGATCTTTCCTTGAGCATCAAAATGGGTTTAGTCATTGAAAGATAAAAAGCAAGAATACCAGGAAAAATCTAAAAAGGAAGAAATCTAAGGGTAATTAGCATTACCAAATATTAAACCATATTATAAAGCTACAGTGATTAAAACAATGTGGTTCTGCTGTGTGGCAGGTCAATGGAACAGACTAGAATGTCCAAAAATAAATTCAACTATGTGTGTGAATGCAGCATATGTTAAAGCTGGTGTTCAGATTAGTTGGGAAAAAATGGATTATTCAATAAATGATGTTAAATGACTTGGGGACCTATCTGAAAAAATTTAAGCTTGTGTCATGCATCACACTTGACACCAAATAAATTCCAGGTGGACCCAATTCTTATGTGTAAAAATAAGACAATTACAGAAGTACATGGAGAAAAAGTGGGACATTTATTTTTATAATCTTAGTATAGGCAAGGACTAAATGGGGCTCTTAATCAAAAAGCAAGAAACAGCGACTATTTTTTTAAAAAAATATTGACTATTTTATTTTATTATTAATTTTTAAAGATTTTATTTATCTATTTGAGAGAGTGAGTGAGGGGGAGAGGGAGAGAGAATCTGAAGCAGACTCCGAGCTGAGTGCAGAACTTGATGCGGGGCTCAGTTCCACAACTGTGAGATCATGACCTGAGCAGAATCCAAGAGTCAGACGCTTAACTGACTGAGCCACCCAGGCGTCCCCAACTGTGAAAACTTTAAAAGCACATATCCCTGATGCACCTGCAGTTGCATGTTGGACTCTTGCTTTTGGTGCAGGTCATGGTGTTGTGGCCGCAGGATCCAGCCCTGCACTGGGCTCCACACTCAGTGGGGAGTCTGCTTCTCTCTTTCTCCCTCTGTCCCCCCCCCCAGCTCATGCTCTCTCACTCTCCCTCTCAAATAAATAAATAGATCTTAAAAAAATAAATGCACATATCCCTTTATCAAGCTATTCCTCACATAGGAATTTATTCTACACAAATGCTCAAATGTGTATGAAATGACTTCTGTACAGTTAATGGAGTTTCACTTTATTTCTAACAGCAGAACACTGCAAAATAGTAGATATCCACTGTGAAGGGTCAACTTGATTAACTTAGGGCATATCAACACATTGCAACACAGAAGAGGAGATCTCTATATGTGTCGATGGGAGACCATTTCTACACTGTAAATAGAAAAAAGCAATATGTGGGAAAATGCCTATCTTTTGCTTATACAATTGATACAGGTATGTGCTTGTAAAAGATTAAATATCTTTTGAAGCATGCCAAAAAATTAGTAATAGTGTTTGGCTCTAGGGAAGGACAAGTGAGCATCAGGGGAACACAGATGAGTAAAAGCTTTTGCTTTTTATGACTTTTGGATTTTATATAATGTAATGATTTTGAGCATTTACTGATGTGATTTTTGCCATGTGTGTATGTATATTTTTGATGTAACAGTTTTATGACTTACTTTCTTAGTTTTGTATGGGGAATGGGGAGGGATAAATTTTGAAAAATACAAAAAGTTAAAAAATAATATTATAAACCTTTGCCAACTAGGATTTGTAAGTATTAACATTTTTTTTTCATATTTGCTTCTAGCTTTTTTTTTTTTTTAAGATTTTATTTATCCATTTGACAGAGAGAGAGACAGCCAGCGAGAGAGGGAACACAGGNTCTTTGCCAACTAGGATTTGTAAGTATTAACATTTTTTTTTCATATTTGCTTCTAGCTTTTTTTTTTTTTTTAAGATTTTATTTATCCATTTGACAGAGAGAGAGACAGCCAGCGAGAGAGGGAACACAGGCAAGGGGAGTGGGAGAGGAAGAAGCAGGCTCCCGGCAGAGGAGCCTGATGTGGGGATTGATCCCAGGACTCCGGGATCATGCCCTGAGCCAAAGGCAGACACTTAACGACTGAGCCACCCAGGCACCCCAGCTGCTTCTAGCTTTCTTTTAAAATAAAAGAAATAAAATGCCTTAGCAAAATTTGAATTCCTCTTTATTCTCTTTCCCATCCAATTTCTCTCCCCTCTCCCCAGCAGCAAACACCACCATGATTTGGGTGGGTGCCCTTTCAAGCTATCGTTAATAGTTTTACATATGCACGTGGCAGCATCACTCTCCTCAGGAGTGGCAGAGAATGAAGTGAAGGTGAGAGCAATGCTCTGGGAAATCATATGACTGTGGCATTTAATTTCTATGGTAACAATAATAATTATAGGGACACCTGGGTGGCTCAGTTGGTTAAGAGTCTGCCTTTGGCTCAGGTCTTGATCCCAGGGGCTTGGGATCGAGTGTCACATTGGGCTCCTTGCTCATTGGTGAACCTGCTTCTCCCTCTGCCTGCTCTGTGTGCCACTCCCCCTGCTTGTGCTCTCTCTCTGACAAATAAATAAATAAAAATCTTCAAAAAATAATAATTATAAAAATTGAAGAGTAAACTGGCTTTTTTCTGATAGCTCCAGGAAGTATGAACAGTGAAAAAATTGACATTGAGAGCAAAACTATCCAGCTGAGAAGATCCACAGAAAACCCCAAAGCCTTCACAGTTTGGGAAAAGCTCCTCATCCCCTGGAGTTGCCGGGCAGCTATGGGTCAGCACCAAGGGCCTGAGTGTTCAATGCCAATTAAATCTGCAACCACACTATGTCTCTCACACTGTGGGAAGGGCACTGTGTGGAAGATGCTGAGTGAGAATGTTGGATGCCCAAATATCTTTTGACAGGTTAGCCACACTCTGACTAGGGGAATCCACCTTCCCAAACAAAAAAGCCTTTCTAGAACTGAATGACTGCACTTAGGCTAGCTGCTTCACAATCTGATGCTGATTTTCCTCAGAACCAACCCATCTCATGGTAAGCTAGATCCCAATGTAGTCCAGATGCAGAAGTGAAGGCCTATTGTAAGAGGAGACAGCCTGAACACGAAGTTCCAGCACCTCACCAGTGTATGTTGGCAGAGCCTGGGGAGCAAGTTTGGGAGAGTTTACTAAGGATGTTCAATGAAAGAGGATGGACTAGAAAGCTTGATCTGGCTGAAATCATTGACACTTAGCTGGGACTGAAGACACTGGCTTGGGAGTGGGGGGTATCTGAAAGGGAAGAAGTGGAAAAATTAGAAAATCCTCAAAGAAGGTGACAATCATCATTATATATAATAATTCAATCAATATTAGAGGGCTTATCCTATACCAGTTCCTGGGCTTGGTGCTGATAACATAAATAGAACACAGTTCCTGGTTTTAAAGAGATCATAATCTACTGGCATAATCAGAGACAAAAAGATAATTATGATTCTATGAAGTGAAATGAGAGAACAAATGCTTGGGCCATAAGGAAACACCAAGAAGAGGTATTTTTGAAGTCGATGAGGATTGAATTTATTCCTAAATAAGGTGGCAACTGAATTGAGTCTTATTATTAATTTTTACTTCAAAATAATCTCCAATTTACAGAAAAGTTGCAAGTATAGTACAAATAACTTTTTTTCTATTTGAGAGTAAGTTGCCAACATTATGCCCATCGTCCCATCGTACTTGAGTATGTGTTATCTACCAACAAGGACATTCTCCTAAATAATCAAAATACAACCATCAAAATCAGAACATTAATATTTACACATGATTACCATCTAACCCTTAGAGGCCATTAAAATTATGTTGATTGTCCCAGAATGTCCTTTATAACAAAATATCCAGTTCAGAATCATTATTTAAATTTAAATTTTTACATCTCTAGTCTCCTTAAACACGGAAGAGAGGGAGAAAAACAGTTCAGTATTTTTTGGGTACCTATGGTACATTAAGATGTCTAGCAAGCAACTGTACACAATAAAAATATTTTGAGCTCTGATAAAAATTATAGTTCTTTTCCACTAAAATGTAAGCAAATGAGTGTCTTATCGCTACTAAAATTAAGAAATTTTTTGAAACATTGCACTAAAGAGGTAAGAGAAAAAGAGATATAGAGCTTCACTTGGGGCAAACTAACATTTCCACTGAGAAGAACAGCTAGATGAGGCAGTTATAATATACAAGGCATTAGAAAGCTGAGGCAACTAGCTTTGCTTTGCGTTGCTTTAAACAAATCAGAGATTTGCAAAGACAAATTGGATAGCTTAAATCTATCCTTGGGTCAGCTAAGTCTCAAATTGGATTAAGATAATCAACTACTATTATATCCACCTTGCAAAGGAAAGTGTGAATTCTTTTGAGAAGACAATATCATCTAGATCTGTTACAGTTTTTCATACAGCGTCTGGCATTTAATTGAAAAATAACCTGGCATACCAAAATACAGGGCACATGACTGAAGACCTAGAGGGAGAAAAATATAATATAAATAGACCAAAGGTAATCCAAATGTTAGAATTATCACCAAGGGCTGGGGAAAAAAAGCTATTACTTATATGCTTAAGAAAATAGAGCAAAAGTGGAAGAAAATTAATGAAAACATGAAGAAAACCGTCAAAGAATTAAATCTGTACAAAGATGCCAATGGGAATTATAGAAGTAAGTAATGTGATAACTGAAATTAAACACATGATAGATAAATTTAATAGAAAATTAGATACAACAAGGGAGAGAATTAGTGAACTAGAAGACTGATGAAAATATTTAGATTGAAGCATACGGAGGGAAAAAGAAGAACAAAAATTCACATAAAAGAGTAACCTTCACGTGAGACACAGTGAAAAGGTCAAGTGCAGATTCATCTGGGATCCTCCAGTCAAGTGAGAATTTCAGGGAGATATTTTCTTTAAGAGATGATGCTTGAAAAATCCCAAAACCAACAACACAAAGAAAAAGCCCCAGATTTACGACTTTCTGTGAATCCCAAGCAGGATAAATGCAACAAATATACACGGGCACATCATATTAAACTGCTAAACACCAAAGACAAAGAGAAAACATCTTAAAATAAATCAAAGGAAAAAAAAGACATATTACCTAAAAAAAAAAATTAGGTATAATTGACATATAGCATTATACTGGCGTCAGCTATACAACATAATGGTTTGATATTTGTATCTATTATAAAATGATCCCCACACTAAGTCCAATTAACTTCAATCACCATATACTGTAATTGAGTTTTTTCTCATGATGAAAACTCCTAAGATTTACTCTCTCAGCAAATTTCAAATTTACAATACATGGGCACTGGAGTGGCTCAGTCGGTTCAGTGCCTGCCTTCGCCTTGGGTCATGATCCCAGAGTCCTGGGATCAATCCCGGTGTCAGGCTCTCTGCTCAGTGGGGAGTCTGTTTCTCCCTTTCACTTTGCCCCTCCCCCCACGTGTGCATGCTCTTTCTCTCTCAAATAAATAAAATCTTAAAAAATATATACAAAAAGTATTATTAACTAGATTCATCATGCTGTGCATTATATCCCATGACTTATGTATTTTATAGCTAGAAGTTTGTACTTTTTTATCTCCTTCACACATTTCGCTGACCACCCCCGACCCCCACCAATCAATTCTCTATATCCATGAGCTTGTTTTTTGTTTGTTTCAGTATTTGTCTTTCTCTGCTTGACTTATTTACAACTTTATGAGCTTCCTGGATATGGCTCCCTGTTTCTCTAGATTAGGATGCTTTCAGCCATTATTTCTTTGAATAAGCTTTCTGCCCCTTTCTCTCTTCTCTGAGACTCCTGTATGAATATTGGTCTGCTTGACGTTGTCCCATAAATCCCGTAAGCTATCTTCACTCTTTTCCATTCTTTTTTCTTCTTGCTACTCAGCCCTATCTTTGAGTTTGCTGATCATTTTTTCTGCCGGATCAAGTGTGTTGTAAATCTTCTCTTGAAATTTTCAGCTCAGTTACTGTATTTTTCAGTTCTGTGATTTTTGTTCGATACTTTCATATATTTTCTATCTCTTTATTGAAATGTTCCCTTTGGTCATGTATTGTTCTCCTGACCTTGGTGAGTATCTTTATTTTTAATTGTCTATCAGCAAATCACTTACATCTATTTCATTAAGGTCGTTTCTGGAGTTTTGTTCTGTTTGGTACATATTCCTCTGTTTCTCCATTTTCCTTGACTCTCTGTATTGGTTTCTGTGCATTAGATAAGACAACTCCTTCTTGGGTGCCTGGGTGGCTCAGTCGGTTAAGTGTCTGCCCTTGGCTGGGGTCATGACCTCAAGGTCCTGGGATAGAGTCCCACATCGAACTCTCTGCTCAGCAGGAAGTCTGCTTCTCCCTCTCCCTCTATGCTCTCATTCTCTCTCAAATAAATAAATCTTAAAAAAATTTTTTTTTAAAAACCTAACTATCTCTTCCAGTCTTTGTCTCATGTAAGAAATGAACCTTACTGTCCAGGCGTGCCCCAAGCTCTTGGTTGTCTCTCAAACCTTATGGTTGTCCACACTACTTTCTTTGTTCTCTGTGGCTCACAATAGTTGAGGGTGTTCCAAGACCTGTCAGTGCTCCAGAAGAGAGGATCTCAGTCAGCTCCTCGATGCAGGCTGATTGGAAGCTGCACCCTCAGGCAGCAGCTTTTAAAGATCTTATAAAGATCTCTTTCTGGAAAAGACAGGGAGATGGCCATTTCTGTCTGCTCCCTCTGCACTGAACCCTGGGTGGAGAGCTGGCTAAGAATGGTTTCTTTATTTGCTACAGTCCTGTGGGACCTGCAAATTCCAGCCTTGCTGGCCACCAGAGTCATGCAATGAAGACACACATCCCCTGGGGAGCAGCCACAAAAACCAGGGCACCAGACACGTGCACAAGCTCCTTTCAGGGAGACACTGGCAACCTTGAATGAGCCAGAGGAAGAACGTGGGGATGGTGCTCACTGGTCTCACCAGTCTCCAGGAAGATAGGCCAACTCCTAGATTTGTGTTAAATTAGAAGCCTGACTCTCAGGCAGCAGCTTTTAAAGTGTGCAAATAGGACTCTTTCAGGGATAGAATAGGAGATGGGCATTTCTGTCTGGTCCCCCTGTGTTGAGCCCTGGAGGAAAGAGCCACAGTGAGTCATTGTGAGCCTGTTAAGAACTGTTTATTTATTTGCCACAGTCTTGTGGGTGTTTCGAAGGCAAGCCTTATTGGCATTTAGAGCTAGGTGTTTTGGGGCCCCATCCTTCTGGCAGACATCTTGAAAGTTTGCGCATTAGATGTTGGGCACAAACCCTTCGCTCTTCAGGGACATGCTGGGAGCTGCAAGTTCCCTTCCAATTGTACGCTGCTGTGCTAGGTGTGGAGTTTATGGCGAGAGTGTGGCTCAGCGTTTTCTACTCCTATTGATGCATTTTCTCGTTTGCCAGATACACAGAAGTTACTCAGCTAGTTTCTAGACTTCTTTCAAAGGAAAGTGTTCCATGTGTAGCTGTAGATTTAGTGTGTCCTGGGAGGAAGTGAGCTCAGGGGCTTCCTATGTTGCCATCTTAGACTGGAATGCTATTCTTTTAAAAAAATGGGTATTTACTCCCATTCTTTTATTTTTACTGATAAAAGTATCTAACGGCTATGAATTGTCCTCAGATCACTACTTTAAATATATCCATTGCTTCCATTATCCATTAAGTCCTTAAGTTATTGTCTGTACTCTGATCTACCATGATACTTTTTAAAAGTATTTTCAGACTTAGAGTTCACTAAGTCTTTTTGGTGATGGTTTTAGATCAACATTTTGTCTGTCATTGGCTGCCTTCTTCTCTCTTCTCTGCAGTTTTTCTCAGTCTGCCTTTGCTTCAGAAAGACTTGAATGGGGGCAAGAATGGGGTAGGAGCATAAGGGATCACACTCTGGTTTTTGGTATTTTTGTCTCCTACTTATGGTATTTTGAATGTATCTACTGAGGTCATAGAGGCCAAGGCTTAAACTGCACCCGATCTGAATCTTGACAGAATGCTTCACGGTCCTTCCAGAGCACAGGAGGGTGGGAGGTATTGCTAGAAGGCCATGTCCCACTTGCCCATCTCCCCTGGGAGGCTGTCACAGGGACAGTTTCTCTTTAGCTCACGTTTTTTGTTTTGTTTTTTAGCATGTCTGCATGTGAGAGAGAGAGAGAAAGAGTGAGAGAGTGCGGGGCAGGGGGAGGGGACGGGGAGGAAGGGCAGAGGAAGAGGGTGTGGGAGAATCTTCCGCAGGCTCTGCTAAGTGCAGAGCCCAACACAGGGCTCTATTCCACAACCCTGAGATCACCACCTGAGCTGAAACCGAGAGTTGGACGCTTAACAAACTGAGCCACCCAGGTCCCCCTAGCTCACAAGTTTTGATGATCTATATGGCTTTCTGCCCTAACCCCTCAGCTGCAGACTATAAAACCACTTAGCTATCCTCTAGAATAGGCTCCTGAGCAATAACATATCCTACAACTCACACTTGAGATCACCAGACTTTTTTGCTTCAGTATTTTTGCTGGTGTTTGGAACAAGGACCATAAATCCCTTACTTCAGAGGTGCTCAAAATATAAATCAAAATCATCTGTGGCTCTACATATACTAAAGCCACAATATGAGATCTTGCCAAAACACTCTTATTCTCTTCTGAGTTATAGACTTCACTGGTAATAAGCAATGCCCACATTTCACTTGGCAAAATACAGAATGCTGGGCAAAATACAGAACTTTCATGTTTCTAGGAGGTCCAAAGAGCCTGTTTAACTGAGAAACAATGGCCTCCTCAAATATTTCCTTTTAAATTTCCAGTCCAATAAATGGACCTCTAAATGTGTCTTTATCTTGCCCTAGGCCTCAACCTATTTTTATAAATTTTCAATCTTGCCCCATCCCATAGAGGCTGAAGGCCAAATTGACGAAGCACATTCTCCTGGAACCAATTAACATTGATTGTTCCATGGACAGGCAGCGGCTCACCTGCTATGGCACTCATTTGAGCCCAAAATTCTACCCCAAAATAGGGGCGCCTGGGTGACTCAGTCAGTTAAGCGTCCACTCTTGGTTTCAGCTCAGGTCATGATCTTGCGTTCAGGGAATCAAGCCCCAAGGCCAGCTCTGTGCTCAGTACGGAATGTGTTTCAGATTCTCTCTCCCTCTCCCTCCTGCTCATTCTCTCTCTCAAATAAATAAATAAGATCTTTTAAAAAATTCCACCACAAGATAAACAGGCAAATAAAACAAAAAACCCTATCAAGTGGAGCTGCCTGCCTGCACACCTGATATCTGTTGATCTTATGGCCATGAATTGGGTGCTTTCATTGCTTTACAATCCAGAGGCCCAAACCTGCCAAGCAAGCCATTGTTTCAAGCAAATATAGTAAATGCTGAGACCTACAGCAACCTAAGTAGGTATCCACTTAAAAAAAAAAAATGCCTAATTTCCATTTCCTAGATGACACTGCCCTGGCCAAGAACTCCTGGTTGGAGATGACTTTGCCTCAGACAACATCACCCCAGCCCAAGACCTTGCTGTGGGAGATAATTTCACCTCCTGTGCTGGAGAACAACTTCAGCCCTAAACACTAAAACCTCTGCTTTAGCAACATCCATGGACTGTATCATCTAAGGAACAAATTGAACACAAGACATTTTTGCTTTTTCTTCTTTTGATATTAGAGATCCTATTATGTTTCCGAGCGCACTGTCTGCCTAGCCCATGATTCTGGTACACTGCTTGCTTTCTGCCAAATTGTATACCCCTATTTCCCCAGGAGGCATCTACCTCATATTAGTCAACCTCGTGATCACCTGGGGAAAGGACAACACACTTGCAATGCCTTCTCTTATTAATCCTTCCAGTCGTCCACCATGACCTCCTGCCTTGCATCGCCGACCATGACCGCTCATTCCCCTTGGTCACATACAGATACTACTAGTGTGTGCATGTGTGTGTGTGTGCATTCAAGCCTTCTTTTCATGACAATTTACTTCTTTTCCATTTCAATTTTTTATTAGGTGAAACATACATATTTAAACATGCATATCACAAGTGTATGGCTCAATACATTTTATATAAAGTAAACATTACTTGTGCTACTATCAGTAAAAACAAGACATTAAATATTCCCATACATTAACAGCCCTCCCCTTATGCTTTTTAGACAAGGCATTTCCTTGTTACCTCCATAAATTAAAATAAATTAAAATCCTGAGTATATTTTAATAGGTTTCTCCAGATATCTGGAGGCTTTAGCAGTGTTTACAGTTTCCTTGCGGATGTTTCAAATCATCCTATAATATCATGTACCATGAACTTGTCCATTGTTCATCAGCACATTCTTCCCATGGTCACATTTTTTGGCCAGCAGAAGCACTGAAACTGGCTTGCCATTGGTTAACTTTTTTTTTTTTTTTTTGCCATTGGTTAACTTTGAATCCAAACTGGTTTTTTTTATAATTTTTTTTGTTATATTAGTCACCATACAGTACATCCCCAGTTTTTGATGCAATGTCCCATGATTCATTATTTGCATACAACACCCAGTGCTCCATGCAGAATCCAAACTGTTTTTTTCCAATTCGCCTCTGTTTGAGATATGGTTGCCTACTGATATCGAAGACAAGCAATTCATAGATTTCAGGTAATAGATCCTTGTCATCTTTCCACTTTTTCCAGGTAATAGATACACATTTTTCCAATGTGCCAGGTGTACCAAGGTCTGCAGGTTCCAGTGGAGAACGCTGAGTTCCAAGTCCATGCCAACGGTGGCTTGGTAGTGCGAGGAATTTCAGTGCACGTAGTGCTTGACGATGCTGGTCTTATCTATCCCCACATCACTGAATACTAGCAGCTTGTGTAAGTGCTCCTGTGCAAGGTCTACACCCTGGCAGTTGGCCTGTTGTGCCGGGCAAGGCTGGGGAAACACAGCTGGCGTCTGGCACTTAAGAGACTCAGTGAGTAAATGTGTGCTTACTTTTTTTTTTTTTTTTGGCATTCTCTATTTTGGTTCATACATTTATCAGCTGGACTTCACTACAAAGTAGTTTTTAAGAAGGTATTAGAGAACTATGTTCCCTAGGTTCTTTGATAAAAGTGCTTACTGGGGCACCTGGGTGTCTCAGTCAGTTAAGTGTCTGCCTTCAGCTCAAGTCATGATCTCAGGGTCCTGGGATCCAGCCCCATGTCAGGCTCTCTGCTCAGTGGGGAGCCTGCTTCTCCCTCTCCCTCTAATTTTCTTCCTTCCCCCCACCCCGCTCATGCCCACACTCTCTCTCAAATAAATAAATAAAATCTTTAAAAAGAAGTGTTTGTCTACTTACTTTATAGTCAAATGACATCTCAGTTTCATAAGATATGCCTGTGTAAAACTTAATTTTCCCCAGAATTCTGTATGCATTGCTTTACTTCTGGCATTGAACACAGTGACAGAGAAGCCTGAAGACTTGCTGGTGAACCTGGGTTCTGTTCTCTGTTTCAAGATCCTGCTAAATTCATCCTGAGTATCTTAGACATGGATTCACAACACCCAAAGTTGCACCCAGCTCTGTTGAGCTTGATCTTAGTCTCCCAGCTTATCTTAGATGACTGGAAAATGTCAAACTCTCATGTTCCTACCCCTTCTTGATGAAAACAGTCATTGTCTGAAAGGGTTTCTACTAATGCTCTGGCTGCTTTCCTCCAAAACAATGTTAAAGAGAATTTTCTGGATTTTTAAAAATTCACCTTCTTATTAATAAATGCTTATAGAAAAATAAAGTGACCATTCTGGTGAGTTCTTAGGATGCTAGCTGAACAGTCAGAAAAGCTGGAATTCCTCCAATTGTAAAGCGTAAAAATTAGTTGATGAAGATCAAGAGATTTTGAGGGAAGGGATAATAAATTTTGCCCTCTTTATTTTCATTTTGGAAATTACGAGCATCATCAATGACGATCTTTCCTTTTCCTTTCCTTTCCTTTCCTTTTAATTTTTTAAAGTAAGCTCTAGGCCCAATGTGGGCTTAAACTCATGACCCTGAGATCAAGTGTTGCATGCTCTACCAACTGAGCCAGCCGGGTATCCCAATCTTTTCTAAGTAATAAAGGTTTTCTGGCTACATCCTGGGAAATTTCCGTTGTTCTTGTTAAAAATAGAAGTATTGCCATTTTCCCAATTTAAAAATGGAAGAACATCTATCCATGAAGTATGCACAGAGTAAATAACACATTGTGCACAGATTAACTAATTCATATTCCTAAATAACCCTTAAGTAACATCTATGAAGATCATTTAGGAAGCAGTAACTTGATTTTCTAACATCTCAACAAGTTTCTTACCTTGCAAAGTTTTTCAAAGGCATATTTGTACAGAATTAAAGATATCATTGATTATACAATGAGAAACATCTTTGTAGCCTGGTCTAGTTGCCATGATTCAGGTGAGGCTTGGACAAGATTTAAACATCCTTGTGTCATTCCTCTGAAAATGTTTCATGCTGGTCACCTAAGAGGTGCTGACAAATCTCAGAAGTAAACTGGCCACTCAAAAAATGTCATCAGGCCTTATAAAGCACCTCATTCAAGTATCCTATTGTTTGGGTGGTTTCAAGATTGTAGGATTCAGGATAAAATATCTGGGCACTTATATCATGAAAAGAGCTGGTATTGTCTTCAGTCAATGTGGAAGGGTCTTCATTCAAGTAGAAGGTCTTTGGCACGACACACACTTTCCCAGTGTAACCACCCATTTTTACCAGTTCATGCTTTAAAGTGAATGCAGCTTGCAAAGAGTAGCCTGTTAACTCCTTATTCAGTACCCTGAAGAATGTATATAGGACTAGTGGATGGCCCTGAGCAATTAGAAGAGCATCACAGATTACATTCTGGTTCTCTTGCAAGCCCAGAAGCAAAGACCAGCTTCTAGAAAAGATCAAGGTACCTGGACCAACAGGGCCCATTTCTTTATATATTAACTGTGCGAGTCCTTTGTGTTGTGAGAACAGTTCCTCGCAGAGGGCTTCTGGAACATATCTCTTCCCTTGTGGCACTAGATATGAAAATAATTAGAATAAATTTTAAATCACTGGGCAACTTCCAATTCCAACCATGACAACGTAGCTTGTACCAGACCAATCCTCCCACCAAAACAACTATGAAAGCTCTACAAAATAAGTAAGAGTGATTTGAAGACCAGGGGAACAAGCAATACAAGCATGACTTAAAAGGCTACAATCTTTGATAGACAGGAATGTGGAGAAGTTTCTCCACATTCACCCCAGTTTTTGGCCTACGGATATTTTCTATATTGTGTTATGGGTGAATAGAGCCCAAGCAGGAATCAGCAGTCTTACTAGGCTGAGGAAAAAGAGGTTGGAATTCACAGCTGTCAGATACTTACTCAAAAGATTTGAATCTTACAGAGTACAATCTTTGATCACAATAGAATTAAATTAGAAATCAGTAACCACAAGATGTCTAAGAAAACCCCCAAGTATTTGAACATTGAACAGGAAAATTCTAAATAACCCATCCATCACAGAATTCATAAGGAAAATTAGAAAAACTTTCAAACTGAATAAGTAAAATTCAACATACGAAAATTTGTGGAATGCAAATAAAGAAAGAAGTGCTTAGAGAGAAATATAAAGCTTGTGTTAAAAAAGGAAAAGCCTTAAAATTAAATGATCTGTTTCCACTTTAACAAATCCAAAGTAAGTAGAAGGAGTTATAATCGCAGAGAGAAATCAATGAAAACAAACAACAGATAAAAATGCCAAATCCATAAGTTGGTTCTTTGAAAATTAAATTAAATTAAATTGATAAAACCTTTACAAGAGTCATCACAAAAAAGAGAAAAAATATAGATGAACAACAGAAATAAAAATATTGCATCAGTACAGATCTACACACATTAAGAAGACTAAAAGACAATGCTATGGGGTGCTTGGGTGGCTCAGTCTGTTAAGCATCCGAATCTTGATTTTGGCTCAGGTTCGTGTTCTCAGGGTTGTGAGATTGAGCCCCATGTCAGGCTCTGTGCTAAGCATGGAGCCTGCTTAAGATTCTTTCTCCTTCTCCCTCTGTCCCTCCCCACTCCTGCTCTCTCTCACTCTAAAAAAGAAGAGAGAGAGAGGGCTATAAACAATTTATAAACATTTTTTTGCCAATATATTTGACAAATTAGATGAAATGGACAAAATCTATGAAAATAAAACACCAAAATTGACATGAGAAGAAACAGAAAATCTGAACAGGTCTTTATCTATTCAAGAAATTTTGTTCATTACCAAAATCTTCCCATTAGGAAAACTTCAGGGAGTTTCAACAGTGATTTTAATAAAATATATAAGGAAGAAGTATCACCACTCTTACTCAAACTCTTTCAGAAAAAGGAACAATGAACATTTCTCAGCACAGCCTATAAGACTAGAATAATTCTTTTTTTTTTTTTAAGATTTTATTTATTTATTTGACAGAGAGAGACAGCCAGGGAGAGAGGGAACACAAGCAGGGGGAGTGGGAGAGGAAGAAGCAGGCTCCCAGCGGAGGAGCCTGATGTGGGGCTCGATCCCAGAATGTCGGGATCACTCCCTGAGCCGAAGGCAGACGCTTAACCGCTGTGCCACCCAGGCGCCCCACCTAGAATAATTCTGATTCCAAATCCTGACAATGCAAGAAAAGAAAGCTACGGACCAATAAACCTCAGAAACACAGACAAAAAGAATTTTTCAGCAAAATATTAGCAAACAGAATCTAGAAATATATATATAGGATAATAAGACATGACTAAATGGGGTTTATTTTGGAATGCAGGGTATGTTTTAATACCAACCAATATAATTCACCATATTAACAGAAAAAGGGAAGGGGATATGGTCATCTCAATAGATCCAGAAAAAGTATTTGATAAAATTATTTCCCTAGTACTCTCAGAAAATGAGGAATAAAAGGAACTTTATCAATCTGATAAAATGCACCTAAGAAAAGAAATACAGAACAGATTCTCCTTAAGATTGAGAAGGAAATTTTTCTACTTTCAGTTCTTCTACTCAGCATTTTCCTGAGGTCTTAATCCTAGCCAGTGTAATAAGACAAAGAAATAAGGATTATTAAAATTAGAAAGGAAATACTAAAACTTCTTCTATTCGCAGAAAACAGGGTTGTTCACATAGAAAACCCATTTTATACTGATGAAAGAGTCAAGTCAAAGGAAAATACAACACATTTGTATGTACCTGACAAATGGGTTCAAAATATAGAAGGCAAATTTGAACAAACTAGAAGGAGATATAGACAATTTAGCTGACTATTTTAACAGACTTCTCTCACTAACTGACAGATAAAATCTTCAGATGCAGACAACAAAAATCAGTAAGGACACAGTACATTTGAACAACACAGTTAATAAACTTGGCCTAAGTGACATATAAAAACAGTACAACCGCCAAACCCAAAGTAAGTGGAAGAAAGGAAATTACAATAGCATAGCAGAAATACACTGCAAAATACACATGATCTTCAAAAGCACAAGAAACATTTACCAAAATATACAACATGACGGGACATAAAGCAAGTCTCTGCAAATTTCAAAGGCTTGAAATCACATCAACTACGTCCTCTGACCAGAGTGGAATTATGCTAGAAATTGATCATGATAACCAGTCTCCATATTCTTTTTTTTTTTTAAGATTTTATTTATTTATTTGACAGAGACAGAGACAGCTAGCGAGAGAGGGAACACAAGCAGGGGGAGTGGGAGAGGAAGAAGCAGGCTCATAGCGGAAGAGCCTGATGTGGGGCTCGATCCCATAACACCGGGATCACGCCCTGAGCCGAAGGCATACACTTAACTGCTGTGCCACCCAGGCGCCCCCAGTCTCCATATTCTTGATAATCTTCACTTCTTGGTATAAATACCTTTGTCTGTCCCTTTCCACATTTACCAGAATTCTGCCAAAAGTATATAGCAGAAGTGAGAGTGTGTCACTTCTTTTTTTTTTTTTAAAGATTTTATTATTTATTTATTTGACAGAGATAGAGACAGCCAGCAAGAGAGGGAACACAAGCAGGGGGAGTGGGAGAGGAAGAAGCAGGCTCACAGCGGAGGAGCCTGATGTGGGGCTTGATCCCATAACGCCGGGATCACGCCCTGAGCTGAAGGCAGACGCTTAACCGCTGTGCCACCCAGGCGCCCCTGAGAGTGTGTCACTTCTAAGACTAGGTTATAAAAGACTAGAGAACATATTTCTTCACCCCCCCACCCCAATCGCTCAATCTGGGGGAAGCTGCTATTCTGTGAGGATACTCAAGCAACTCATGAATAGATTCATGTAGGGAAGAACTAAAGTATCTGACCAACAGCCAAAGAGGAACTGAGGACTGCCAAACAACCTTGGTTGCTGGCTTGGGAATAGATTCTCCCCCAGCTGATCCTTTAAATGAGACAGGGCCCATAGCTTGACTGCAATGTAGGAAGAGACTTGAAGCCAGAATCACCCAGCTAAGCCACTCCCAGATTCCTGACGCACTGAAACAGTGACATAATAAACGTTTCTTGGTAATTTAAGCTGATGCATTTTGGGGTAGTTTATTACACGGCAATAGGTAATACATCAAAAAAGCAGAAAGATCAATACAAATCTCCAATGTTCGAAAATTAAGAAACATATTTTCAAACAACCTATAAGTTAAAATAGAAAGCACAATGGAAATAAAAAAAATAGTTTGAGCTAGATGAAAATGAAAACACAACATATTAAAACCTTTGGGGTATAGTTAAAGCAATTCTGGGTGGGGAGGAATCAATGGCTCTAAAATAAATTTCTTGGAAAAGAAAAGACTTAAGATCGGTTACCTAGGTTTTCAGCCTCATTGTCAGATAAGAACAGCAAGTACACACACACACAAAAGGAAAAAGGAAAAAAATAAGGGTAAGAGGAGATATCATTGCAATTGAAAGAAAAAATACAATAGATGAGCACCTGGCTGGATCAGTTGGTGGAATATGTGACTCTTGATCCCAGGGTTGTGAGTTCAAGCCCCATGCTGGGTGTAGAGATTACTTAAAAATAAAATCTTAGGGGCGCCTGGGTGGCTCAGTCGGTTAAGCGTCTGCCTTCAGCTCAGGTCATGATCCAGGAGTCCCAGGATGGAGCCCCACATCAGGCTCCCTGATCAGCGGGGAGTCTGCTTCTCCCTCTGACCTTCCCCCATCTTGTGCTCTCTCTCTCTCTCTAAAATAAATAAAATCTTTAAAAAGAATCTTTAAAAAATAACAATAGAGAAAATCAGCAGCGTGAAGTTGGTTCCTTTTTTATTTTTTTAAAGATTTATTTATTTGAGAGAAAGAGAGTACAAGTGGGGGGAGGGGCAGAGGGAGAAAGAGAAACCTGAAGGAGACTCCCTGCAAAGCACAGAGCCCAACATGGTACTAGACCTGCAGCTTGATCCCAGGACTCTGAGATCATGACCTCTACCTCAGAAACCAATAATACGTTATACGTTAGTTAATTGAATTTAAGTTAAAAAAAAATGAAAACAAACAAACAAGCCAGAATTAAACTACCTGGAAAGTGATGTCTCAGCTGTTCATTTTCCAAATTCGAAACAGATCTACTATAGGGAACAGGAGATGATATCCATTGTTGGAAGATCGTCTTTTCTGACCCAGAAAAATCTAAAAACAAAACAAAACAAAACACATCCCTAATTTGCCATGAGAGACCCTCTCCCATCTAACTAATGCATAGTATATAAAAAGTCTGCTTAGAATCAACCCCTTTCCCAATAGAAATACTGTTAGATATTGTGGTTAGATTCCTAGGTCAGACACAAATTGCAATTTTATTTATTTAGTTTTTAAGATTTTATTTATTTACTTGACAGAGAGACAGCCAGCGAGAGAGGGAACATAAGCAGGGGGAGTGGGAGAGGAAGAAGCAGGCTCCCAGCGGAGCAGGGAGCCCAATGCAGGGCTATATCCCAGGACGCTGGGATCACGCCCTGGACCGAAGGCAACGCTTAATGATTGAGCCACCCAGGCGCCCCTGCAATTTTATTTTTTATTTAAGATTTTGTTTTGGGGGGGGGAAGGGCAGAGGGAGACAGAGAATCCCAAGCAGGCTCCATGCCCAGCACAGGGCCTGATGTGGGGCTTGATCACATTACCCTGAGACCATGGCCTGAGCTGAAGTCAAGAGCTGATAGCTTAACTGACTGAGCCACTAAGATTTTATTTTTAAGTAATCTCTACACCCAGCATGGGGCTTGAACTCACAACCCCATAATCAAGAGTCACAGGCTCTGGGGCACCTGGGTGGTTCCGTCAGTTCAGCATCCAACTCTTGATTTTGGCTCAGGTCATGATCTTAGGTATGTGGGATCCAGTTCCGCATCAGGCTCCAGGCTACCTGTTTGAGACTCTCTCTCTCCCTCTCCTCTGTCCCTCCCCCACTCTCTAAGTAAATAAATAAATAATAAAATGTTTTTTAAAAAGTCACATGCTCTACCAACTGAGCCAGGCAGGTGCCCCATAAATTGCAATTTTAATACCTTTTTAATACCTTTTTTTTATTTGAAAGAGAGGGAGAGAGAGCACAGGGACGGGAGTATGGGAAAGGAAGAGAGAGAGAGTGAGATTCTTAAGCAGGCTCCATGCCCAGCATGGATCCAGAGGTGGGGTTCCATCTCATGACTCCAAGATCATGACCTAAGCTGAAACCAAGAGTTGGATGCTTAATTGACTGAGCCACCCAGGCACCCCACAAATGGCAGTTTTAATCCATTTTAATCCTTGATGCTGCTGGAACATACTGTACCTGGAATGAAAACAGGAAAAACGCATTAATAGTCATCAAATACATTACCATGTAATTGGGTTCATTTTAAAGGCAATTAAAATTTGACGATGAGTTAGCTAGTGAAGGACTGCTGAGTTTTGTGCGGATTCTAAGGAAGAACCTTGCATTTTCAGAGATTTTAAAGTTGCTACTGCCGTCTAACTTCATTCAAGGCTTTCCTTTTCCAAAATCAGATAAAATACCAGCATTATTCTTTTTCTTAATCACTCCAATTTAGGAGTGATTTGAGCCCCCAAATGGAAAGAAGTCTAAGAGCGAAGGGGGTGCCTGGGTGGCTCAGTCAGTTAAGTGTCTGCCTTCAGCTCAGGTCATGATCCTGGGAGTCCCAGGATCGAGCCCCGCATTGGGCTCCCTGCTCAGCAGGGAGTCTGCTTCTCCCTCTACCCTTCACCCCACTCGTGTTCTCTCTCTTTCACTCTCTCTGTCTGTCTCTCAAATAAATAAATAAATGAAATCTTAAAAAAAAAAAAAAGAGGAAGACGGAAGAGGTTTTAAGGGAAATAATAGAAAGGTGTAAAGACAGATGAAGGAAAGGTAAATAAAGGAGGCAAGTGGTCCTGACAGAAAGAAATGGTCAGTTACTGAAACTGAGCTCAGAAAGAAAAAGGATTCAACAGGCTTTTGCACTGGAAGTGAGTAAAGAGGTAGTAGGGAAGAAAAATAGGATTAATTGGATCTTTGTACCAGCTTGTGCTACTGACAGAAGGTAACGTGGTATGGAATAGCTATCTTCTAAGTGGGTAGCGGAAAATAAGACAGTGAATGATTGATTGTATCCACCAGATGTTACTAAATTAGGTGTTGAAATGTGAAGACTGTGATGTCACCCCAAATCCCAAATGAAAACCTACCTGTCATCCTAGCCCAGTGGAGCCTCCTTCCTAATCTTTGCTCACCTGGGTTAGCAGGCAGCATGTTGGAAATCCACTCGTCCGTGGTAAACTGTTGCACATGCTTGTCTTCCACATGCCAGGATTCCGGTTTTTTAGCAAACACTACACAGCAGAATGGCTCTATTTTGAGGGCACAGACATATCCACAAAGATGTCCTTCATCATATACTTCGAGGAATTTGCATGAGTAGTTTATCTCCTTCTTCTCCTTACAGAAGTGATAGACAGGCAACTTTTTAATGGATTTTTCTATTTCTGAATCTAACTTGTTCAGATCATTCCCTTTTCTTTTAAAGCCAATTACTTCATCCCCATTTAAACCAATAAACAAATATCCCCCATCAGTATTTGAAAATGCAGAAACATATTGAGGGAGACTCTCTTTAATGCGTTGCAACAACTTTTCTGTTGAGAAGGCTTTCATTTCGACATGTGTGGATTCAGTAAAGCGGAGTTTTTCTCTGTACCTAAGTTGTGTCCTGTTAAAAAAGTCATCAGCCAAGGCCTCCACGTTACTCTCTTCTTGTACATCCTGCTTTGGAGGTAACTTAAGTCTATACGATCTCCCCTTACTTTTGTTCTTGTCTGCGAGGAACTCCAGTGTAGCAGTGGCATCCATGATATTCGTACATGTTACATCCCTTTTGTACAAATTGGACCTCAAGGTGACAATCCGTAAACCAGAGGTTTCTGAGCTCCACGATTTGACAAAAATTAGAAAATATTTACCTTGCTGCATAAAGTCTAGGTATTTACGAACAGATGGAAGAATATTTCCAATAGAACTTTCCAAATCTAATCCTATTCCATCTTTTGGGTAACTATAGTTTTCATTTTCAATTTCAGCCTTGATCACTCCCCCTCCAGAATTCAGCAAAGCAATCATAGCTTGTAAGATATTTTCATTCTGCTTTTTTCGCAGTTGACAATCTTTCATTTTTTTCCTATTCTCCTCCCCAAGAGTGACTCTTCCCACATCTAAAACCAACTCAGCATAGTTAGTTTTCTGATCAATACGAATCTTCATTTTCTGAGTAGCCATTCAATTTCCAAGCAGAAATCCTTCCCTGTAGGGGGAAAAAAAAAAAAAGACAGAGCCATGAGTATAGAAATAGAACCGGAGCAGGAGACAGCAAATTCTGTATTGTGAGGCAAACCCAGCAAAATCTTTTGCTGTATATATTCCACTGGATGTTACAGAAAGGATACAGGGTAAAGTCTTTTTATTTGTTTGTTTGGACAGATTTTGAGTGAAGACTATAATAATTTCTACTTCTGTGAAGTTTTCAATTTTTTCCTAAAGATTCCACTTTTTTTCAAAGTAATCTCTAGACCCAAGGTGGGGCTCAAACTCACAACCCGGAGATCAAGAATTGCACACTCCCCCAACTGAGCCAGCCAGGTGCCCCTCAATTTACTTAATTTTTTAAAAATTTTAAGTAACCTCTACACCCAATGTGGGGCTTGAACTCACAACCCCGAGATCAAAAGTCACATGCTCTATCGAATGAGCCAGTCAGGTGCCCTGAAGTTTTCAATTTTTTTTTGAAATTTTCAATTTTTTTCCATAGTTTTATATGATCCTCTTCTAATTGTTTTAATCTCATCTTTATCAGTGTTTATATCCCCTTTCTAATCCCTAATATTGTATAGCTTATTTTCTTTCTCCTTCCCTTAAATGAGCCCCTCTGGGAAACTTATCTATGCTTTTGATCTTCTCAGTGAACGAAATTTTATATATTACTTATACTGTTATTTCATTTTATTTTTAAAGAGATTTTATTTATTTGAGAAAGAGAGAGAGAACACAAGCAGAGAGAGGAGCAGAGGGAGAAGCAGGCTCCCCTCTAAGCAGGGAGCTGGACACAGGGCTAGATCCCAGGATCCCGAGATCATGACCTGAGCCAAAGGCAGACACTTAATCAACTGACCCACCCAGGTGTCCCTTATACTTTATTTTTAATAATTCCAATTTTTACCTTAATTTCCTCCTTTTATTGGGGAGTCCTTCAGGAAAATTCTCAGTTGGGGGTCTAAAGACATCCAGCAATATGCCATGTTAATAATTTTTCCCTCCTGCAAGGATGAATTAGATTCACAAATTTTGGCCAACTGATCTTAAGCAAGGTGGGCCAAATTACTGCACCCTCTTCCTATCAAATATCCATATTTTCAGTGAGGTAAAATTCTTATATATGAGCTGTCTGCTTTAGTATAACTATCCCTAATCCATTATTTCTGTCCCTTTTCTGTGTTTGCGGATCACAGCTTAGCTACAGATGGCCTAAAGACAATTGAGAGAAGAGTCCTTCACAGGTAGTAATCATTATACTAGACTATGAAAGGTTCAAAGGGGTCAAAATATTCTTGTCTACTGCTGCTGGACCTTCTGATCATTCTTGAACAACTGTTATGAACTGAATGTTTGTGACCCTCAAAAATTCATCTCATCCTAATTAAGACCCCCCTATTATTGTAGAGCTGTCTGTTTCTCCTAGAATTCTATCAAATGTTTCGTTTATACAATTAGGAGCTCTGCTGTTTGATGCCCACATGTTTACAGTTACCACAACTTCTTGGTGAATTCATCCTTTTATCATTATATAATGTCTTTGTCCCTTCTAACCACTTTTGATTTAAAGTCTGATTTGTCTGATATTAGTGTAGCCACCTCTGTTCTTTCGGTTATTATTTGCATAGAATAACTTTTCCATCTTCCACTTTCACCTTATGCATGTCTTTAGATCTAAATGTTGGAGAGGATGTGGAGAAAGGGGATCCCTCTTACACTGTTGGTGGGACTGCAAGTTGGTACAGCCACTTTGGAAAACAGTGTGGAGGTCCCTCAAAAAGTTAAAAATTGAGCTACCCTATGACCCAGTAATTGCACTACTGGGTATTTACCCCAAAGATACAGACGTAGTGAAGAGAAGGGCCATATGCACCCCAATGTTCACAGCAGCAATGTCCACAATAGCCAAACTGTGGAAGAGCCGAGATGCCCTTCAACAGATGACTGGATTAAGAAGATGTGGTCTATATATATAATGGAATATTAGCCATCAGAAAGAATGATCACCCAACATTTGCATCAACATGGACGGGACTGGAGGAGATTATACTAAGTGAAATAAGTCAAGCAGAGAAAGACAATTATCATACGGTTTCACTCATTTGTGGAACATAAGGTATAGCAGGGAGATCGGTAGGAGAAGGAAGGGAAAAATGAAGGGGGCGGTAAACAGAGGGGGAAATGAACCACGAGAGACTATGGACTCCAGGAAACAATCTGAGGGTTTTAGAGGGGAGGGGGGTGGGGGGATGGGCTAGCCCGGTGATGGGTATTAAGGGGGGCACATATTACATGGAGCACTTGGTGTTATATGCAAACAATGAATCATGGAATGCTACATCAAAAACTAATGATGTACTGTATGGTCACTAACATATCATAATAAATTTTTTTAAAAAGTGAGTCTTTTGATACAGATGGCCAATGGTCACACAAAAGACTGCTCAACATCACTCATCATCGGGAAAATGCAAATCAAAACCACAATGAGATATTACCACACAACTGTCAGAATGACAAAAATAAAAAAGACCAGAAATAACAAGTGTTG